>NC_133132.1:34822361-35122361 GCF_048418815.1 Hemitrygon akajei
AGTCTGCAGAGACCCCGAGAGTGAGTGTGCAGAGACCCCGAGAGGGAGTCTGCAGAGACCCCGAGAGTGATTGTGCAGAGACCCCGAGGACGTGTCCGCAGAGAGCGGGAGAGTGAGTGTGCAGAGACCCCGAGAGTGAGTCTGCAGAGACCCCGAGAGTGTGTGTGCAGAGGCCCCGAGAGTGAGTGTGCAGAGTCCCCGAGAATGTGTTGCAGAGGCCCCGAGAGTGTCCCAAGAGACCCCGAGGGTGAGTGCGCAGAGACCCCTAGAGTGAGTCTGCAGAGAAACCGAGAGTGAGTGTTAACAGACCATGAGAGTGAGTGTGCAGAGACGCCGAGAGTGAGTGCGCAGACACCCCGAGAGAGAGTCTGCAGAGACCCCGAGAGAGAGTCTGCAGAGACCCCGAGAGTGAGTGTGCAGAGACCCCGAGAGGGAGTCTGCAGAGACCCCGAGAGTGATTGTGCAGAGACCCCGAGGACGTGTCCGCAGAGAGCGGGAGAGTGAGTGTGCAGAGACCCCGAGAGAGAGTCTGCAGAGACCCCGAGTGTGAGTGTGCAGAGACCCCGAGAGTGTGTTGCAGAGGCCCCGAGAGTGTCCCAAGAGACCCCGAGGGTGAGTCTGCAGAGAAACTGAGAGTGAGTGTGCATTGAACCCGACAGAGAGTTATCAGAGACCCCGAGAGTGAGTCTGCATAGACCTCGAGAGTGAGTGTGCAGAGACCCTGAGGGTGAGTGTGCAGAGACCCCGTGAGTGAGTGTGCAGAGACCCCGAGAGTGAGTGTGCAGAGACCCCGAGAGTGAGAGTGCAGAGACCCCGAGAGAGAGTCTGCAGAGACAACGAGAGAGAGTCTGCAGAGACCCCGAGAGTGAGTGTGCAGAGACCCCGAGAGAGAGTGTGCAGAGACCCCGAGAGTGTGTTGCAGAGGCCCCGAGAGTGAGTGTGCAGAGACCCTGAGAGTGAGTGTGCATTGACCCCGACAGAGAGTTATCAGAGACCCCGAGAGTGAGTCTGCACCGACCTCGAGAGTGAGTGTGCAGAGACCCCGAGAGTGAGTGTGCAGAGACCCCGAGAGTGAGTCAGCATAAACCCCGAGAGTCAGTGTGCAGAGACCCCGAGGACGTGTCCGCAGAGAGAGGGAGAGTGAGTGCGCAGAGACCCCGTGAGGGAGTATGCAAAGACCCCGTGACTGACTGTGCAGAGACCCCGAGAGAGAGAGTTTGCAGAGATCCCGAGAGTGAGTGTGCAGAGACCCCGAGAGAGAGTCTGTAGAGACCCCGAGAGAGAGTCTGCAGAGACCCCGAGAGTGTGTGTGCAGAGGCCCCGAGAGTGACTGTGCGGAGACACAGAGAGTGAGTCTGCGGAGACAGCGAGAGTGAGTGTGCAGAGACACCGAGAGAAAGTCTACATAGACCAAGAGGCTGAGTGTGCAGTCCCCGAAAATGAGTGAGAAAAGACCCGGAGAGTGAGTGTGCAGAGTCCCCGAGAGTGTGTTGCAGAGGCCCCGAGAGTGTCCCAAGAGACCCCGAGGGTGAGTGCGCAGAGACCCCTAGAGTGAGTCTGCAGAGAAACTGAGAGTGAATGTGCATTGACCCCGACAGAGAGTTATCAGAGACCCCGAGAGTGAGTCTGCACAGACCTCGAGAGTGAGTGTGCAGAGACCCCGAGAGTGAGTGTGCAGAGACCCCGAGAGTGAGTCAGCATAAACCCCGAGAGTCAGTGTGCAGAGACCCCGAGGACGTGTCCGCAGAGAGAGGGAGAGTGAGTGCGCAGAGACCCCGTGAGGGAGTATGCAAAGACCCCGTGACTGACTGTGCAGAGACCCCGAGAGAGAGAGTCTGCAGAGATCCCGAGAGTGAGTGTGCAGAGACCCCGAGAGAGAGTCTGCAGAGACCCCGAGAGAGAGTCTGCAGAGACCCCGAGAGTGTGTGTGCAGAGGCCCCGAGAGTGAGTGTGCAGAGACTCCGAGAGTAAGTGTGCAGAGACCCCGAGAGTGAGGGTGCAGAGACACCGAGAGAAAGTCTACATAGACCAAGAGGCTGAGTGTGCAGTCCCCGAGAGTGAGTGTGAAGAGACCCCGAGAGTGAGTGTGCAGAGACCCCGAGAGTGAGTCTGCAGAGACCCCGAGTGTGTGTGTGCAGTGACCGCGAGAGAGAGTCTGCAGAGACCCCGATAGTGAATGTGCGGAGGCCCCAAGACTGAGTGTGAAGAGACCGCGAGTGTGAGTGTGCAGCGACCCAGAGAGTGAGTCTGCAAAGACCCCGAGAGTGACTGTGCGGAGACACAGAGAGTGAGTCTGCGGAGACAGCGAGAGTGAGTGTGCAGAGATCACGAGTGTGAGGGTGCAGAGACACCGAGAGAAAGTCCACATAGACCAAGAGGCTGAGTGTGCAGTCCCCGAGAGTGAGTGTGAAGAGACCGCGAGTGTGAGTGTGCAGCGACCCCGAGAGTGAGTCTGCAAAGACCCCGAGAGTGACTGTGCGGAGACACAGAGAGTGAGTCTGCGGAGACAGCGAGAGTGAGTGTGCAGAGACCCCGAGAGTGAGTCTGCAGAGACCCCGAGTGTGTGTGTGCAGTAACCGCGAGAGAGAGTCTGCAGAGACCCCGATAGTGAATGTGCGGAGGCCCCGAGAGAGAGAGAGTCTGCAGAGATCACGAGAGTGAGTGTGCAGAGACCCCGAGAGAGAGTCTGCAGAGACCCCGAGTGTGAGTGCAGAGACCCCGAGAGAGAGTCTGCAGAGACCCCGAGAGTGAGTGTGCAGAGTCCCCGAGAGTGTGTTGCAGAGGCCCCGAGAGTGAGTCTGCAGAGACCCCGAGAGAGATTCTGCAGAGAAACTGAGAGTGAGTGTGCATTGAACGCGACAGAGAGTTATCAGAGACCCCGAGAGTGAGTCTGCATAGACCTCGAGAGTGAGTGTGCAGAGACCCCGAGAGTGAGTGTGCAGAGGCCCCGAGAGTGTCCCAAGAGACCCCGAGGGTGAGTCTGCAGAGAAACAGAGAGTGAGTGTGCATTGAACCCGACAGAGAGTTATCAGGGACCCCGAGAGTGAGTCTGCATATACCTCGAGAGTGAGTGTGCAGAGACCCCGAGAGTGAGTGTGCAGAGACCCCGTGAGGGAGTATGCAAAGACCCCGTGACTGAGTGTGCAGAGACCCCGAGAGTGAGTCTGCACAGACCTCGAGAGTGAGTGTGCAGAGACCCCGAGAGTGAGTGTGCAGAGACCCCGAGAGAGAGTCAGCATAAACCCCGAGAGTCAGTGTGCAGAGACCCCGAGGACGTGTCCGCAGAGAGAGGGAGAGTGAGTGCGCAGAGACCCCGTGAGGGAGTATGCAAAGACCCCGTGACTGACTGTGCAGAGACCCCGAGAGAGAGAGTCTGCAGAGATCACGAGAGTGAGTGTGCAGAGACCCCGAGAGAGAGTCTGCAGAGACCCCGAGTGTGAGTGTGCAGAGACCCCGAGAGAGAGTCTGCAGAGACCCCGAGAGTGAGTGTGCAGAGTCCCCGAGAGTGTGTTGCAGAGGCCCCGAGAGTGAGTCTGCAGAGACCCCGAGAGTGATTCTGCAGAGAAACTGAGAGTGAGTGTGCATTGAACCCGACAGAGAGTTATCAGAGACCCCGAGAGTGAGTCTGCATAGACCTCGAGAGTGAGTGTGCAGAGATCCCGAGAGTGAGTGTGCAGAGACCCCGTGAGGGAGTATGCAAAGACCCCGTGACTGAGTGTGCAGAATCCCCGAGAGAGAGAGTCTGCAGAGACCCCGAGAGTGAGTGTGCAGAGACCCCGAGAGTGAGGGTGCAGAGACACCGAGAGAAAGTCTACATAGACCAAGAGGCTGAGTGTGCAGTCCCCGAGAGTGAGTGTGAAAAGACCCCGAGAGTGAGTGTGCAGAGACCCCGAGAGTGAGTCTGCAGAGACCCCGAGTGTGTGTGTGCAGTAACCGCGAGAGAGAGTCTGCAGAGACCCCGATAGTGAATGTGCGGAGGCCCCAAGACTGAGTGTGAAGAGACAGCGAGTGTGAGTGTGCAGCGACCCCGAGAGTGAGTCTGCAAAGACCCCGAGAGTGACTGTGCGGAGACACAGAGAGTGAGTCTGCGGAGACAGCGAGAGTGAGTGTGAAGAGTCCGCGAGAGTGAGTGTGCAGCGACCTCGAGAGTGAGTCTGCAAAGACCCCGAGAGTGACTGTGCGGAGACACAGAGAGTGAGTCTGCGGAGACAGCGAGAGTGAGTGTGCAGAGATCACGAGTGTGTGTGTGCAGATACCCTGAGAGTGAGTCTGAAGAGACCCCGAGAATGAGTCTGCAGAGACCCCGAGAGTGTGTGTGCAGAGGCCCCGAGAGAGGGTCTGCAGAGAACCCGAGTGTGTGTGTGCAGAGACCCCGAGAGTGAGTGGGCTGAGACCCCGAGAGTGAGTCTACAGAGTCCCCGAGAGTGCGTGTGCAGAGACCGCGAGAGTGAGTCTGCAGAGACCCCGAGAATGTGTGTGCAGAGACCGCGAGAGTGAGTATGCAGAGACCCCGAGAGTGAGTGTGAAGAGACCGCGAGAGTGAGTGTGCAGAGACAACGAGAGTGAGTCTCCAAAGACCCCGAGAGTGACTGTGCGGAGACACCGGGAGTGAGTGTGAAGAGACCCCGAGTGTGAGTCTGCAGAGACCCCGAGAGTGAGTCTGCAGAGACGCCGAGAGCGTGTGTGCAGAGTCCCCGAGAGTGTGTTGCAGAGGCCCCGAGAGTGCCCCAAGAGACCCCGAGGGTGAGTGCGCAGAGACCCTGAGAGTGAGTGTGCAGAGAAACTGAGAGTGAGTGTGCAGAGACAGCGAGAGTGAGTGTGCAGAGACACCGAGAGAAAGTCTACATAGACCAAGAGGCTGAGTGTGCAGTCCCCGAGAGTGAGTGAGAAAAGACCCGGAGAGTGAGTGTGCAGAGTCCCCGAGAGTGTGTTGCAGAGGCCCCGAGAGTGTCCCAAGAGACCCCGAGGGTGAGTGCGCAGAGACCCCTAGAGTGAGTCTGCAGAGAAACTGAGAGTGAATATGCATTGACCCCGACAGAGAGTTATCAGAGACCCCGAGAGTGAGTCTGCACAGACCTCGAGAGTGAATGTGCAGAGACCCCGAGAGTGAGTGTGCAGAGACCCCGAGAGTGAGTCAGCATAAACCCCGAGAGTCAGTGTGCAGAGACCCCGAGGACGTGTCCGCAGAGAGAGGGAGAGTGAGTGCGCAGAGACCCCGTGAGGGAGTATGCAAAGACCCCGTGACTGACTGTGCAGAGACCCCGAGAGAGAGAGTCTGCAGAGATCCCGAGAGTGAGTGTGCAGAGACCCCGAGAGAGAGTCTGCAGAGACCCCGAGAGAGAGTCTGCAGAGACCCCGAGAGTGTGTGTGCAGAGGCCCCGAGAGTGAGTGTGCAGAGACTCCGAGAGTGAGTGTGCAGAGACCCCGAGAGTGAGGGTGCAGAGACACCGAGAGAAAGTCTACATAGACCAAGAGGCTGAGTGTGCAGTCCCCGAGAGTGAGTGTGAAGAGACCCCGAGAGTGAGTGTGCAGAGACCCCGAGAGTGAGTCTGCAGAGACCCCGAGTGTGTGTGTGCAGTGACCGCGAGAGAGAGTCTGCAGAGACCCCGATAGTGAATGTGCGGAGGCCCCAAGACTGAGTGTGAAGAGACCGCGAGTGTGAGTGTGCAGCGACCCAGAGAGTGAGTCTGCAAAGACCCCGAGAATGACTGTGCGGAGACACAGAGAGTGAGTCTGAGGAGACAGCGAGAGTGAGTGTGCAGAGATCACGAGTGTGAGGGTGCAGAGACACCGAGAGAAAGTCTACATAGACCAAGAGGCTGAGTGTGCAGTCCCCGAGAGTGAGTGTGAAGAGACCGCGAGTGTGAGTGTGCACTGACCCCGAGAGTGAGTCTGCAAAGACCCCGAGAGTGACTGTGCGGAGACTCAGAGAGTGAGTCTGCGGAGACAGCGAGAGTGAGTGTGCAGAGACCCCGAGAGTGAGTCTGCAGAGACCCCGAGAGTGAGTCTGCAGAGACCCCGAGTGTGTGTGTGCAGTAACCGCGAGAGAGAGTCTGCAGAGACCCCGATAGTGAATGTGCGGAGGCCCCGAGAGAGAGAGAGTCTGCAGAGATCACGAGAGTGAGTGTGCAGAGACCCCGAGAGAGAGTCTGCAGAGACCCCGAGTGTGAGTGCAGAGACCCCGAGAGAGAGTCTGCAGAGACCCCGAGAGTGAGTGTGCAGAGTCCCCGAGAGTGTGTTGCAGAGGCCCCGAGAGTGAGTCTGCAGAGACCCCGAGAGAGATTCTGCAGAGAAACTGAGAGTGAGTGTGCATTGAACGCGACAGAGAGTTATCAGAGACCCCGAGAGTGAGTCTGCATAGACCTCGAGAGTGAGTGTGCAGAGACCCCGAGAGTGAGTGTGCAGAGGCCCCGAGAGTGTCCCAAGAGACCCCGAGGGTGAGTCTGCAGAGAAACAGAGAGTGAGTGTGCATTGAACCCGACAGAGAGTTATCAGAGACCCCGAGAGTGAGTCTGCATATACCTCGAGAGTGAGTGTGCAGAGACCCCGAGAGTGAGTGTGCAGAGACCCCGTGAGGGAGTATGCAAAGACCCCGTGACTGAGTGTGCAGAGACCCCGAGAGAGAGAGTCAGCAGAGACCCCGAGAGTGAGTGTGCAGAGACCCCGGGAGTGAGTCTGCACAGACCTCGAGAGTGAGTGTGCAGAGACCCCGAGAGTGAGTGTGCAGAGACCCCGAGAGAGAGTCAGCATAGACCTCGAGAGTCAGTGTGCAGAGACCCCGAGGACGTGTCCGCAGAGAGAGGGAGAGTGAGTGCGCAGAGACCCCGTGAGGGAGTATGCAAAGACCCAGTGACTGACTGTGCAGAGACCCCGAGAGAGAGAGTCTGCAGAGATCACGAGAGTGAGTGTGCAGAGACCCCGAGAGAGAGTCTGCAGAGACCCCGAGTGTGAGTGTGCAGAGACCCCGAGAGAGAGTCTGCAGAGACCCCGAGAGTGAGTGTGCAGAGTCCCCGAGAGTGTGTTGCAGAGGCCCCGAGAGTGAGTCTGCAGAGACCCCGAGAGTGATTCTGCAGAGAAACTGAGAGTGAGTGTGCATTGAACCCGACAGAGAGTTATCAGAGACCCCGAGAGTGAGTCTGCATAGACCTCGAGAGTGAGTGTGCAGAGATCCCGAGAGTGAGTCTGCACAGACCTCGAGAGTGAGTGTGCAGAGACCCCGAGAGTGAGTGTGCAGAGACCCCGAGAGTGAGTCAGCATAAACCCCGAGAGTCAGTGTGCAGAGACACCGAGGACGTGTCCGCAGAGAGAGGGAGAGTGAGTGCGCAGGGACCCCGTGAGGGAGTATGCAAAGACCCCGTGAATGACTGTGCATTGACCCCGAGAGAGAGAGTCAGCAGAGATCCCGAGAGTGAGTGTGCAGAGACCCCGAGAGAGAGTCTGCAGAGACCCCGTGTGTGAGTCTGCAGAGACCCCGAGAGTGAGTGTGCAGAGTCCCCGAGAGTGTTTTGCAGAGGCCCCGAGAGTGTCCCAAGAGACCCCGAGGGTGAGTCTGCAGAGAAACAGAGAGTGAGTGTGCATTGAACCCGACAGAGAGTTATCAGAGACCCCGAGAGTGAGTCTGCATATACCTCGAGAGTGAGTGTGCAGAGACCCCGAGAGTGAGTGTGCAGAGACCCCGTGAGGGAGTATGCAAAGACCCCGTGACTGAGTGTGCAGAGACCCCGAGAGAGAGAGTCAGCAGAGACCCCGAGAGTGAGTGTGCAGAGACCCCGAGAGTGAGTGTGCAGAGACCCCGAGAGTCTGCAGAGACCCCGAGAGAGAGTCTGCAGAGACCCCGAGAGTGAGTGTGCAGAGACCCCGAGAGAGAGAGTGTGCAGAGACCCCGAGAGTGAGTGTGCAGAGTCCCCGAGAGTGTGTGTGCAGAGACCGCGAGAGTGAGTCTGCAGAGACCCCGAGAGTGTGTGTGCAGAGGCCCCGAGAGTGAGTGTGCAGAGACTCCGAGAGTGAGTGTGCAGAGACCCCGAGAGTGAGGGTGCAGAGACACCGAGAGAAAGTCTACATAGACCACGAGGCTGAGTGTGCAAAGACCCCGGGAGAGAGAGTCTGCAGAGACCCCGAGAGTGAGTGTGCAGAGACCCCGAGAGTGCGTGTGCAGAGACCCCGAGAGAGAGTCTGCAGAGACCCCGAGAGTGAGTGTGCAGAGACCCCGAAAGAGAGTCTGCAGAGACCCCGAGAGTGAGTGTGCAGAGTCCCCGAGAGTGTGTGTGCAGAGACCGCGAGAGTGAGTGTGCAGAGACCCCGAGAGTGAGTCTGCAGAGACGCCGAGAGTGTGTGTGCAGAGGCCCCGAGAGTGAGTGTGCAGAGTCCCCGAGAGTGTGTTGCAGAGGCCCCGAGAGTGTCCCAAGAGACCGCGAGGGTGAGTGCGCAGAGACCCCTAGAGTGAGTCTGCAGAGAAACTGAGAGTGATTGTGCATTGACCCCGACAGAGAGTTATCAGAGACCCCGAGAGTGAGTCTGCACAGACCTCGAGAGTGAGTGTGCAGAGACCCCGAGAGTGAGTGTGCAGAGACCCCGAGAGTGAGTCAGCATAAACCCCGAGAGTCAGTGTGCAGAGACCCCGAGGACGTGTCCGCAGAGAGAGGGAGACTGAGTGCGCAGAGACCCCGTGAGGGAGTATGCAAAGACCCCGTGACTGACTGTGCAGAGACCCCGAGAGAGAGAGTCTGCAGAGATCCCGAGAGTGAGTGTGCAGAGACCCCGAGAGAGAGTCTGCAGAGACCCCGAGAGAGAGTCTGCAGAGACCCCGAGTGTGAGTGTGCAGAGACCCCGAGAGAGAGTTTGCAGAGAGCCCGGGAGTGTGTTGCAGAGGCCCCGAGAGTGTCCCAAGAGACCCCGAGGGTGAGTCTGCAGAGAAACTGAGAGTGAGTGTGCATTGAACCCGACAGAGTGTTATCAGAGACCCCGAGAGTGAGTCTGCATAGACCTCGAGAGTGAGTGTGCAGAGACCCCGAGAGTGAGTGTGCAGAGACCCCGTGAGGGAATATGCAAAGACCCCGTGACTGAGTGTGCAGAGACCCCGAGAGAGAGAGTCTGCAGAGACCCCGAGAGTGAGTGTGCAGAGACCCCGAGAGTGAGTGTGCAGAGACCCCGAGAGAGAGTGTGCAGAGACCCCGAGAGTGAGGGTGCAGAGACACCGAGAGAAAGTCTACATAGACCACGAGAGTGACTGTGCGGAGACACCGAGAGTGAATCTGCGGAGACAGCGAGAGTGAGTGTGCAGAGATCACGAGAGTGTGTGTGCAGAGACCCTGAGAGTGAGTTTGCAGAGACCCCGAGAGTGAGTCTGCAGAGACCCCGAGAGTGTGTGAGCAGTGACCGCGAGAGAGTCTGCAGAGACCCCGATAGTGAATGTGCGGAGGCCCCAAGACTGAGTGTGAAGAGACCGCGAGTGTGAGTGTGCAGAGACCCCGAGAGTGAGTCTGCAAAGACCCCGAGAGTGACTGTGCGGAGACACCGAGAGTGAATCTGCGGAGACAGCGAGAGTGAGTGTGCAGACATCACGAGAGTGTGTGTGCAGAGACCCTGAGAGTGAGTTTGCAGAGACCCCGAGAGTGAGTCTGCAGAGACCCCGAGAGTGTGTGAGCAGAGGCCCCGAGAGTGGGTCTGCAGAGACCCGGAGAGTGTGTGTGCAGAGTCCCCGAGAGTGAGTGGGCTGAGACCCCGAGAGTGAGTCTACAGAGTCCCCGAGAGTGCGTGTGCAGAGACCTCGAGAGTGAGTCTGCAGAGACCCCGAGAGTGTGTGTGTAGAGGCCCCGAGAGTGAGTGTGCAGAGACCCCGAGAGTGAGTCTGCAGAGTCCCCGAGAGTGTGTGTGCAGAGACCGCGAGAGTGAGTATGCAGAGAACCCGAGAGTGAGTGTGAAGAGACCGCGAGAGTGAGTGTGCAGAGACAACGAGAGTGAGTCTCCAAAGACCCCGAGAGTGACTGTGCGGAGACACCGGGAGTGAGTATGCGGAGAAACCGAGAGTGAGTGTTTACAGACCATGAGAGTGAGTGTGCAGAGACCCCGTGAGGGAGTATGCAAAGGCCCCGTGACTGAGTGTGCAGAGACCCCGAGTGAGAGAGTCTGCAGAGACCCCGAGAGTGAGTGTGCAGAGACCCCGAGAGTGAGTGTGCAGAGACGCCGAGAGAGAGTCTGTAGAGACCCCGAGAGAGAGTCGGCAGAGACCCGGAGAGTGAGTGTGCAGACCCCGAGAGAGAGTCTGCAGAGACCCCGAGAGTGAGTGTGCAGAGTCCCCGAGAGTGTGTGTGCAGAGACCGCGAGAGTGAGTCTGCAGAGACCCCGAGAGTGTGTGTGCAGAGGCCCCGAGAGTGAGTGTGCAGAGACTCCGAGAGTGAGTGTGCAGAGACCCCGAGAGTGAGGGTGCAGAGACACCGAGAGAAAGTCTACATAGACCAAGAGGCTGAGTGTGCAGTCCCCGAGAGTGAGTGTGAAATGACCCCGAGAGTGAGTGTGCTGAGACCCCGAGAGTGAGTCTGCAGAGACCCCGAGTGTGTGTGTGCAGTGACCGCGAGAGAGAGTCTGCAGAGACCCCGATAGTGAATGTGCGGAGGCCCCAAGACTGAGTGTGAAGAGACCGCGAGAGTGAGTGTGCAGAGACACCGAGAGTGAGTCTGCAAAGACCCCGAGAGTGACTGTGCGGTGACACAGAGAGTGAGTCTGCGGAGACAGCGAGAGTGAGTGTGCAGAGATCACGAGTGTGTGTGTGCAGAGACCCTGAGAGTGAGTCTGAAGAGACCCCGAGAGTGAGTCTGCAGAGACCCCGAGTTTGTGTGTGCAGAGGCCCCGAGAGTGAGTCTGCAGAGACCCCGAGAATGTGTGTGCAGAGGCCCCGAGAGTGAGTGTGCAGAGACCCCGAGAGTGAGTCTGCAGAGTCCCCGAGAGTGTGTGTGCAGAGACCGCGAGAGTGAGAATGCAGAGACCCCGAGAGTGAGTGTGAAGAGACCGCGAGAGTGAGTGTGCAGAGACAACGAGAGTGAGTCTCCAAAGACCCCGAGAGTGACTGTGCGGAGACACCGGGAGTGAGTGTGAAGAGACCCCGAGTGTGAGTCTGCAGAGACCCCGAGAGTGAGTCTGCAGAGACGCCGAGAGTGTGTGTGCAGAGGCACTGGGAGTGAGTGTGCAGAGTCCCCGAGAGTGTGTTGCAGAGGCCCCGAGAGTGAGTCTGCAGAGACCCTGAGCGTGAGTGTGCATTGACCCCGACAGAGAGTTATCAGAGACCCCGAGAGTGAGTCTGCACAGACCTCGAGAGTGAGTGTGCAGAGACCCCGAGCGTGAGTGTGCAGAGACCCCGAGAGTGAGTCAGCATAAACCCCGAGAGTCAGTGTGCAGAGACCCCGAGGACGTGTCCGCAGAGAGAGGGAGAGTGAGTGCGCAGAGACCCCGTGAGGGAGTATGCAAAGACCCCGTGACTGACTGTGCAGAGACCCCGAGAGAGAGAGTCTGCAGAGATCCCGAGAGTGAGTGTGCAGAGACCCCGAGAAAGAGTCTGCAGAGACCCCGAGAGAGAGTCTGCAGAGACCCCGAGAGTGTGTGTGCAGAGGCCCCGAGAGTGACTGTGCGGAGACACAGAGAGTGAGTCTGCGGAGACAGCGAGAGTGAGTGTGCAGAGACACCGAGAGAAAGTCTACATAGACCAAGAGGCTGAGTGTGCAGTCCCCGAGAGTGAGTGTGAAAAGTCCCCGAGAGTGAGTGTGCAGAGTCCCCGAGAGTGTGTTGCAGAGGCCCCGAGAGTGTCCCAAGAGACCCCGAGGGTGAGTGCGCAGAGACCTCTAGAGTGAGTCTGCAGAGAAACTGAGAGTGAATGTGCATTGACCCCGACAGAGAGTTATCAGAGACCCCGAGAGTGAGTCTGCACAGACCTCGAGAGTGAGTGTGCAGAGACCCCGAGAGTGAGTGTGCAGAGACCCCGAGAGTGAGTCAGCATAAACCCCGAGAGAGATTCTGCAGAGAAACTGAGAGTGAGTGTGCATTGAACCCGACAGAGAGTTATCAGAGACCCCGAGAGTGAGTCTGCATAGACCTCGAGAGTGAGTGTGCAGAGACCCCGAGAGTGAGTGTGCAGAGACCCCGTGAGGGAGTATGCAAAGACCCCGTGACTGAGTGTGCAGAAACCCCGAGAGAGAGAGAGTATGCAGAGACCCCGAGAGTGAGTGTGCAGAGGCCCCGAGAGAGTCCCAAGAGACCCCGTGGGTGAGTCTGCAGAGAAACAGAGAGTGAGTGTGCATTGAACCCGACAGAGAGTTATCAGAGACCCCGAGAGTGAGTCTGCATATACCTCGAGAGTGAGTGTGCAGAGACCCCGAGAGTGAGTGTGCAGAGACCCCGTGAGGGAGTATGCAAAGACCCCGTGACTGAGTGTGCAGAGACCCCGAGAGAGAGAGTCAGCAGAGACCCCGAGAGTGAGTGTGCAGAGACCCCGTGAGGGAGTATGCAAAGACCCCGTGACTGAGTGTGCAGAAACCCCGAGAGAGAGAGTCTGCAGAGACCCCGAGAGTGAGTGAGCAGAGACCCCGAGAGTGAGTGTGCAGAGACCCCGAGAGTGAGTCTGCACAGACCTCGAGAGTGAGTGTGCAGAGACCCCGAGAGTGAGTGTGCAGAGACCCCGAGAGAGAGTCAGCATAAACCCCGAGAGTCAGTGTGCAGAGACCCCGAGTACGTGTCCGCAGAGAGAGGGAGAGTGAGTGCGCAGAGACCCCGTGAGGGAGTATGCAAAGACCCCGTGACTGACTGTGCAGAGACCCCGAGAGAGAGAGTCTGCAGAGATCCCGAGAGTGAGTGTGCAGAGACCCCGAGAGAGAGTCTGCAGAGACCCCGAGAGAGAGTCTGCAGAGACCCCGAGAGTGTGTGTGCAGAGGCCCCGAGAGTGAGTGTGCAGAGACTCCGAGAGTGAGTGTGCAGAGACCCCGAGAGTGAGGGTGCAGAGACACCGAGAGAAAGTCTACATAGACCAAGAGGCTGAGTGTGCAGTCCCCGAGAGTGAGTGTGAAGAGACCCCGAGAGTGAGTGTGCAGAGACCCCGAGAGTGAGTCTGCAGAGACCCCGAGTGTGTGTGTGCAGTGACCGCGAGAGGGAGTCTGCAGAGACCCCGATAGTGAATGTGCGGAGGCCCCAAGACTGAGTGTGAAGAGACCGCGAGTGTGAGTGTGCGGCGACCCAGAGAGTGAGTCTGCAAAGACCCCGAGAGTGACTGTGCGGAGACACAGAGAGTGAGTCTGCGGAGACAGCGAGAGTGAGTCTGCAGAGATCACGAGTGTGAGGGTGCAGAGACACCGAGAGAAAGTCTACATAGACCAAGAGGCTGAGTGTGCAGTCCCCGAGATTGAATGTGAAGAGACCGCGAGTGTGAGTGTGCAGCGACCTCGAGAGTGAGTCTGCAAAGACCCCGAGAGTGACTGTGCGGAGACACAGAGAGTGAGTCTGCGGAGACAGCGAGAGTGAGTGTGCAGAGACCCCGAGAGTGAGTCTGCAGAGACCCCGAGTGTGTGTGTGCAGTAACCGCGAGAGAGAGTCTGCAGAGACCCCGATAGTGAATGTGCGGAGGCCCCGAGAGAGAGAGAGTCTGCAGAGATCACGAGAGTGAGTGTGCAGAGACCCCGAGAGAGAGTCTGCAGAGACCCCGAGTGTGAGTGTGCAGAGACCCCGAGAGAGAGTCTGCAGAGACCCCGAGAGTGAGTGTGCAGAGTCCCCGAGAGTGTGTTGCAGAGGCCCCGAGAGTGAGTCTGCAGAGACCCCGAGAGAGATTCTGCAGAGAAACTGAGAGTGAGTGTGCATTGAACCCGACAGAGAGTTATCAGAGACCCCGAGAGTGAGTCTGCATAGACCTCGAGAGTGAGTGTGCAGAGACCCCGAGAGTGAGTGTGCAGAGACCCCGTGAGGGAGTATGCAAAGACCCCGTGACTGAGTGTGCAGAAACCCCGAGAGAGAGAGTCAGCAGAGACCCCGAGAGTGAGTGTGCAGAGACCCCGAGAGTGAGTCTGCACAGACCTCGAGAGTGAGTGTGCAGAGACCCCGAGAGTGAGTGTGCAGAGACCCCGAGAGAGAGTCAGCAGAGAGAGTGAGAGTGAGTGCGCAGAGACCCCGTGAGGGAGTATGCAAAGACCCCGTGACTGACTGTGCAGAGACCCCGAGAGAGAGAGAGTCTGCAGAGATCACGAGAGTGAGTGTGCAGAGACCCCGAGAGAGAGTCTGCAGAGACCCCGAGTGTGAGTGTGCAGAGACCCCGAGAGAGAGTCTGCAGAGACCCCGAGAGTGAGTGTGCAGAGTCCCCGAGAGTGTGTTGCAGAGGCCCCGAGAGTGAGTCTGCAGAGACCCCGAGAGTGTGTGTGCAGAGACCCCGTGAGGGAGTATGCAAAGACCCCGTGACTGAGTGTGCAGAAACCCCGAGAGAGAGAGTCTGCAGAGACCCCGAGAGTGAGTGAGCAGAGACCCCGAGAGTGAGTGTGCAGAGACCCCGAGAGTGAGTCTGCACAGACCTCGAGAGTGAGTGTGCAGAGACCCCGAGAGAGAGTCAGCATAAACCCCGAGAGTCAGTGTGCAGAGACCCCGAGGACGTGTCCGCAGAGAGAGGGAGAGTGAGTGCGCAGAGACCCCGTGAGGGAGTATGCAAAGACCCCGTGACTGACTGTGCAGAGACCGCGAGAGAGAGAGTCTGCAGAGATCCCGAGAGTGAGTGTGCAGAGACCCCGAGAGAGAGTCTGCAGAGACCCCGAGAGAGAGTCTGCAGAGACCCCGAGAGTGTGTGTGCAGAGGCCCCGAGAGTGAGTGTGCAGAGATTCCGAGAGTGAGTGTGCAGAGACCCCGAGAGTGAGGGTGCAGAGACACCGAGAGAAAGTCTACATAGACCAAGAGGCTGAGTGTGCAGTCCCCGAGAGTGAGTGTGAAGAGACCCCGAGAGTGAGTGTGCAGAGACCCCGAGAGTGAGTCTGCAGAGACCCCGAGTGTGTGTGTGCAGTGACCGCGAGAGAGAGTCTGCAGAGACCCCGATAGTGAATGTGCGGAGGCCCCAAGACTGAGTGTGAAGAGACCGCGAGTGTGAGTGTGCAGCGACCCAGAGAGTGAGTCTGCAAAGACCCCGAGAGTGACTGTGCGGAGACACAGAGAGTGAGTCTGCGGAGACAGCGAGAGTGAGTGTGCAGAGATCACGAGTGTGAGGGTGCAGAGACACCGAGAGAAAGTCTACATAGACCAAGAGGCTGAGTGTGCAGTCCCCGAGAGTGAGTGTGAAGAGACCGCGAGAGTGAGGGTGCAGCGACCTCGAGAGTGAGTCTGCAAAGACCCCGAGAGTGACTGTGCGGAGACACAGAGAGTGAGTCTGCGGAGACAGCGAGAGTGAGTGTGCAGAGACCCCGAGAGTGAGTCTGCAGAGACCCCGAGTGTGTGTGTGCAGTAACCGCGAGAGAGAGTCTGCAGAGACCCCGATAGTGAATGTGCGGAGGCCCCGAGAGAGAGAGAGTCTGCAGAGATCACGAGAGTGAGTGTGCAGAGACCCCGAGAGAGAGTCTGCAGAGACCCCGAGTGTGAGTGTGCAGAGACCCCGAGAGAGAGTCTGCAGAGACCCCGAGAGTGAGTGTGCAGAGTCCCCGAGAGTGTGTTGCAGAGGCCCCGAGAGTGAGTCTGCAGAGACCCCGAGAGAGATTCTGCAGAGAAACTGAGAGTGAGTGTGCATTGAACCCGACAGAGAGTTATCAGAGACCCCGAGAGTGAGTCTGCATAGACCTCGAGAGTGAGTGTGCAGAGACCCCGAGAGTGAGTGTGCAGAGACCCCGTGAGGGAGTATGCAAAGACCCCGTGACTGAGTGTGCAGAAACCCCGAGAGAGAGAGTATGCAGAGACCCCGAGAGTGAGTGTGCAGAGGCCCCGAGAGTGTCCCAAGAGACCCCGAGGGTGAGTCTGCAGAGAAACAGAGAGTGAGTGTGCATTGAACCCGACAGAGAGTTATCAGAGACCCCGAGAGTGAGTCTGCATATACCTCGAGAGTGAGTGTGCAGAGACCCCGAGAGTGAGTGTGCAGAGACCCCGTGAGGGAGTATGCAAAGACCCCGTGACTGAGTGTGCAGAGACCCCGAAAGAGAGAGTCAGCAGAGACCCCGAGAGTGAGTGTGCAGAGACCCCGAGAGTGAGTCTGCACAGACCTCGAGAGTGAGTGTGCAGAGACCCCGAGAGTGAGTGTGCAGAGACCCCGAGAGAGAGTCAGCATAAACCCCGAGAGTCAGTGTGCAGAGACCCCGAGGACGTGTCCGCAGAGAGAGTGAGAGTGAGTGCGCAGAGACCCCGTGAGGGAGTATGCAAAGACCCCTTGAGTGACTGTGCAGAGACCCCGAGAGAGAGAGTCTGCAGAGATCACGAGAGTGAATGTGCAGAGACCCCGAGAGAGAGTCTGCAGAGACCCCGAGTGTGAGTGTGCAGAGACCCCGAGAGAGAGTCTGCAGAGACCCCGAGAGTGAGTGTGCAGAGTCCCCGAGAGTGTGTTGCAGAGGCCCCGAGAGTGAGTCTGCAGAGACCCCGAGAGTGAGTGTGCAGAGACCCCGAGAGTGAGTGTGCAGAGACCCCGTGAGGGAGTATGCAAAGACACCGTGACTGAGTGTGCAGAAACCCCGAGAGAGAGAGTCTGCAGAGACCCCGAGAGTGAGTGTGCAGAGACCCCGAGAGTGAGTGTGCAGAGACCCCGTGAGGGAGTATGCAAAGACCCCGTGACTGAGTGTGCAGAAACCCCGAGAGAGAGAGTCTGCAGAGACCCCGAGAGTGAGTGAGCAGAGACCCCGAGAGTGAGTGTGCAGAGACCCCGAGAGTGAGTCTGCACAGACCTCGAGAGTGAGTGTGCAGAGACCCCGAGAGTGAGTGTGCAGAGACCCCGAGAGAGAGTCAGCATAAACCCCGAGAGTCAGTGTGCAGAGACCCCGAGTACGTGTCCGCAGAGAGAGGGAGAGTGAGTGCGCAGAGACCCCGTGAGGGAGTATGCAAAGACCCCGTGACTGACTGTGCAGAGACCCCGAGAGAGAGAGTCTGCAGAGATCCCGAGAGTGAGTGTGCAGAGACCCCGAGAGAGAGTCTGCAGAGACCCCGAGAGAGAGTCTGCAGAGACCCCGAGAGTGTGTGTGCAGAGGCCCCGAGAGTGAGTGTGCAGAGACTCCGAGAGTGAGTGTGCAGAGACCCCGAGAGTGAGGGTGCAGAGACACCGAGAGAAAGTCTACATAGACCAAGAGGCTGAGTGTGCAGTCCCCGAGAGTGAGTGTGAAGAGACCCCGAGAGTGAGTGTGCAGAGACCCCGAGAGTGAGTCTGCAGAGACCCCGAGTGTGTGAGTGCAGTGACCGCGAGAGAGAGTCTGCAGAGACCCCGATAGTGAATGTGCGGAGGCCCCAAGACTGAGTGTGAAGAGACCGCGAGTGTGAGTGTGCAGCGACCCAGAGAGTGAGTCTGCAAAGACCCCGAGAGTGACTGTGCGGAGACACAGAGAGTGAGTCTGCGGAGACAGCGAGAGTGAATGTGCAGAGATCACGAGTGTGAGGGTGCAGAGACACCGAGAGAAAGTCTACATAGACCAAGAGGCTGAGTGTGCAGTCCCCGAGAGTGAGTGTGAAGAGACCGCGAGTGTGAGTGTGCAGCGACCTCGAGAGTGAGTCTGCAAAGACCCCGAGAGTGACTGTGCGGAGACACAGAGAGTGAGTCTGCGGAGACAGCGAGAGTGAGTGTGCAGAGACCCCGAGAGTGAGTCTGCAGAGACCCCGAGTGTGTTTGTGCAGTAACCGCGAGAGAGAGTCTGCAGAGACCCCGATAGTGAATGTGCGGAGGCCCCGAGAGAGAGAGAGTCTGCAGAGATCACGAGAGTGAGTGTGCAGAGACCCCGAGAGAGAGTCTGCAGAGACCCCGAGTGTGAGTGTGCAGAGACCCCGAGAGAGAGTCTGCAGAGACCCCGAGAGTGAGTGTGCAGAGTCCCCGAGAGTGTGTTGCAGAGGCCCCGAGAGTGAGTCTGCAGAGACCCCGAGAGAGATTCTGCAGAGAAACTGAGAGTGAGTGTGCATTGAACCCGACAGAGAGTTATCAGAGACCCCGAGAGTGAGTCTGCATAGACCTGGAGAGTGAGTGTGCAGAGACCCCGAGAGTGAGTGTGCAGAGACCCCGTGAGGGAGTATGCAAAGACCCCGTGACTGAGTGTGCAGAAACCCCGAGAGAGAGAGTATGCAGAGACCCCGAGAGTGAGTGTGCAGAGGCCCCGAGAGTGTCCCAAGAGACCCCGAGGGTGAGTCTGCAGAGAAACAGAGAGTGAGTGTGCATTGAACCCGACAGAGAGTTATCAGAGACCCCGAGAGTGAGTCTGCATATACCTCGAGAGTGAGTGTGCAGAGACCCCGAGAGTGAGTGTGCAGAGACCCCGTGAGGGAGTATGCAAAGACCCCGTGAGGGAGTATGCAAAGACACCGTGACTGAGTGTGCAGAAACCCCGAGAGAGAGAGTCTGCAGAGACCCCGAGAGTGAGTGTGCAGAGACCCCGAGAGTGAGTGTGCAGAGACCCCGTGAGGGAGTATGCAAAGACCCCGTGACTGAGTGTGCAGAAACCCCGAGAGAGAGAGTCTGCAGAGACCCCGAGAGTGAGTGAGCAGAGACCCCGAGAGTGAGTGTGCAGAGACCCCGAGAGTGAGTCTGCACAGACCTCGAGAGTGAGTGTGCAGAGACCCCGAGAGTGAGTGTGCAGAGACCCCGAGAGAGAGTCAGCATAAACCCCGAGAGTCAGTGTGCAGAGACCCCGAGGACGTGTCCGCAGAGAGAGGGAGAGTGAGTGCGCAGAGACCCCGTGAGGGAGTATGCAAAGACCCCGTGACTGACTGTGCAGAGACCGCGAGAGAGAGAGTCTGCAGAGATCCCGAGAGTGAGTGTGCAGAGACCCCGAGAGAGAGTCTGCAGAGACCCCGAGAGAGAGTCTGCAGAGACCCCGAGAGTGTGTGTGCAGAGGCCCCGAGAGTGAGTGTGCAGAGATTCCGAGAGTGAGTGTGCAGAGACCCCGAGAGTGAGGGTGCAGAGACACCGAGAGAAAGTCTACATAGACCAAGAGGCTGAGTGTGCAGTCCCCGAGAGTGAGTGTGAAGAGACCCCGAGAGTGAGTGTGCAGAGACCCCGAGAGTGAGTCTGCAGAGACCCCGAGTGTGTGTGTGCAGTGACCGCGAGAGAGAGTCTGCAGAGACCCCGATAGTGAATGTGCGGAGGCCCCAAGACTGAGTGTGAAGAGACCGCGAGTGTGAGTGTGCAGCGACCCAGAGAGTGAGTCTGCAAAGACCCCGAGAGTGACTGTGCGGAGACACAGAGAGTGATTCTGCGGAGACAGCGAGAGTGAGTGTGCAGAGATCACGAGTGTGAGGGTGCAGAGACACCGAGAGAAAGTCTACATAGACCAAGAGGCTGAGTGTGCAGTCCCCGAGAGTGAGTGTGAAGAGACCGCGAGTGTGAGTGTGCAGCGACCTCGAGAGTGAGTCTGCAAAGACCCCGAGAGTGACTGTGCGGAGACACAGAGAGTGAGTCTGCGGAGACAGCGAGAGTGAGTGTGCAGAGACCCCGAGAGTGAGTGTGCAGAGACCCCGAGTGTGTGTGTGCAGTAACCGCGAGAGAGAGTCTGCAGAGACCCCGATAGTGAATGTGCGGAGGCCCCGAGAGAGAGAGAGTCTGCAGAGATCACGAGAGTGAGTGTGCAGAGACCCCGAGAGAGAGTCTGCAGAGACCCCGAGTGTGAGTGTGCAGAGACCCCGAGAGAGAGTCTGCAGAGACCCCGAGAGTGAGTGTGCAGAGTCCCCGAGAGTGTGTTGCAGAGGCCCCGAGAGTGAGTCTGCAGAGACCCCGAGAGAGATTCTGCAGAGAAACTGAGAGTGAGTGTGCATTGAACCCGACAGAGAGTTATCAGAGACCCCGAGAGTGAGTCTGCATAGACCTCGAGAGTGAGTGTGCAGAGACCCCGAGAGTGAGTGTGCAGAGACCCCGTGAGGGAGTATGCAAAGACCCCGTGACTGAGTGTGCAGAAACCCCGAGAGAGAGAGTATGCAGAGACCCCGAGAGTGAGTGTGCAGAGGCCCCGAGAGTGTCCCAAGAGACCCCGAGGGTGAGTCTGCAGAGAAACAGAGAGTGAGTGTGCATTGAACCCGACAGAGAGTTATCAGAGACCCCGAGAGTGAGTCTGCATATACCTCGAGAGTGAGTGTGCAGAGACCCCGAGAGTGAGTGTGCAGAGACCCCGTGAGGGAGTATGCAAAGACCCCGTGACTGAGTGTGCAGAGACCCCGAAAGAGAGAGTCAGCAAGACCCCGAGAGTGAGTGTGCAGAGACCCCGAGAGTGAGTCTGCACAGACCTCGAGAGTGAGTGTGCAGAGACCCCGAGAGTGAGTGTGCAGAGACCCCGAGAGAGAGTCAGCATAAACCCCGAGAGTCAGTGTGCAGAGACCCCGAGGACGTGTCCGCAGAGAGAGTGAGAGTGAGTGCGCAGAGACCCCGTGAGGGAGTATGCAAAGACCCCTTGAGTGACTGTGCAGAGACCCCGAGAGAGAGAGTCTGCAGAGATCACGAGAGTGAATGTGCAGAGACCCCGAGAGAGAGTCTGCAGAGACCCCGAGTGTGAGTGTGCAGAGACCCCGAGAGAGAGTCTGCAGAGACCCCGAGAGTGAGTGTGCAGAGTCCCCGAGAGTGTGTTGCAGAGGCCCCGAGAGTGAGTCTGCAGAGACCCCGAGAGTGAGTGTGCAGAGACCCCGAGAGTGAGTGTGCAGAGACCCCGTGAGGGAGTATGCAAAGACACCGTGACTGAGTGTGCAGAAACCCCGAGAGAGAGAGTCTGCAGAGACCCCGAGAGTGAGTGTGCAGAGACCCCGAGAGTGAGTGTGCAGAGACCCCGTGAGGGAGTATGCAAAGACCCCGTGACTGAGTGTGCAGAAACCCCGAGAGAGAGAGTCTGCAGAGACCCCGAGAGTGAGGGAGCAGAGACCCCGAGAGTGAGTGTGCAGAGACCCCGAGAGTGAGTCTGCACAGACCTCGAGAGTGAGTGTGCAGAGACCCCGAGAGTGAGTGTGCAGAGACCCCGAGAGAGAGTCAGCATAAACCCCGAGAGTCAGTGTGCAGAGACCCCGAGTACGTGTCCGCAGAGAGAGGGAGAGTGAGTGCGCAGAGACCCCGTGAGGGAGTATGCAAAGACCCCGTGACTGACTGTGCAGAGACCCCGAGAGAGAGAGTCTGCAGAGATCCCGAGAGTGAGTGTGCAGAGACCCCGAGAGAGAGTCTGCAGAGACCCCGAGAGAGAGTCTGCAGAGACCCCGAGAGTGTGTGTGCAGAGGCCCCGAGAGTGAGTGTGCAGAGACTCCGAGAGTGAGTGTGCAGAGACCCCGAGAGTGAGGGTGCAGAGACACCGAGAGAAAGTCTACATAGACCAAGAGGCTGAGTGTGCAGTCCCCGAGAGTGAGTGTGAAGAGACCCCGAGAGTGAGTGTGCAGAGACCCCGAGAGTGAGTCTGCAGAGACCCCGAGTGTGTGTGTGCAGTGACCGCGAGAGAGAGTCTGCAGAGACCCCGATAGTGAATGTGCGGAGGCCCCAAGACTGAGTGTGAAGAGACCGCGAGTGTGAGTGTGCAGCGACCCAGAGAGTGAGTCTGCAAAGACCCCGAGAGTGACTGTGCGGAGACACAGAGAGTGAGTCTGCGGAGACAGCGAGAGTGAATGTGCAGAGATCACGAGTGTGAGGGTGCAGAGACACCGAGAGAAAGTCTACATAGACCAAGAGGCTGAGTGTGCAGTCCCCGAGAGTGAGTGTGAAGAGACCGCGAGTGTGAGTGTGCAGCGACCTCGAGAGTGAGTCTGCAAAGACCCCGAGAGTGACTGTGCGGAGACACAGAGAGTGAGTCTGCGGAGACAGCGAGAGTGAGTGTGCAGAGACCCCGAGAGTGAGTCTGCAGAGACCCCGAGTGTGTTTGTGCAGTAACCGCGAGAGAGAGTCTGCAGAGACCCCGATAGTGAATGTGCGGAGGCCCCGAGAGAGAGAGAGTCTGCAGAGATCACGAGAGTGAGTGTGCAGAGACCCCGAGAGAGAGTCTGCAGAGACCCCGAGTGTGAGTGTGCAGAGACCCCGAGAGAGAGTCTGCAGAGACCCCGAGAGTGAGTGTGCAGAGTCCCCGAGAGTGTGTTGCAGAGGCCCCGAGAGTGAGTCTGCAGAGACCCCGAGAGTGAGTGTGCAGAGACCCCGAGAGTGAGTGTGCAGAGACCCCGTGAGGGAGTATGCAAAGACACCGTGACTGAGTGTGCAGAAACCCCGAGAGAGAGAGTCTGCAGAGACCCCGAGAGTGAGTGTGCAGAGACCCCGAGAGTGAGTGTGCAGAGACCCCGTGAGGGAGTATGCAAAGACCCCGTGACTGAGTGTGCAGAAACCCCGAGAGAGAGAGTCTGCAGAGACCCCGAGAGTGAGGGAGCAGAGACCCCGAGAGTGAGTGTGCAGAGACCCCGAGAGTGAGTCTGCACAGACCTCGAGAGTGAGTGTGCAGAGACCCCGAGAGTGAGTGTGCAGAGACCCCGAGAGAGAGTCAGCATAAACCCCGAGAGTCAGTGTGCAGAGACCCCGAGTACGTGTCCGCAGAGAGAGGGAGAGTGAGTGCGCAGAGACCCCGTGAGGGAGTATGCAAAGACCCCGTGACTGACTGTGCAGAGACCCCGAGAGAGAGAGTCTGCAGAGATCCCGAGAGTGAGTGTGCAGAGACCCCGAGAGAGAGTCTGCAGAGACCCCGAGAGAGAGTCTGCAGAGACCCCGAGAGTGTGTGTGCAGAGGCCCCGAGAGTGAGTGTGCAGAGACTCCGAGAGTGAGTGTGCAGAGACCCCGAGAGTGAGGGTGCAGAGACACCGAGAGAAAGTCTACATAGACCAAGAGGCTGAGTGTGCAGTCCCCGAGAGTGAGTGTGAAGAGACCCCGAGAGTGAGTGTGCAGAGACCCCGAGAGTGAGTCTGCAGAGACCCCGAGTGTGTGTGTGCAGTGACCGCGAGAGAGAGTCTGCAGAGACCCCGATAGTGAATGTGCGGAGGCCCCAAGACTGAGTGTGAAGAGACCGCGAGTGTGAGTGTGCAGCGACCCAGAGAGTGAGTCTGCAAAGACCCCGAGAGTGACTGTGCGGAGACACAGAGAGTGAGTCTGCGGAGACAGCGAGAGTGAATGTGCAGAGATCACGAGTGTGAGGGTGCAGAGACACCGAGAGAAAGTCTACATAGACCAAGAGGCTGAGTGTGCAGTCCCCGAGAGTGAGTGTGAAGAGACCGCGAGTGTGAGTGTGCAGCGACCTCGAGAGTGAGTCTGCAAAGACCCCGAGAGTGACTGTGCGGAGACACAGAGAGTGAGTCTGCGGAGACAGCGAGAGTGAGTGTGCAGAGACCCCGAGAGTGAGTCTGCAGAGACCCCGAGTGTGTTTGTGCAGTAACCGCGAGAGAGAGTCTGCAGAGACCCCGATAGTGAATGTGCGGAGGCCCCGAGAGAGAGAGAGTCTGCAGAGATCACGAGAGTGAGTGTGCAGAGACCCCGAGAGAGAGTCTGCAGAGACCCCGAGTGTGAGTGTGCAGAGACCCCGAGAGAGAGTCTGCAGAGACCCCGAGAGTGAGTGTGCAGAGTCCCCGAGAGTGTGTTGCAGAGGCCCCGAGAGTGAGTCTGCAGAGACCCCGAGAGAGATTCTGCAGAGAAACTGAGAGTGAGTGTGCATTGAACCCGACAGAGAGTTATCAGAGACCCCGAGAGTGAGTCTGCATAGACCTGGAGAGTGAGTGTGCAGAGACCCCGAGAGTGAGTGTGCAGAGACCCCGTGAGGGAGTATGCAAAGACCCCGTGACTGAGTGTGCAGAAACCCCGAGAGAGAGAGTATGCAGAGACCCCGAGAGTGAGTGTGCAGAGGCCCCGAGAGTGTCCCAAGAGACCCCGAGGGTGAGTCTGCAGAGAAACAGAGAGTGAGTGTGCATTGAACCCGACAGAGAGTTATCAGAGACCCCGAGAGTGAGTCTGCATATACCTCGAGAGTGAGTGTGCAGAGACCCCGAGAGTGAGTGTGCAGAGACCCCGTGAGGGAGTATGCAAAGACCCCGTGAGGGAGTATGCAAAGACACCGTGACTGAGTGTGCAGAAACCCCGAGAGAGAGAGTCTGCAGAGACCCCGAGAGTGAGTGTGCAGAGACCCCGAGAGTGAGTGTGCAGAGACCCCGTGAGGGAGTATGCAAAGACCCCGTGACTGAGTGTGCAGAAACCCCGAGAGAGAGAGTCTGCAGAGACCCCGAGAGTGAGTGAGCAGAGACCCCGAGAGTGAGTGTGCAGAGACCCCGAGAGTGAGTCTGCACAGACCTCGAGAGTGAGTGTGCAGAGAACCCGAGAGTGAGTGTGCAGAGACCCCGAGAGAGAGTCAGCATAAACCCCGAGAGTCAGTGTGCAGAGACCCCGAGGACGTGTCCGCAGAGAGAGGGAGAGTGAGTGCGCAGAGACCCCGTGAGGGAGTATGCAAAGACCCCGTGACTGACTGTGCAGAGACCGCGAGAGAGAGAGTCTGCAGAGATCCCGAGAGTGAGTGTGCAGAGACCCCGAGAGAGAGTCTGCAGAGACCCCGAGAGAGAGTCTGCAGAGACCCCGAGAGTGTGTGTGCAGAGGCCCCGAGAGTGAGTGTGCAGAGATTCCGAGAGTGAGTGTGCAGAGACCCCGAGAGTGAGGGTGCAGAGACACCGAGAGAAAGTCTACATAGACCAAGAGGCTGAGTGTGCAGTCCCCGAGAGTGAGTGTGAAGAGACCCCGAGAGTGAGTGTGCAGAGACCCCGAGAGTGAGTCTGCAGAGACCCCGAGTGTGTGTGTGCAGTGACCGCGAGAGAGAGTCTGCAGAGACCCCGATAGTGAATGTGCGGAGGCCCCAAGACTGAGTGTGAAGAGACCGCGAGTGTGAGTGTGCAGCGACCCAGAGAGTGAGTCTGCAAAGACCCCGAGAGTGACTGTGCGGAGACACAGAGAGTGATTCTGCGGAGACAGCGAGAGTGAGTGTGCAGAGATCACGAGTGTGAGGGTGCAGAGACACCGAGAGAAAGTCTACATAGACCAAGAGGCTGAGTGTGCAGTCCCCGAGAGTGAGTGTGAAGAGACCGCGAGTGTGAGTGTGCAGCGACCTCGAGAGTGAGTCTGCAAAGACCCCGAGAGTGACTGTGCGGAGACACAGAGAGTGAGTCTGCGGAGACAGCGAGAGTGAGTGTGCAGAGACCCCGAGAGTGAGTCTGCAGAGACCCCGAGTGTGTGTGTGCAGTAACCGCGAGAGAGAGTCTGCAGAGACCCCGATAGTGAATGTGCGGAGGCCCCGAGAGAGAGAGAGTCTGCAGAGATCACGAGAGTGAGTGTGCAGAGACCCCGAGAGAGAGTCTGCAGAGACCCCGAGTGTGAGTGTGCAGAGACCCCGAGAGAGAGTCTGCAGAGACCCCGAGAGTGAGTGTGCAGAGTCCCCGAGAGTGTGTTGCAGAGGCCCCGAGAGTGAGTCTGCAGAGACCCCGAGAGAGATTCTGCAGAGAAACTGAGAGTGAGTGTGCATTGAACCCGACAGAGAGTTATCAGAGACCCCGAGAGTGAGTCTGCATAGACCTCGAGAGTGAGTGTGCAGAGACCCCGAGAGTGAGTGTGCAGAGACCCCGTGAGGGAGTATGCAAAGACCCCGTGACTGAGTGTGCAGAAACCCCGAGAGAGAGAGTATGCAGAGACCCCGAGAGTGAGTGTGCAGAGGCCCCGAGAGTGTCCCAAGAGACCCCGAGGGTGAGTCTGCAGAGAAACAGAGAGTGAGTGTGCATTGAACCCGACAGAGAGTTATCAGAGACCCCGAGAGTGAGTCTGCATATACCTCGAGAGTGAGTGTGCAGAGACCCCGAGAGTGAGTGTGCAGAGACCCCGTGAGGGAGTATGCAAAGACCCCGTGACTGAGTGTGCAGAGACCCCGAAAGAGAGAGTCAGCAGAGACCCCGAGAGTGAGTGTGCAGAGACCCCGAGAGTGAGTCTGCACAGACCTCGAGAGTGAGTGTGCAGAGACCCCGAGAGTGAGTGTGCAGAGACCCCGAGAGAGAGTCAGCATAAACCCCGAGAGTCAGTGTGCAGAGACCCCGAGGACGTGTCCGCAGAGAGAGTGAGAGTGAGTGCGCAGAGACCCCGTGAGGGAGTATGCAAAGACCCCTTGAGTGACTGTGCAGAGACCCCGAGAGAGAGAGTCTGCAGAGATCACGAGAGTGAATGTGCAGAGACCCCGAGAGAGAGTCTGCAGAGACCCCGAGTGTGAGTGTGCAGAGACCCCGAGAGAGAGTCTGCAGAGACCCCGAGAGTGAGTGTGCAGAGTCCCCGAGAGTGTGTTGCAGAGGCCCCGAGAGTGAGTCTGCAGAGACCCCGAGAGTGAGTGTGCAGAGACCCCGAGAGTGAGTGTGCAGAGACCCCGTGAGGGAGTATGCAAAGACACCGTGACTGAGTGTGCAGAAACCCCGAGAGAGAGAGTCTGCAGAGACCCCGAGAGTGAGTGTGCAGAGACCCCGAGAGTGAGTGTGCAGAGACCCCGTGAGGGAGTATGCAAAGACCCCGTGACTGAGTGTGCAGAAAACCCGAGAGAGAGAGTCTGCAGAGACCCCGAGAGTGAGGGAGCAGAGACCCCGAGAGTGAGTGTGCAGAGACCCCGAGAGTGAGTCTGCACAGACCTCGAGAGTGAGTGTGCAGAGACCCCGAGAGTGAGTGTGCAGAGACCCCGAGAGAGAGTCAGCATAAACCCCGAGAGTCAGTGTGCAGAGACCCCGAGTACGTGTCCGCAGAGAGAGGGAGAGTGAGTGCGCAGAGACCCCGTGAGGGAGTATGCAAAGACCCCGTGACTGACTGTGCAGAGACCCCGAGAGAGAGAGTCTGCAGAGATCCCGAGAGTGAGTGTGCAGAGACCCCGAGAGAGAGTCTGCAGAGACCCCGAGAGAGAGTCTGCAGAGACCCCGAGAGTGTGTGTGCAGAGGCCCCGAGAGTGAGTGTGCAGAGACTCCGAGAGTGAGTGTGCAGAGACCCCGAGAGTGAGGGTGCAGAGACACCGAGAGAAAGTCTACATAGACCAAGAGGCTGAGTGTGCAGTCCCCGAGAGTGAGTGTGAAGAGACCCCGAGAGTGAGTGTGCAGAGACCCCGAGAGTGAGTCTGCAGAGACCCCGAGTGTGTGTGTGCAGTGACCGCGAGAGAGAGTCTGCAGAGACCCCGATAGTGAATGTGCGGAGGCCCCAAGACTGAGTGTGAAGAGACCGCGAGTGTGAGTGTGCAGCGACCCAGAGAGTGAGTCTGCAAAGACCCCGAGAGTGACTGTGCGGAGACACAGAGAGTGAGTCTGCGGAGACAGCGAGAGTGAATGTGCAGAGATCACGAGTGTGAGGGTGCAGAGACACCGAGAGAAAGTCTACATAGACCAAGAGGCTGAGTGTGCAGTCCCCGAGAGTGAGTGTGAAGAGACCGCGAGTGTGAGTGTGCAGCGACCTCGAGAGTGAGTCTGCAAAGACCCCGAGAGTGACTGTGCGGAGACACAGAGAGTGAGTCTGCGGAGACAGCGAGAGTGAGTGTGCAGAGACCCCGAGAGTGAGTCTGCAGAGACCCCGAGTGTGTTTGTGCAGTAACCGCGAGAGAGAGTCTGCAGAGACCCCGATAGTGAATGTGCGGAGGCCCCGAGAGAGAGAGAGTCTGCAGAGATCACGAGAGTGAGTGTGCAGAGACCCCGAGAGAGAGTCTGCAGAGACCCCGAGTGTGAGTGTGCAGAGACCCCGAGAGAGAGTCTGCAGAGACCCCGAGAGTGAGTGTGCAGAGTCCCCGAGAGTGTGTTGCAGAGGCCCCGAGAGTGAGTCTGCAGAGACCCCGAGAGAGATTCTGCAGAGAAACTGAGAGTGAGTGTGCATTGAACCCGACAGAGAGTTATCAGAGACCCCGAGAGTGAGTCTGCATAGACCTGGAGAGTGAGTGTGCAGAGACCCCGAGAGTGAGTGTGCAGAGACCCCGTGAGGGAGTATGCAAAGACCCCGTGACTGAGTGTGCAGAAACCCCGAGAGAGAGAGTATGCAGAGACCCCGAGAGTGAGTGTGCAGAGGCCCCGAGAGTGTCCCAAGAGACCCCGAGGGTGAGTCTGCAGAGAAACAGAGAGTGAGTGTGCATTGAACCCGACAGAGAGTTATCAGAGACCCCGAGAGTGAGTCTGCATATACCTCGAGAGTGAGTGTGCAGAGACCCCGAGAGTGAGTGTGCAGAGACCCCGTGAGGGAGTATGCAAAGACCCCGTGAGGGAGTATGCAAAGACACCGTGACTGAGTGTGCAGAAACCCCGAGAGAGAGAGTCTGCAGAGACCCCGAGAGTGAGTGTGCAGAGACCCCGAGAGTGAGTGTGCAGAGACCCCGTGAGGGAGTATGCAAAGACCCCGTGACTGAGTGTGCAGAAACCCCGAGAGAGAGAGTCTGCAGAGACCCCGAGAGTGAGTGAGCAGAGACCCCGAGAGTGAGTGTGCAGAGACCCCGAGAGTGAGTCTGCACAGACCTCGAGAGTGAGTGTGCAGAGAACCCGAGAGTGAGTGTGCAGAGACCCCGAGAGAGAGTCAGCATAAACCCCGAGAGTCAGTGTGCAGAGACCCCGAGGACGTGTCCGCAGAGAGAGGGAGAGTGAGTGCGCAGAGACCCCGTGAGGGAGTATGCAAAGACCCCGTGACTGACTGTGCAGAGACCGCGAGAGAGAGAGTCTGCAGAGATCCCGAGAGTGAGTGTGCAGAGACCCCGAGAGAGAGTCTGCAGAGACCCCGAGAGAGAGTCTGCAGAGACCCCGAGAGTGTGTGTGCAGAGGCCCCGAGAGTGAGTGTGCAGAGATTCCGAGAGTGAGTGTGCAGAGACCCCGAGAGTGAGGGTGCAGAGACACCGAGAGAAAGTCTACATAGACCAAGAGGCTGAGTGTGCAGTCCCCGAGAGTGAGTGTGAAGAGACCCCGAGAGTGAGTGTGCAGAGACCCCGAGAGTGAGTCTGCAGAGACCCCGAGTGTGTGTGTGCAGTGACCGCGAGAGAGAGTCTGCAGAGACCCCGATAGTGAATGTGCGGAGGCCCCAAGACTGAGTGTGAAGAGACCGCGAGTGTGAGTGTGCAGCGACCCAGAGAGTGAGTCTGCAAAGACCCCGAGAGTGACTGTGCGGAGACACAGAGAGTGAGTCTGCGGAGACAGCGAGAGTGAGTGTGCAGAGATCACGAGTGTGAGGGTGCAGAGACACCGAGAGAAAGTCTACATAGACCAAGAGGCTGAGTGTGCAGTCCCCGAGAGTGAGTGTGAAGAGACCGCGAGTGTGAGTGTGCAGCGACCTCGAGAGTGAGTCTGCAAAGACCCCGAGAGTGACTGTGCGGAGACACAGAGAGTGAGTCTGCGGAGACAGCGAGAGTGAGTGTGCAGAGACCCCGAGAGTGAGTCTGCAGAGACCCCGAGTGTGTGTGTGCAGTAACCGCGAGAGAGAGTCTGCAGAGACCCCGATAGTGAATGTGCGGAGGCCCCGAGAGAGAGAGAGTCTGCAGAGATCACGAGAGTGAGTGTGCAGAGACCCCGAGAGAGAGTCTGCAGAGACCCCGAGTGTGAGTGTGCAGAGACCCCGAGAGAGAGTCTGCAGAGACCCCGAGAGTGAGTGTGCAGAGTCCCCGAGAGTGTGTTGCAGAGGCCCCGAGAGTGAGTCTGCAGAGACCCCGAGAGAGATTCTGCAGAGAAACTGAGAGTGAGTGTGCATTGAACCCGAGAGAGAGTTATCAGAGACCCCGAGAGTGAGTCTGCATAGACCTCGAGAGTGAGTGTGCAGAGACCCCGAGAGTGAGTGTGCAGAGACCCCGTGAGGGAGTATGCAAAGACCCCGTGACTGAGTGTGCAGAAACCCCGAGAAAGAGAGTATGCAGAGACCCCGAGAGTGAGTGTGCAGAGGCCCCGAGAGTGTCCCAAGAGACCCCGAGGGTGAGTCTGCAGAGAAACAGAGAGTGAGTGTGCATTGAACCCGACAGAGAGTTATCAGAGACCCCGAGAGTGAGTCTGCATATACCTCGAGAGTGAGTGTGCAGAGACCCCGAGAGTGAGTGTGCAGAGACCCCGTGAGGGAGTATGCAAAGACCCCGTGACTGAGTGTGCAGAGACCCCGAAAGAGAGAGTCAGCAGAGACCCCGAGAGTGAGTGTGCAGAGACCCCGAGAGTGAGTCTGCACAGACCTCGAGAGTGAGTGTGCAGAGACCCCGAGAGTGAGTGTGCAGAGACCCCGAGAGAGAGTCAGCATAAACCCCGAGAGTCAGTGTGCAGAGACCCCGAGGACTTGTCCGCAGAGAGAGTGAGAGTGAGTGCGCAGAGACCCCGTGAGGGAGTATGCAAAGACCCCTTGAGTGACTGTGCAGAGACCCCGAGAGAGAGAGTCTGCAGAGATCACGAGAGTGAATGTGCAGAGACCCCGAGAGAGAGTCTGCAGAGACCCCGAGTGTGAGTGTGCAGAGACCCCGAGAGAGAGTCTGCAGAGACCCCGAGAGTGAGTGTGCAGAGTCCCCGAGAGTGTGTTGCAGAGGCCCCGAGAGTGAGTCTGCAGAGACCCCGAGAGTGAGTGTGCAGAGACCCCGAGAGTGAGTGTGCAGAGACCCCGTGAGGGAGTATGCAAAGACACCGTGACTGAGTGTGCAGAAACCCCGAGAGAGAGAGTCTGCAGAGACCCCGAGAGTGAGTGTGCAGAGACCCCGAGAGTGAGTGTGCAGAGACCCCGTGAGGGAGTATGCAAAGACCCCGTGACTGAGTGTGCAGAAACCCCGAGAGAGAGAGTCTGCAGAGACCCCGAGAGTGAGTGAGCAGAGACCCCGAGAGTGAGTGTGCAGAGACCCCGAGAGTGAGTCTGCACAGACCTCGAGAGTGAGTGTGCAGAGACCCCGAGAGTGAGTGTGCAGAGACCCCGAGAGAGAGTCAGCATAAACCCCGAGAGTCAGTGTGCAGAGACCCCGAGTACGTGTCCGCAGAGAGAGGGAGAGTGAGTGCGCAGAGACCCCGTGAGGGAGTATGCAAAGACCCCGTGACTGACTGTGCAGAGACCCCGAGAGAGAGAGTCTGCAGAGATCCCGAGAGTGAGTGTGCAGAGACCCCGAGAGAGAGTCTGCAGAGACCCCGAGAGAGAGTCTGCAGAGACCCCGAGAGTGTGTGTGCAGAGGCCCCGAGAGTGAGTGTGCAGAGACTCCGAGAGTGAGTGTGCAGAGACCCCGAGAGTGAGGGTGCAGAGACACCGAGAGAAAGTCTACATAGACCAAGAGGCTGAGTGTGCAGTCCCCGAGAGTGAGTGTGAAGAGACCCCGAGAGTGAGTGTGCAGAGACCCCGAGAGTGAGTCTGCAGAGACCCCGAGTGTGTGTGTGCAGTGACCGCGAGAGAGAGTCTGCAGAGACCCCGATAGTGAATGTGCGGAGGCCCCAAGACTGAGTGTGAAGAGACCGCGAGTGTGAGTGTGCAGCGACCCAGAGAGTGAGTCTGCAAAGACCCCGAGAGTGACTGTGCGGAGACACAGAGAGTGAGTCTGCGGAGACAGCGAGAGTGAATGTGCAGAGATCACGAGTGTGAGGGTGCAGAGACACCGAGAGAAAGTCTACATAGACCAAGAGGCTGAGTGTGCAGTCCCCGAGAGTGAGTGTGAAGAGACCGCGAGTGTGAGTGTGCAGCGACCTCGAGAGTGAGTCTGCAAAGACCCCGAGAGTGACTGTGCGGAGACACAGAGAGTGAGTCTGCGGAGACAGCGAGAGTGAGTGTGCAGAGACCCCGAGAGTGAGTCTGCAGAGACCCCGAGTGTGTTTGTGCAGTAACCGCGAGAGAGAGTCTGCAGAGACCCCGATAGTGAATGTGCGGAGGCCCCGAGAGAGAGAGAGTCTGCAGAGATCACGAGAGTGAGTGTGCAGAGACCCCGAGAGAGAGTCTGCAGAGACCCCGAGTGTGAGTGTGCAGAGACCCCGAGAGAGAGTCTGCAGAGACCCCGAGAGTGAGTGTGCAGAGTCCCCGAGAGTGTGTTGCAGAGGCCCCGAGAGTGAGTCTGCAGAGACCCCGAGAGAGATTCTGCAGAGAAACTGAGAGTGAGTGTGCATTGAACCCGACAGAGAGTTATCAGAGACCCCGAGAGTGAGTCTGCATAGACCTGGAGAGTGAGTGTGCAGAGACCCCGAGAGTGAGTGTGCAGAGACCCCGTGAGGGAGTATGCAAAGACCCCGTGACTGAGTGTGCAGAAACCCCGAGAGAGAGAGTATGCAGAGACCCCGAGAGTGAGTGTGCAGAGGCCCCGAGAGTGTCCCAAGAGACCCCGAGGGTGAGTCTGCAGAGAAACAGAGAGTGAGTGTGCATTGAACCCGACAGAGAGTTATCAGAGACCCCGAGAGTGAGTCTGCATATACCTCGAGAGTGAGTGTGCAGAGACCCCGAGAGTGAGTGTGCAGAGACCCCGTGAGGGAGTATGCAAAGACCCCGTGAGGGAGTATGCAAAGACACCGTGACTGAGTGTGCAGAAACCCCGAGAGAGAGAGTCTGCAGAGACCCCGAGAGTGAGTGTGCAGAGACCCCGAGAGTGAGTGTGCAGAGACCCCGTGAGGGAGTATGCAAAGACCCCGTGACTGAGTGTGCAGAAACCCCGAGAGAGAGAGTCTGCAGAGACCCCGAGAGTGAGTGAGCAGAGACCCCGAGAGTGAGTGTGCAGAGACCCCGAGAGTGAGTCTGCACAGACCTCGAGAGTGAGTGTGCAGAGAACCCGAGAGTGAGTGTGCAGAGACCCCGAGAGAGAGTCAGCATAAACCCCGAGAGTCAGTGTGCAGAGACCCCGAGGACGTGTCCGCAGAGAGAGGGAGAGTGAGTGCGCAGAGACCCCGTGAGGGAGTATGCAAAGACCCCGTGACTGACTGTGCAGAGACCGCGAGAGAGAGAGTCTGCAGAGATCCCGAGAGTGAGTGTGCAGAGACCCCGAGAGAGAGTCTGCAGAGACCCCGAGAGAGAGTCTGCAGAGACCCCGAGAGTGTGTGTGCAGAGGCCCCGAGAGTGAGTGTGCAGAGATTCCGAGAGTGAGTGTGCAGAGACCCCGAGAGTGAGGGTGCAGAGACACCGAGAGAAAGTCTACATAGACCAAGAGGCTGAGTGTGCAGTCCCCGAGAGTGAGTGTGAAGAGACCCCGAGAGTGAGTGTGCAGAGACCCCGAGAGTGAGTCTGCAGAGACCCCGAGTGTGTGTGTGCAGTGACCGCGAGAGAGAGTCTGCAGAGACCCCGATAGTGAATGTGCGGAGGCCCCAAGACTGAGTGTGAAGAGACCGCGAGTGTGAGTGTGCAGCGACCCAGAGAGTGAGTCTGCAAAGACCCCGAGAGTGACTGTGCGGAGACACAGAGAGTGAGTCTGCGGAGACAGCGAGAGTGAGTGTGCAGAGATCACGAGTGTGAGGGTGCAGAGACACCGAGAGAAAGTCTACATAGACCAAGAGGCTGAGTGTGCAGTCCCCGAGAGTGAGTGTGAAGAGACCGCGAGTGTGAGTGTGCAGCGACCTCGAGAGTGAGTCTGCAAAGACCCCGAGAGTGACTGTGCGGAGACACAGAGAGTGAGTCTGCGGAGACAGCGAGAGTGAGTGTGCAGAGACCCCGAGAGTGAGTCTGCAGAGACCCCGAGTGTGTGTGTGCAGTAACCGCGAGAGAGAGTCTGCAGAGACCCCGATAGTGAATGTGCGGAGGCCCCGAGAGAGAGAGAGTCTGCAGAGATCACGAGAGTGAGTGTGCAGAGACCCCGAGAGAGAGTCTGCAGAGACCCCGAGTGTGAGTGTGCAGAGACCCCGAGAGAGAGTCTGCAGAGACCCCGAGAGTGAGTGTGCAGAGTCCCCGAGAGTGTGTTGCAGAGGCCCCGAGAGTGAGTCTGCAGAGACCCCGAGAGAGATTCTGCAGAGAAACTGAGAGTGAGTGTGCATTGAACCCGAGAGAGAGTTATCAGAGACCCCGAGAGTGAGTCTGCATAGACCTCGAGAGTGAGTGTGCAGAGACCCCGAGAGTGAGTGTGCAGAGACCCCGTGAGGGAGTATGCAAAGACCCCGTGACTGAGTGTGCAGAAACCCCGAGAAAGAGAGTATGCAGAGACCCCGAGAGTGAGTGTGCAGAGGCCCCGAGAGTGTCCCAAGAGACCCCGAGGGTGAGTCTGCAGAGAAACAGAGAGTGAGTGTGCATTGAACCCGACAGAGAGTTATCAGAGACCCCGAGAGTGAGTCTGCATATACCTCGAGAGTGAGTGTGCAGAGACCCCGAGAGTGAGTGTGCAGAGACCCCGTGAGGGAGTATGCAAAGACCCCGTGACTGAGTGTGCAGAGACCCCGAAAGAGAGAGTCAGCAGAGACCCCGAGAGTGAGTGTGCAGAGACCCCGAGAGTGAGTCTGCACAGACCTCGAGAGTGAGTGTGCAGAGACCCCGAGAGTGAGTGTGCAGAGACCCCGAGAGAGAGTCAGCATAAACCCCGAGAGTCAGTGTGCAGAGACCCCGAGGACTTGTCCGCAGAGAGAGTGAGAGTGAGTGCGCAGAGACCCCGTGAGGGAGTATGCAAAGACCCCTTGAGTGACAGTGCAGAGACCCCGAGAGAGAGAGTCTGCAGAGATCACGAGAGTGAATGTGCAGAGACCCCGAGAGAGAGTCTGCAGAGACCCCGAGTGTGAGTGTGCAGAGACCCCGAGAGAGAGTCTGCAGAGACCCCGAGAGTGAGTGTGCAGAGTCCCCGAGAGTGTGTTGCAGAGGCCCCGAGAGTGAGTCTGCAGAGACCCCGAGAGTGAGTGTGCAGAGACCCCGAGAGTGAGTGTGCAGAGACCCCGTGAGGGAGTATGCAAAGACACCGTGACTGAGTGTGCAGAAACCCCGAGAGAGAGAGTCTGCAGAGACCCCGAGAGTGAGTGTGCAGAGACCCCGAGAGTGAGTGTGCAGAGACCCCGTGAGGGAGTATGCAAAGACCCCGTGACTGAGTGTGCAGAAACCCCGAGAGAGAGAGTCTGCAGAGACCCCGAGAGTGAGTGAGCAGAGACCCCGAGAGTGAGTGTGCAGAGACCCCGAGAGTGAGTCTGCACAGACCTCGAGAGTGAGTGTGCAGAGACCCCGAGAGTGAGTGTGCAGAGACCCCGAGAGAGAGTCAGCATAAACCCCGAGAGTCAGTGTGCAGAGACCCCGAGTACGTGTCCGCAGAGAGAGGGAGAGTGAGTGCGCAGAGACCCCGTGAGGGAGTATGCAAAGACCCCGTGACTGACTGTGCAGAGACCCCGAGAGAGAGAGTCTGCAGAGATCCCGAGAGTGAGTGTGCAGAGACCCCGAGAGAGAGTCTGCAGAGACCCCGAGAGAGAGTCTGCAGAGACCCCGAGAGTGTGTGTGCAGAGGCCCCGAGAGTGAGTGTGCAGAGACTCCGAGAGTGAGTGTGCAGAGACCCCGAGAGTGAGGGTGCAGAGACACCGAGAGAAAGTCTACATAGACCAAGAGGCTGAGTGTGCAGTCCCCGAGAGTGAGTGTGAAGAGACCCCGAGAGTGAGTGTGCAGAGACCCCGAGAGTGAGTCTGCAGAGACCCCGAGTGTGTGTGTGCAGTGACCGCGAGAGAGAGTCTGCAGAGACCCCGATAGTGAATGTGCGGAGGCCCCAAGACTGAGTGTGAAGAGACCGCGAGTGTGAGTGTGCAGCGACCCAGAGAGTGAGTCTGCAAAGACCCCGAGAGTGACTGTGCGGAGACACAGAGAGTGAGTCTGCGGAGACAGCGAGAGTGAATGTGCAGAGATCACGAGTGTGAGGGTGCAGAGACACCGAGAGAAAGTCTACATAGACCAAGAGGCTGAGTGTGCAGTCCCCGAGAGTGAGTGTGAAGAGACCGCGAGTGTGAGTGTGCAGCGACCTCGAGAGTGAGTCTGCAAAGACCCCGAGAGTGACTGTGCGGAGACACAGAGAGTGAGTCTGCGGAGACAGCGAGAGTGAGTGTGCAGAGACCCCGAGAGTGAGTCTGCAGAGACCCCGAGTGTGTTTGTGCAGTAACCGCGAGAGAGAGTCTGCAGAGACCCCGATAGTGAATGTGCGGAGGCCCCGAGAGAGAGAGAGTCTGCAGAGATCACGAGAGTGAGTGTGCAGAGACCCCGAGAGAGAGTCTGCAGAGACCCCGAGTGTGAGTGTGCAGAGACCCCGAGAGAGAGTCTGCAGAGACCCCGAGAGTGAGTGTGCAGAGTCCCCGAGAGTGTGTTGCAGAGGCCCCGAGAGTGAGTCTGCAGAGACCCCGAGAGAGATTCTGCAGAGAAACTGAGAGTGAGTGTGCATTGAACCCGACAGAGAGTTATCAGAGACCCCGAGAGTGAGTCTGCATAGACCTGGAGAGTGAGTGTGCAGAGACCCCGAGAGTGAGTGTGCAGAGACCCCGTGAGGGAGTATGCAAAGACCCCGTGACTGAGTGTGCAGAAACCCCGAGAGAGAGAGTATGCAGAGACCCCGAGAGTGAGTGTGCAGAGGCCCCGAGAGTGTCCCAAGAGACCCCGAGGGTGAGTCTGCAGAGAAACAGAGAGTGAGTGTGCATTGAACCCGACAGAGAGTTATCAGAGACCCCGAGAGTGAGTCTGCATATACCTCGAGAGTGAGTGTGCAGAGACCCCGAGAGTGAGTGTGCAGAGACCCCGTGAGGGAGTATGCAAAGACCCCGTGACTGAGTGTGCAGAGACCCCGAGAGAGAGAGTCAGCAGAGACCCCGAGAGTGAGTGTGCAGAGACCCCGAGAGTGAGTCTGCACAGACCTCGAGAGTGAGTGTGCAGAGACCCCGAGAGTGAGTGTGCAGAGTCCCCGAGAGTGTGTTGCAGAGGCCCCGAGAGTGAGTCTGCAGAGACCCCGAGAGTGAGTGTGCAGAGACCCCGAGAGTGAGTGTGCAGAGACCCCGTGAGGGAGTATGCAAAGACCCCGTGACTGAGTGTGCAGAAACCCCGAGAGAGAGAGTCTGCAGAGACCCCGAGAGTGAGTGTGCAGAGACCCCGAGAGTGAGGGTGCAGAGACACCGAGAGAAAGTCTACATTGACCAAGAGGCTGAGTGTGCAGAGTCTCCGAGAGTGAGTGTGAAAAGACCCCGAGAGTGAGTGTGCAGAGACCCCGAGAGTGAGTCTGCAGAGACCCCGAGTGTGTGTGTGCAGTAACCGCGAGAGAGAGTCTGCAGAGACCCCGATAGTGAATGTGCGGAGGCCCCAAGACTGAGTGTGAAGAGACAGCGAGTGTGAGTGTGCAGCGACCCCGAGAGTGAGTCTGCAAAGACCCCGAGAGTGACTGTGCGGAGACACAGAGAGTGAGTCTGCGGAGACAGCGAGAGTGAGTGTGCAGAGATCACGAGTGTGTGTGTGCAGATACCCTGAGAGTGAGTCTGAAGAGACCCCGAGAGTGAGTCTGCAGAGACCCCGAGAGTGTGTGTGCAGAGGCCCCGAGAGAGGGTCTGCAGAGACCCCGAGTGTGTGTGTGCAGAGACCCCGGGAGTGAGTGGGCTGAGACCCCGAGAGTGAGTCTACAGAGTCCCCGAGAGTGCGTGTGCAGAGACCGCGAGAGTGAGTCTGCAGAGACCCCGAGAATGTGTGTGCAGAGGCCCCGAGAGTGAGTGTGCAGAGACCCCGAGTGTGAGAGTGCAGAGACCCCGGGAGCGAATGTGCAGAGACCCCGAGAGAGAGTGTGCAGAGACCCCGAGTGTGAGTGTGCAGAGACCCCGAGATTGAATGTGCAGAGACCCCGAGAGCGAGTGTGCTGAGGCCCCGAGAATGAGTGTGCAGAGACCCCGAGTGTGAGTGTGCAGAGATCCCGAGAGTAAGTGTGCAGAGACCCCGAGAGTGAGTCTGCAGAGACCCCGAGAGTGAGTGTGCAGAGTCCCCGAGAGTGTGTGTGCAGAGACCGCGAGAGTGAGTATGCAGAGACCCCGAGAGTGAGTGTGAAGAGACCGCGAGAGTGAGTGTGCAGAGACAACGAGAGTGAGTCTCCAAAGACCCCGAGAGTGACTGTGCGGAGGCACCTGGAGTGAGTGTGAAGAGACCCCGAGTGTGAGTCTGCAGAGTCCCCGAGAGTGAGTCTGCACAGACCTCGAGAGTGAGTGTGCAGAGACCCCGAGAGTGAGTGTGCAGAGACCCCGAGAGTGAGTCAGCATAAACCCCGAGAGTCAGTGTGCAGAGACCCCGAGGACGTGTCCGCAGAGAGAGGGAGAGTGAGTGCGCAGAGACCCCGTGAGGGAGTATGCAAAGACCCCGTGAATGACTGTGCAGAGACCCCGAGAGAGAGAGTCTGCAGAGATCCCGAGAGTGAGTGTGCAGAGACCCCGAGAGAGGGTCTGCAGAGACCCCGAGTGTGAGTCTGCAGAGACCCCGAGAGTGAGTGTGCAGAGTCCCCGAGAGTGTGTTGCAGAGGCCCCGAGATTGTCCCAAGAGACCCCGAGGGTAAGTCTGCAGAGAAACAGAGAGTGAGTGTGCATTGAACCCGACAGAGAGTTATCAGAGACCCCGAGAGTGAGTCTGCATATACCTCGAGAGTGAGTGTGCAGAGACTCCGAGAGTGAGTGTGCAGAGACCCCGTGAGGGAGTATGCAAAGACCCCGTGACTGAGTGTGCAGAGACCCCGAGAGAGAGAGTCAGCAGAGACCCCGAGAGTGAGTGTGCAGAGACCCCGAGAGTGAGTGTGCAGAGACCCCGAGAGTCTGCAGAGACCCCGAGAGAGAGTCTGCAGAGACCCCGAGAGTGAGTGTGCAGAGACCCCGAGAGAGAGTGTGCAGAGACCCCGAGAGTGAGTGTGCAGAGTCCCCGAGAGTGTGTGTGCAGAGACCGCGAGAGTGAGTCTGCAGAGACCCCGAGAGTGTGTGTGCAGAGGCCCCGAGAGTGAGTGTGCAGAGACTCCGAGAGTGAGTGTGCAGAGACCCCGAGAGTGAGGGTGCAGAGACACCGAGAGAAAGTCTATATAGACCACGAGGCTGAGTGTGCAAAGACCCCGAGAGAGAGAGTCTGCAGAGTCCCCGAGAGTGAGTGTGCAGAGACCACGAGAGTGCGTGTGCAGAGACCCCGAGAGTGTGTGTGTAGTGACCGCGAGAGAGTCTGCAGAGACCCCGATAGTGAATGTGCGGAGGCCCCAAGACTGAGTGTGAAGAGACCGCGAGTGTGAGTGTGCAGAGACCCCGAGAGTGAGTCTGCAAAGACCCCGAGAGTGACTGTGCGGAGACACCGAGAGTGAGTCTGCGGAGACAGCGAGAGTGAGTGTGCAGAGATCACGAGAGTGTGTGTGTAGATACCCTGAGAGTGAGTTTGCAGAGACCCCGAGAGTGAGTCTGCAGAGACCCCGAGAGTGTGTGAGCAGAGGCCCCGAGAGTGGGTCTGTAGTGACCCCGAGAGTGTGTGTGCAGAGACCCCGAGAGTGAGTGGGCTGAGACCCCTAGAATGAGTCTACAGAGTCCCCGAGAGTGCGTGTGCAGAGACCTCGAGAGTGAGTCTGCAGAGACCCCGAGAGTTTGTGTGCAGAGGCCCCGAGAGTGAGTGTGCAGAGACCCCGAGAGTGAGTCTGCAGAGTCCCCGAGAGTGTGTGTGCAGAGTCCGCGAGAGTGAGTATGCAGAGAACCCGAGAGTGAGTGTGAAGAGACCGCGAGAGTGAGTGTGCAGAGACAACGAGAGTGAGTCTCCAAAGACCCCGAGAGTGACTGTGCGGAGACACCGGGAGTGAGTATGCGGAGAAACCGAGAGTGAGTGTTAATAGACCATGAGAGTGAGTCTGCAGAGACGCCGAGAGTGAATGCGCAGACAACCCGAGAGAGAGTCTGCAGAGACCCCGAGAGAGAGTCTGCAGAGACCCCGAGAGTGAGTGTGTAGAGACCCCGAGAGGGAGTCTGCAGAGACCCCGAGAGTGATTGTGCAGAGACCCCGAGGACGTGTCCGCAGAGAGCGGGAGAGTGAGTGTGCAGAGACCCCGAGAGTGAGTCTGCAGAGACCCCGAGAGTGAGTGTGCAGAGACCCCGAGAGTGAGTCTGCAGAGACGCCGAGAGTGTGTGTGCAGAGGCCCCGAGAGTGAGTGTGCAGAGTCCCCGAGAATGTGTTGCAGAGGCCCCGAGAGTGTCCCAAGAGACCCCGAGGGTGACTGCGCAGAGACCCCTAGAGTGAGTCTGCAGAGAAACTGAGAGTGAGTGTGCATTGACCCCGACAGAGAGTTATCAGAGACCCCGAGAGTGAGTCTGCACAGACCTCGAGAGTGAGTGTGCAGAGACCCCGAGAGTGAGTGTGCAGAGACCCCGAGAGTGAGTCAGCATAAACCCCGAGAGTCAGTGTGCAGAGACCCCGAGGACGTGTCCGCAGAGAGAGGGAGAGTGAGTGCGCAGAGACCCCGTGAGGGAGTATGCAAAGACCCCGTGACTGACTGTGCAGAGACCCCGAGAGAGAGAGTCTGCAGAGATCCCGAGAGTGAGTGTGCAGAGACCCCGAGAGAGAGTCTGCAGAGACCCCGAGAGAGAGTCTGCAGAGACCCCGAGTGTGAGTGTGCTGAGACCCCGAGAGTGTGTTGCAGAGGCCCCGAGAGTGTCCCAAGAGACCACGAGGGTGAGTCTGCAGAGAAACTGAGAGTGAGTGTGCATTGAACCCGACAGAGAGTTATCAGAGACCCCGAGAGTGAGTCTGCATAGACCTCGAGAGTGAGTGTGCAGAGACCCCGAGGGTGAGTGTGCAGAGACCCCGTGAGGGAGTATGCAAAGACCCCGTGACTGAGTGTGCAGAGACCCCGAGAGAGAGAGTCTGCAGAGACCCCGAGAGTGAGTGTGCAGAGACCCCGAGAGTGAGAGTGCAGAGACCCCGAGAGAGAGTCTGCAGAGACAACGAGAGAGAGTCTGCAGAGACCCCGAGAGTGAGTGTGCAGAGACCCCGAGAGAGAGTGTGCAGAGACCCCGAGTGTGAGTGTGCAGAGTCCCCGAGAGTGTGTGTGCAGAGACCGCGAGAGTGAGTCTGCAGAGATCCCGAGAGTGTGTGTGCAGAGGCCCCGAGAGTGAGTGTGCAGAGACTCCGAGAGTGAGTGTGCCGAGACCCCGAGAGTGAGTCTGCAGAGTCCCCGAGTGTGTGTGTGCAGAGACCGCGAGAGTGAGTATGCAGAGAACCCGAGAGTGAGTGTGAAGAGACCGCGAGAGTGAGTGTGCAGAGACCCCGAGAGTGAGTCTGTAGAGACCCCGAGAGAGAATCTGCAGAGACCCCGAGAGTGAGTGTGCAGAGACCCCGAGAGAGAGTCTGCAGAGACCCCGAGTGTGAGTGTGCAGAGACCCCGAGAGAGAGTCTGCAGAGACCCCGAGAGTGAGTGTGCAGAGTCCCCGAGAGTGTGTTGCAGAGGCCCCGAGAGTGAGTCTGCAGAGACCCCGAGAGTGATTCTGCAGAGAAACTGAGAGTGAGTGTGCATTGAACCCGACAGAGAGTTATCAGAGACCCCGAGAGTGAGTCTGCATATACCTCGAGAGTGAGTGTGCAGAGACCCCGAGAGTGAGTGTGCAGAGACCCCGTGAGGGAGTATGCAAAGACCCCGTGACTGAGTGTGCAGAGACCCCGAGAGAGAGAGTCAGCAGAGACCCCGAGAGTGAGTGTGCAGAGACCCCGAGAGTGAGTGTGCAGAGACCCCGAGAGTCTGCAGAGACCCCGAGAGAGAGTCTGCAGAGACCGCGAGAGTGAGTGTGCAGAGTCCCCAAGAGTGAGTGTGCAGAGACCCCGTGAGGGAGTATGCAAAGACCCCGTGACTGAGTGTGCAGAAACCCCGAGAGAGAGAGTCTGCAGAGACCCCGAGAGTGAGTGTGCAGAGACCCCGAGAGTGACTGTGCGGAGACACAGAGAGTGAGTCTGCGGAGACAGCGAGAGTGAGTGTGCAGAGACCCCGAGAGTGAGGGTGCAGAGACACCGAGAGAAAGTCTACATAGACCAAGAGGCTGAGTGTGCAGTCCCCGAGAGTGAGTGTGAAAAGTCCCCGAGAGTGAGTGTGCAGAGACCCCGAGAGTGAGTGTGCAGAGACCCCGAGAGTGAGTCTGCAGAGACCCCGAGTGTGTGTGTGCAGTAACCGCGAGAGAGAGTCTGCAGAGACCCCGATAGTGAATGTGCGGAGGCCCCAAGACTGAGTGTGAAGAGACAGCGAGTGTGAGTGTGCAGCGACCCCGAGAGTGAGTCTGCAAAGACCCCGAGAGTGACTGTGCGGAGACACAGAGAGTGAGTCTGCGGAGACAGCGAGAGTGAGTGTGCAGAGATCACGAGTTTGTGTGTGCAGATACCCTGAGATTGAGTTTGCAGAGACCCCGAGAGTGAGTCTGCAGAGACCCCGAGAGTGTGTGTGCAGAGGCCCCGAGAGAGGGTCTGCAGAGACCCCGAGTGTGTGTGTGCAGAGACCCCGAGAGTGAGTGTGCAGAGACCCCGAGAGAGAGTCTGCAGAGACCCCGAGAGAGAGTCTGCAGAGACCCCGAGTGTGAGTGTGCAGAGACCCCGAGAGTGTGTTGCAGAGGCCCCGAGAGTGTCCCAAGAGACCACGAGGGTGAGTCTGCAGAGAAACTGAGAGTGAGTGTGCATTGAACCCGACAGAGAGTTATCAGAGACCCCGAGAGTGAGTCTGCATAGACCTCGAGAGTGAGTGTGCAGAGACCCCGAGGGTGAGTGTGCAGAGACCCCGTGAGGGAGTATGCAAAGACCCCGTGACTGAGTGTGCAGAGACCCCGAGAGAGAGAGTCTGCAGAGACCCCGAGAGTGAGTGTGCAGAGACCCCGAGAGTGAGAGTGCAGAGACCCCGAGAGAGAGTCTGCAGAGACAACGAGAGAGAGTCTGCAGAGACCCCGAGAGTGAGTGTGCAGAGACCCCGAGAGAGAGTGTGCAGAGACCCCGAGTGTGAGTGTGCAGAGTCCCCGAGAGTGTGTGTGCAGAGACCGCGAGAGTGAGTCTGCAGAGATCCCGAGAGTGTGTGTGCAGAGGCCCCGAGAGTGAGTGTGCAGAGACTCCGAGAGTGAGTGTGCCGAGACCCCGAGAGTGAGTCTGCAGAGTCCCCGAGAGTGTGTGTGCAGAGACCGCGAGAGTGAGTATGCAGAGAACCCGAGAGTGAGTGTGAAGAGACCGCGAGAGTGAGTGTGCAGAGACCCCGAGAGTGAGTCTGTAGAGACCCCGAGAGAGAATCTGCAGAGACCCCGAGAGTGAGTGTGCAGAGACCCCGAGAGAGAGTCTGCAGAGACCCCGAGTGTGAGTGTGCAGAGACCCCGAGAGAGAGTCTGCAGAGACCCCGAGAGTGAGTGTGCAGAGTCCCCGAGAGTGTGTTGCAGAGGCCCCGAGAGTGAGTCTGCAGAGACCCCGAGAGTGATTCTGCAGAGAAACTGAGAGTGAGTGTGCATTGAACCCGACAGAGAGTTATAAGAGACCCCGAGAGTGAGTCTGCATATACCTCGAGAGTGAGTGTGCAGAGACCCCGAGAGTGAGTGTGCAGAGACCCCGTGAGGGAGTATGCAAAGACCCCGTGACTGAGTGTGCAGAGACCCCGAGAGAGAGAGTCCGCAGAGACCCCGAGAGTGAGTGTGCAGAGACCCCGAGAGTGAGTGTGCAGAGACCCCGAGAGTCTGCAGAGACCCCGAGAGAGAGTCTGCAGAGACCGCGAGAGTGAGTGTGCAGAGTCCCCGAGAGTGAGTGTGCAGAGACCCCGTGAGGGAGTATGCAAAGACCCCGTGACTGAGTGTGCAGAAACCCCGAGAGAGAGAGTCTGCAGAGACCCCGAGAGTGAGTGTGCAGAGACCCCGAGAGTGACTGTGCGGAGACACAGAGAGTGAGTCTGCGGAGACAGCGAGAGTGAGTGTGCAGAGACCCCGAGAGTGAGGGTGCAGAGACACCGAGAGAAAGTCTACATAGACCAAGAGGCTGAGTGTGCAGTCCCCGAGAGTGAGTGTGAAAAGTCCCCGAGAGTGAGTGTGCAGAGACCCCGAGAGTGAGTGTGCAGAGACCCCGAGAGTGAGTCTGCAGAGACCCCGAGTGTGTGTGCGCAGTAACCGCGAGAGAGAGTCTGCAGAGACCCCGATAGTGAATGTGCGGAGGCCCCAAGACTGAGTGTGAAGAGACAGCGAGTGTGAGTGTGCAGCGACCCCGAGAGTGAGTCTGCAAAGACCCCGAGAGTGACTGTGCGGAGACACAGAGAGTGAGTCTGCGGAGACAGCGAGAGTGAGTGTGCAGAGATCACGAGTTTGTGTGTGCAGATACCCTGAGATTGAGTTTGCAGAGACCCCGAGAGTGAGTCTGCAGAGACCCCGAGAGTGTGTGTGCAGAGGCCCCGAGAGAGGGTCTGCAGAGACCCCGAGTGTGTGTGTGCAGAGACCCCGCGAGTGAGTGGGCTGAGACCCCGAGAGTGAGTCTACAGAGTCCCCGAGAGTGCGTGTGCAGAGACCGCGAGAGTGAGTCTGCAGAGACCCCGAGAATGTGTGTGCAGAGGCCCCGAGAGTGAGTGTGCAGAGACCCCGAGAGTGAGTCTGCAGAGTCCCCGAGAGTGTGTGTGCAGAGACCACGAGAGTGAGTATGCAGAGACCCCGAGAGTGAGTGTGAAGAGACCGCGAGAGTGAGTGTGCAGAGACAACGAGAGTGAGTCTCCAAAGACCCCGAGAGTGACTGTGCGGAGACACCGGGAGTGAGTGTGAAGAGACCCCGAGTGTGAGTCTGCAGAGACCCCGAGAGTGAGTCTGCAGAGACGCCGAGAGTGTGTGTGCAGAGGCCCCGAGAGTGAGTGTGCAGAGTCCCCGAGAGTGTGTTGCAGAGGCCCCGAGAGTGCCCCAAGAGACCCTGAGGGTGAGTGCGCAGAGACCCTGAGAGTGAGTGTGCAGAGAAACTGAGAGTGAGTGTGCAGAGACCCCGAGAGTGAGTGTGCAGAGACCCGGAGAGTGAGTCTGCACAGACCTCGAGAGTGAGTGTGCAGAGACCCCGAGAGTGAGTGTGCAGAGACCCCGAGAGTGAGTCTGCAGAGACCCCGAGAGTGAGGGTGCAGAGACACCGAGAGAAAGTCTACATAGACCAAGAGGCTGAGTGTGCATTCCCCGAGAGTGAGTGTGAAAAGACCCCGAGAGTGAGTGTGCAGAGACCCCGAGAGTGAGTGTGCAGAGACCCCGAGAGTGAGTCTGCAGAGACCCCGAGTGTGTGTGTGCAGTAACCGCGAGAGAGAGTCTGCAGAGACCCCGATAGTGAATGTGCGGAGGCCCCAAGACTGAGTGTGAAGAGACAGCGAGTGTGAGTGTGCAGCGACCCCGAGAGTGAGTCTGCAAAGACCCCGAGAGTGAGTGTGCAGAGATCACGAGTGTGTGTGTGCAGATACCCTGAGAGTGAGTCTGCAGAAACCCCGAGAGTGTGTGTGCAGAGGCCCCGAGAGAGGGTCTGCAGAGACCCCGTGTGTGTGTGTGCAGAGACCCCGAGAGTGAGTCTACAGCGTCCCCGAGAGTGCGTGTGCAGAGACCGCGAGAGTGAGTCTGCAGAGACCCCGAGAATGTGTGTGCAGAGGCCCCGAGAGTGAGTGTGCAGAGACCCCGAGAGTGAGTCTGCAGAGTCCCCGAGAGTGTGTGTGCAGAGACCTCGAAAGTGAGTATGCAGAGACCCCGAGAGTGAGTGTGAAGAGACCGCGAGAGTGAGTGTGCAGAGACAACGAGAGTGAGTCTCCAAAGACCCCGAGAGTGACTGTGCGGAGACACCGGGAGTGAGTTTGAAGAGACCCCGAATGTGAGTCTGCAGAGACCCCGAGAGTGAGTCTGCAGAGACGCCGAGAGTGTGTGTGCAGAGGCCCCGAGAGTGAGTGTGCAGAGTCCCCGAGAGTGTGTTGCAGAGGCCCCGAGAGTGCCCCAAGAGACCCCGAGGGTGAGTGCGCAGAGACCCTGAGAGTGAGTGTGCAGAGAAACTGAGAGTGAGTGTGCAGAGACCCCGAGAGTGAGTGTGCAGGGACCCCGGGAGTGAGTCTGCACAGACCTCGAGAGCGAGTGTGCAGAGACCCCGAGAGTGAGTGTGCAGAGACCCCGAGAGTGAGTCTGCAGAGACCCCGAGAGTGAGGGTGCAGAGACACCGAGAGAAAGTCTACATAGACCAAGAGGCTGAGTGTGCAGTCCCCGAGAGTGAGTGTGAAAAGACCCCGAGAGTGAGTGTGCAGAGACCCCGAGAGTGAGTGTGCAGAGACCCCGAGAGTGAGTCTGCAGAGTCCCCGAGTGTGTGTGTGCAGTAACCGCGAGAGAGAGTCTGCAGAGACCCCGATAGTGAATGTGCGGAGGCCCCAAGACTGATTGTGAAGAGACAGCGAGTGTGAGTGTGCAGCGACCCCGAGAGTGAGTCTGCGAAGACCCCGAGAGTGACTGTGCGGAGACACAGAGAGTGAGTCTGCGGAGACAGCGAGAGTGAGTGTGCAGAGATCACGAGTGTGTGTGTGCAGAGACCCTGAGAGTGAGTCTGAAGAGACCCCGAGAGTGAGTCTGCAGAGACCCCGAGAGTGTGTGTGCAGAGGCCCCGAGAGAGGGTCTGCAGAGACCCCGAGTGTCTGTGTGCAGAGACCCCGAGAGTGAGTGGGCTGAGACCCCGAGAGTGAGTCTACAGAGTCCCCGAGAGTGTGTGTGCAGAGACCGCGAGAGTGAGTCTGCAGAGACCCCGAGAATGTGTGTGCAGAGGCCCCGAGAGTGAGTGTGCAGAGACCCCGAGAGTGAGTCTGCAGAGTCCCCGAGAGTGTGTGTGCAGAGACCACGAGAGTGAGTATGCAGAGACCCCGAGAGTGAGTGTGAAGAGACCGCGAGAGTGAGTGTGCAGAGACAACGAGAGTGAGTCTCCAAAGACCCCGAGAGTGACTGTGCGGAGACCCTGAGAGTGAGTGTGCAGAGAAACTGAGAGTGAGTGTGCAGAGACCCCGAGAGTGAGTGTGCAGAGACCCCGAGAGTGAATCTGCACAGACCTCGAGAGTGAGTGTGCAGAGATCCCGAGAGTGAGTGTGCAGAGACCCCGAGAGTGAGTCAGCACAGACCTCGAGAGTGAGTGTGCAGAGACCCCGAGAGTGAGTGTGCAGAGACCCCGAGAGTGAGTGTGCAGAGACCCCGAGAGTGAGTCTGCACAGACCTCGAGAGTGAGTGTGCAGAGAAACTGAAAGTGAGTGTGCAGAGACCCCGAGAGTGAGTGTGCAGAGACCCCGAGAGTGAGTCTGCACAGACCTCGAGAGTGAGTGTGCAGAGACCCCGAGAGTGAGTGTGCAGAGACCCCGAGAGTGAGTCAGCATAAACCCCGAGAGTCAGTGTGCAGAGACCCCGAGGACGTGTCCGCAGAGAGAGGGAGAGTGAGTGCGCAGAGACCCCGTGAGGGAGTATGCAAAGACCCCGTGAATGACTGTGCAGAGACCCCGAGAGAGAGAGTCTGCAGAGATCCCGAGAGTGAGTGTGCAGAGACCCCGAGAGAGAGTCTGCAGAGACCCCGAGTGTGAGTGTGCAGAGACCCCGAGAGAGAGTCTGCAGAGACCCCGAGAGTGAGTGTGCAGAGTCCCCGAGAGTGTGTTGCAGAGGCCCCGAGAGTGTCCCAAGAGACCCCGAGGGTGAGTCTGCAGAGAAACAGAGAGTGAGTGTGCATTGAACCCGACAGAGAGTTATCAGAGACCCCGAGAGTGAGTCTGCATATACCTCGAGAGTGAGTGTGCAGAGACCCCGAGAGTGAGTGTGCAGAGACCCCGTGAGGGAGTATGCAAAGACCCCGTGACTGAGTGTGCAGAGACCCCGAGAGAGAGAGTCAGCAGAGACCCCGAGAGTGAGTGTGCAGAGACCCCGAGTGTGAGTCTGCACAGACCTCGAGAGTGAGTGTGCAGAGACCCCGAGAGTGAGTGTGCAGAGACCCCGAGAGAGAGTCAGCATAAACCCCGAGAGTCAGTGTGCAGAGACCCCGAGGACGTGTCCGCAGAGAGAGGGAGAGTGAGTGCGCAGAGACCCCGTGAGGGAGTATGCAAAGACCCCGTGACTGACTGTGCAGAGACCCCGAGAGAGAGAGTCTGCAGAGATCACGAGAGTGAGTGTGCAGAGACCATGACAGAGAGTCTGCAGAGACCCCGAGTGTGAGTGTGCAGAGACCCCGAGAGAGAGTCTGCCGAGACCCCGAGAGTGAGTGTGCAGAGTCCCCGAGAGTGTGTTGCAGAGGCCCCGAGAGTGAGTCTGCAGAGACCCCGAGCGTGATTCCGCAGAGAAACTGAGAGTGAGTGTGCATTGAACCCGACAGAGAGTTATCAGAGACCCCGAGAGTGAGTCTGCATAGACCTCGAGAGTGAGTGTGCTGAGACCCCGAGAGTGAGTGTGCAGAGACCCCGTGAGGGAGTATGCAAAGACCCAGTGACTGAGTGTGCAGAAACCCCGAGAGAGAGAGTCTGCAGAGACCCCGAGAGTGAGTGTGCAGAAACCCTGAGAGTGAGGGTGCAGAGACCCCGAGAGTGAGTCTGCAGAGTCCCCGAGAGTGTGTGTGCAGAGACCACGAGAGTGAGTATGCAGAGACCCCGAGAGTGAGTGTGAAGAGACCGCGAGAGTGAGTGTGCAGAGACCCCGAGAGTGAGTCTGCAGAGACCCCGAGAGTGAGGGTGCAGAGACACCGAGAGAAAGTCTACATAGACCAAGAGGCTGAGTGTGCAGTCCCCGAGAGTGAGTGTGAAAAGACCCCGAGAGTGAGTGTGCAGAGACCCCGAGAGTGAGTGTGCAGAGACCCCGAGAGGGAGTCTGCAGAGACCCCGAGTGTGTGTGTGCAGTAACCGCGAGAGAGAGTCTGCAGAGACCCCGATAGTGAATGTGCGGAGGCCCCAAGACTGAGTGTGAAGAGACAGCGAGTGTGAGTGTGCAGCGACCCCGAGAGTGAGTCTGCAAAGACCCCGAGAGTGACTGTGCGGAGACACAGAGAGTGAGTCTGCGGAGACAGCGAGAGTGAGTGTGCAGAGATCACGAGTGTGTGTGTGCAGAGACCCTGAGAGTGAGTCTGCAGAGACCCCGAGAGTGTGTGTGCAGAGGCCCCGAGAGAGGGTCTGCAGAGACCCCGAGTGTGTGTGTGCAGAGACCCCTAGAGTGAGTCTACAGCGTCCCCGAGAGTGCGTGTGCAGAGACCGCGAGAGTGAGTCTGCAGAGACCCCGAGAATGTGTGTGCAGAGGCCCCGAGAGTGAGTGTGCAGAGACCCCGAGAGTGAGTCTGCAGAGTCCCCGAGAGTGTGTGTGCAGAGACCTCGAAAGTGAGTATGCAGAGACCCCGAGAGTGAGTGTGAAGAGACCGCGAGAGTGAGTGTGCAGAGACAACGAGAGTGAGTCTCCAAAGACCCCGAGAGTGACTGTGCGGAGACACCGGGAGTGAGTGTGAAGAGACCCCGAGTGTGAGTCTGCAGAGACCCCGAGAGTGAGTCTGCAGAGACGCCGAGAGTCTGTGTGCAGAGGCCCCGAGAGTGAGTGTGCAGAGTCCCCGAGAGTGTGTTGCAGAGGCCCCGAGAGTGACCCAAGAGACCCCGAGGGTGAGTGCGCAGAGACCCTGAGAGTGAGTGTGCAGAGAAACTGAGAGTGAGTGTGCAGAGACCCCGAGAGTGAGTGTGCAGAAACCCCGAGAGTGAGTCTGCACAGACCTCGAGAGTGAGTGTGCAGAGACCCCGAGAGTGAGTGTGCAGAGACCCCGAGAGTGAGTCTGCAGAGACCCCGAGAGTGAGGGTGCAGAGACACCGAGAGAAAGTCTACATAGACCAAGAGGCTGAGTGTGCAGTCCCCGAGAGTGAGTGTGAAAAGACCCCGAGAGTGAGTGTGCAGAGACCCCGAGAGTGAGTGTGCAGAGACCCCGAGAGTGAGTCTGCAAAGACCCCGAGAGTGACTGTGCGGAGACACAGAGAGTGAGTCTGCGGAGACAGCGAGAGTGAGTGTGCAGAGATCACGAGTGTGTGTGTGCAGAGACCCTGAGAGTGAGTCTGCAGAGACCCCGAGAGTGTGTGTGCAGAGGCCCCGAGAGAGGGTCTGCAGAGACCCCGAGTGTGTGTGTGCAGAGACCCCTAGAGTGAGTCTACAGCGTCCCCGAGAGTGCGTGTGCAGAGACCGCGAGAGTGAGTCTGCAGAGACCCCGAGAATGTGTGTGCAGAGGCCCCGAGAGTGAGTGTGCAGAGACCCCGAGAGTGAGTCTGCAGAGTCCCCCAGAGTGTTTGTGCAGAGACCTCGAAAGTGAGTATGCAGAGACCCCGAGAGTGAGTGTGAAGAGACCGCGAGAGTGAGTGTGCAGAGACAACGAGAGTGAGTCTCCAAAGACCCCGAGAGTGACTGTGCGGAGACACCGGGAGTGAGTGTGAAGAGACCCCAAGTGTGAGTCTGCAGAGACCCCGAGAGTGAGTCTGCAGAGACGCCGAGAGTCTGTGTGCAGAGGCCCCGAGAGTGAGTGTGCAGAGTCCCCGAGAGTGTGTTGCAGAGGCCCCGAGAGTGCCCCAAGAGACCCCGAGGGTGAGTGCGCAGAGACCCTGAGAGTGAGTGTGCAGAGAAACTGAGAGTGAGTGTGCAGAGACCCCGAGAGTGAGTGTGCAGAAACCCCGAGAGTGAGTCTGCACAGACCTCGAGAGTGAGTGTGCAGAGACCCCGAGAGTGAGTGTGCAGAGACCCCGAGAGTGAGTCTGCAGAGACCCCGAGAGTGAGGGTGCAGAGACACCGAGAGAAAGTCTACATAGACCAAGAGGCTGAGTGTGCAGTCCCCGAGAGTGAGTGTGAAAAGACCCCGAGAGTGAGTGTGCAGAGACCCCGAGAGTGAGTGTGCAGAGACCCCGAGAGTGAGTCTGCAAAGACCCCGAGAGTGACTGTGCGGAGACACAGAGAGTGAGTCTGCGGAGACAGCGAGAGTGAGTGTGCAGAGATCACGAGTGTGTGTGTGCAGAGACCCTGAGAGTGAGTCTGCAGAGACCCCGAGAGTGTGTGTGCAGAGGCCCCGAGAGAGGGTCTGCAGAGACCCCGAGTGTGTGTGTGCAGAGACCCCTAGAGTGAGTCTACAGCGTCCCCGAGAGTGCGTGTGCAGAGACCGCGAGAGTGAGTCTGCAGAGACCCCGAGAATGTGTGTGCAGAGGCCCCGAGAGTGAGAGTCTGCAGAGATCCCGAGAGTGAGTGTGCAGAGACCCCGAGAGAGAGTCTGCAGAGACCCCGTGTGAGTGTGCAGAGACACCGAGAGAGAGTCTGCAGAGACCCCGAGAATGAGTGTGCAGAGTCCCCGAGAGTGTGTTGCAGAGGCCCCGAGAGTGTCCCAAGAGACCCCGAGGGTGAGTCTGCAGAGAAACAGAGAGTGAGTGTGCATTGAACCCGACAGAGAGTTATCAGAGACCCCGAGAGTGAGTCTGCATATACCTCGAGAGTGAGTGTGCAGAGACCCCGAGAGTGAGTGTGCAGAGACCCCGTGAGGGAGTATGCAAAGACCCCGTGACTGAGTGTGCAGAGACCCCGAGAGAGAGAGTCAGCAGAGACCCCGAGAGTGAGTGTGCAAAGACCCCGAGAGTGAGTCTGCACAGACCTCGAGAGTGAGTGTGCAGAGACCCCGAGAGTGAGTGTGCAGAGACCCCGAGAGAGAGTCAGCATAAACCCCGAGAGTCAGTGTGCAGAGACCCCGAGGACGTGTCCGCAGAGAGAGGGAGAGTGAGTGCGCAGAGACCCCGTGAGGGAGTATGCAAAGACCCCGTGACTGACTGTGCAGAGACCCCGAGAGAGAGAGTCTGCAGAGATCACGAGAGTGAGTGTGCAGAGACCATGACAGAGAGTCTGCAGAGACCCCGAGTGTGAGTGTGCAGAGACCCCGAGAGAGAGTCTGCCGAGACCCCGAGAGTGAGTGTGCAGAGTCCCCGAGAGTGTGTTGCAGAGGCCCCGAGAGTGAGTCTGCAGAGACCCCGAGCGTGATTCCGCAGAGAAACTGAGAGTGAGTGTGCATTGAACCCGACAGAGAGTTATCAGAGACCCCGAGAGTGAGTCTGCATAGACCTCGAGAGTGAGTGTGCTGAGACCCCGAGAGTGAGTGTGCAGAGACCCCGTGAGGGAGTATGCAAAGACCCCGTGACTGAGTGTGCAGAGACCCCGAGAGAGAGTCTGCAGAGACCCCGTGTGAGTGTGCAGAGACACCGAGAGAGAGTCTGCAGAGACCCCGAGAATGAGTGTGCAGAGTCCCCGAGAGTGTGTTGCAGAGGCCCCGAGAGTGTCCCAAGAGACCCCGAGGGTGAGTCTGCAGAGAAACAGAGAGTGAGTGTGCATTGAACCCGACAGAGAGTTATCAGAGACCCCGAGAGTGAGTCTGCATATACCTCGAGAGTGAGTGTGCAGAGACCCCGAGAGTGAGTGTGCAGAGACCCCGTGAGGGAGTATGCAAAGACCCCGTGACTGAGTGTGCAGAGACCCCGAGAGAGAGAGTCAGCAGAGACCCCGAGAGTGAGTGTGCAGAGACCCCGAGAGTGAGTCTGCACAGACCTCGAGAGTGAGTGTGCAGAGACCCCGAGAGTGAGTGTGCAGAGACCCCGAGAGTGAGTCTGCAGAGACCCCGAGAGTGAGGGTGCAGAGACACCGAGAGAAAGTCTACATAGACCAAGAGGCTGAGTGTGCAGTCCCCGAGAGTGAGTGTGAAAAGACCCCGAGAGTGAGTGTGCAGAGACCCCGAGAGTGAGTGTGCAGAGACCCCGAGAGTGAGTCTGCAAAGACCCCGAGAGTGACTGTGCGGAGACACAGAGAGTGAGTCTGCGGAGACAGCGAGAGTGAGTGTGCAGAGATCACGAGTGTGTGTGTGCAGAGACCCTGAGAGTGAGTCTGCAGAGACCCCGAGAGTGTGTGTGCAGAGGCCCCGAGAGAGGGTCTGCAGAGACCCCGAGTGTGTGTGTGCAGAGACCCCTAGAGTGAGTCTACAGCGTCCCCGAGAGTGCGTGTGCAGAGACCGCGAGAGTGAGTCTGCAGAGACCCCGAGAATGTGTGTGCAGAGGCCCCGAGAGTGAGAGTCTGCAGAGATCCCGAGAGTGAGTGTGCAGAGACCCCGAGAGAGAGTCTGCAGAGACCCCGTGTGAGTGTGCAGAGACACCGAGAGAGAGTCTGCAGAGACCCCGAGAATGAGTGTGCAGAGTCCCCGAGAGTGTGTTGCAGAGGCCCCGAGAGTGTCCCAAGAGACCCCGAGGGTGAGTCTGCAGAGAAACAGAGAGTGAGTGTGCATTGAACCCGACAGAGAGTTATCAGAGACCCCGAGAGTGAGTCTGCATATACCTCGAGAGTGAGTGTGCAGAGACCCCGAGAGTGAGTGTGCAGAGACCCCGTGAGGGAGTATGCAAAGACCCCGTGACTGAGTGTGCAGAGACCCCGAGAGAGAGAGTCAGCAGAGACCCCGAGAGTGAGTGTGCAGAGACCCCGAGAGTGAGTCTGCACAGACCTCGAGAGTGAGTGTGCAGAGACCCCGAGAGTGAGTGTGCAGAGACCCCGAGAGAGAGTCAGCATAAACCCCGAGAGTCAGTGTGCAGAGACCCCGAGGACGTGTCCGCAGAGAGAGGGAGAGTGAGTGCGCAGAGACCCCGTGAGGGAGTATGCAAAGACCCCGTGACTGACTGTGCAGAGACCCCGAGAGAGAGAGTCTGCAGAGATCACGAGAGTGAGTGTGCAGAGACCATGACAGAGAGTCTGCAGAGACCCCGAGTGTGAGTGTGCAGAGACCCCGAGAGAGAGTCTGCCGAGACCCCGAGAGTGAGTGTGCAGAGTCCCCGAGAGTGTGTTGCAGAGGCCCCGAGAGTGAGTCTGCAGAGACCCCGAGCGTGATTCCGCAGAGAAACTGAGAGTGAGTGTGCATTGAACCCGACAGAGAGTTATCAGAGACCCCGAGAGTGAGTCTGCATAGACCTCGAGAGTGAGTGTGCTGAGACCCCGAGAGTGAGTGTGCAGAGACCCCGTGAGGGAGTATGCAAAGACCCCGTGACTGAGTGTGCAGAAACCCCGAGAGAGAGAGTCTGCAGAGACCCCGAGAGTGAGTGTGCAGAGACCCTGAGAGTGAGGGTGCAGAGACCCCGAGAGTGAGTCTGCAGAGTCCCCGAGAGTGTGTGTGCAGAGACCACGAGAGTGAGTATGCAGAGACCCCGAGAGTGAGTGTGAAGAGACCGCGAGAGTGAGTGTGCAGAGACAACGAGAGTGAGTCTCCAAAGACCCCGAGAGTGACTGTGCGGAGACACCGGGAGTGAGTGTGAAGAGACCCCGAGTGTGAGTCTGCAGAGACCCCGAGAGTGAGTCTGCAGAGACGCCGAGAGTGTGTGTGCAGAGGCCCCGAGAGTGTGTTGCAGAGGCCCCGAGAGTGCCCCAAGAGACCCTGAGGGTGAGTGCGCAGAGACCCTGAGAGTGAGTGTGCAGAGAAACTGAGAGTGAGTGTGCAGAGACCCCGAGAGTGAGTGTGCAGAGACCCGGAGAGTGAGTCTGCACAGACCTCGAGAGTGAGTGTGCAGAGACCCCGAGAGTGAGTGTGCAGAGACCCCGAGAGTGAGTCTGCAGAGACCCCGAGAGTGAGGGTGCAGAGACACCGAGAGAAAGTCTACATAGACCAAGAGGCTGAGTGTGCAGTCCCCGAGAGTGAGTGTGAAAAGACCCCGAGAGTGAGTGTGCAGAGACCCCGAGAGTGAGTGTGCAGAGACCCCGAGAGGGAGTCTGCAGAGACCCCGAGTGTGTGTGTGCAGTAACCGCGAGAGAGAGTCTGCAGAGACCCCGATAGTGAATGTGCGGAGGCCCCAAGACTGAGTGTGAAGAGACAGCGAGTGTGAGTGTGCAGCGACCCCGAGAGTGAGTCTGCAAAGACCCCGAGAGTGACTGTGCGGAGACACAGAGAGTGAGTCTGCGGAGACAGCGAGAGTGAGTGTGCAGAGATCACTAGTGTGTGTGTGCAGAGACCCTGAGAGTGAGTCTGCAGAGACCCCGAGAGTGTGTGTGCAGAGGCCCCGAGAGAGGGTCTGCAGAGACCCCGAGTGTGTGTGTGCAGAGACCCCTAGAGTGAGTCTACAGCGTCCCCGAGAGTGCGTGTGCAGAGACCGCGAGAGTGAGTCTGCAGAGACCCCGAGAATGTGTGTGCAGAGGCCCCGAGAGTGAGTGTGCAGAGACCCCGAGAGTGAGTCTGCAGAGTCCCCGAGAGTGTGTGTGCAGAGACCTCGAAAGTGAGTATGCAGAGACCCCGAGAGTGAGTGTGAAGAGACCGCGAGAGTGAGTGTGCAGAGACAACGAGAGTGAGTCTCCAAAGACCCCGAGAGTGACTGTGCGGAGACACCGGGAGTGAGTGTGAAGAGACCCCGAGTGTGAGTCTGCAGAGACCCCGAGAGTGAGTCTGCAGAGACGCCGAGAGTCTGTGTGCAGAGGCCCCGAGAGTGAGTGTGCAGAGTCCCCGAGAGTGTGTTGCAGAGGCCCCGAGAGTGCCCCAAGAGACCCCGAGGGTGAGTGCGCAGAGACCCTGAGAGTGAGTGTGCAGAGAAACTGAGAGTGAGTGTGCAGAGACCCCGAGAGTGAGTGTGCAGAAACCCCGAGAGTGAGTCTGCACAGACCTCGAGAGTGAGTGTGCAGAGACCCCGAGAGTGAGTGTGCAGAGACCCCGAGAGTGAGTCTGCAGAGACCCCGAGAGTGAGGGTGCAGAGACACCGAGAGAAAGTCTACATAGACCAAGAGGCTGAGTGTGCAGTCCCCGAGAGTGAGTGTGAAAAGACCCCGAGAGTGAGTGTGCAGAGACCCCGAGAGTGAGTGTGCAGAGACCCCGAGAGTGAGTCTGCAAAGACCCCGAGAGTGACTGTGCGGAGACACAGAGAGTGAGTCTGCGGAGACAGCGAGAGTGAGTGTGCAGAGATCACGAGTGTGTGTGTGCAGAGACCCCGAGAGTGAGTCTGCAGAGACCCCGAGAGTGAGGGTGCAGAGACACCGAGAGAAAGTCTACATAGACCAAGAGGCTGAGTGTGCAGTCCCCGAGAGTGAGTGTGAAAAGACCCCGAGAGTGAGTGTGCAGAGACCCCGAGAGTGAGTGTGCAGAGACCCCGAGAGTGAGTCTGCAAAGACCCCGAGAGTGACTGTGCGGAGACACAGAGAGTGAGTCTGCGGAGACAGCGAGAGTGAGTGTGCAGAGATCACGAGTGTGTGTGTGCAGAGACCCTGAGAGTGAGTCTGCAGAGACCCCGAGAGTGTGTGTGCAGAGGCCCCGAGAGAGGGTCTGCAGAGACCCCGAGTGTGTGTGTGCAGAGACCCCTAGAGTGAGTCTACAGCGTCCCCGAGAGTGCGTGTGCAGAGACCGCGAGAGTGAGTCTGCAGAGACCCCGAGAATGTGTGTGCAGAGGCCCCGAGAGTGAGTGTGCAGAGACCCCGAGAGTGAGTCTGCAGAGTCCCCGAGAGTGTGTGTGCAGAGACCTCGAAAGTGAGTATGCAGAGACCCCGAGAGTGAGTGTGAAGAGACCGCGAGAGTGAGTGTGCAGAGACAACGAGAGTGAGTCTCCAAAGACCCCGAGAGTGACTGTGCGGAGACACCGGGAGTGAGTGTGAAGAGACCCCGAGTGTGAGTCTGCAGAGACCCCGAGAGTGAGTCTGCAGAGACGCCGAGAGTCTGTGTGCAGAGGCCCCGAGAGTGAGTGTGCAGAGTCCCCGAGAGTGTGTTGCAGAGGCCCCGAGAGTGCCCCAAGAGACCCTGAGGGTGAGTGCGCAGAGACCCTGAGAGTGAGTGTGCAGAGAAACTGAGAGAGAGTGTGCAGAGACCCCGAGAGTGAGTGTGCAGAAACCCCGAGAGTGAGTCTGCACAGACCTCGAGAGTGAGTGTGCAGAGACCCCGAGAGTGAGTGTGCAGAGACCCCGAGAGTGAGTCTGCAGAGACCCCGAGAGTGAGGGTGCAGAGACACCGAGAGAAAGTCTACATAGACCAAGAGGCTGAGTGTGCAGTCCCCGAGAGTGAGTGTGAAAAGACCCCGAGAGTGAGTGTGCAGAGACCCCGAGAGTGAGTGTGCAGAGACCCCGAGAGTGAGTCTGCAGAGACCCCGAGTGTGTGTGTGCAGTAACCGCGAGAGAGAGTCTGCAGAGACCCCGATAGTGAATGTGCGGAGGCCCCAAGACTGATTGTGAAGAGACAGCGAGTGTGAGTGTGCAGCGACCCCGAGAGTGAGTCTGCAAAGACCCCGAGAGTGACTGTGCGGAGACACAGAGAGTGAGTCTGCGGAGACAGCGAGAGTGAGTGTGCAGAGATCACGAGTGTGTGTGTGCAGAGACCCTGAGAGTGAGTCTGAAGAGACCCCGAGAGTGAGTCTGCAGAGACCCCGAGAGTGTGTGTGCAGAGGCCCCGAGAGAGGGTCTGCAGAGACCCCGAGTGTCTGTGTGCAGAGACCCCGAGAGTGAGTCTAAAGAGTCCCCGAGAGTGTGTGTGCAGAGACCGCGAGAGTGAGTCTGCAGAGACCCCGAGAATGTGTGTGCAGAGGCCCCGAGAGTGAGTGTGCAGAGACCCCGAGAGTGAGTCTGCAGAGTCCCCGAGAGTGTGTGTGCAGAGACCGCGAGAGTGAGTATGCAGAGACCCCGAGAGTGAGTGTGAAGAGACCGCGAGAGTGAGTGTGCAGAGACAACGAGAGTGAGTCTCCAAAGACCCCGAGAGTGACTGTGTGGAGACCCTGAGAGTGAGTGTGCAGAGAAACTGAGAGTGAGTGTGCAGAGACCCCGAGAGTGAGTGTGCAGAGACCCCGAGAGTGAGTCTGCACAGACCTCGAGAGTGAGTGTGCAGAGACCCCGAGAGTGAGTGTGCAGAGACCCCGAGAGTGAGTCAGCACAGACCTCGAGAGTGAGTGTGCAGAGACCCCGAGAGTGAGTGTGCAGAGACCCGAGAGTGAATCTGCACAGACCTCGAGAGTGAGTGTGCAGAGACCCCGAGAGTGAGTGTGCAGAGACCCCGTGAGGGAGTATGCAAAGACCCCGTGACTGAGTGTGCAGAGACCACGATAGAGAGAGTCAGCAGAGACCCCGAGAGTGAGTGTGCAGAGACCCCGAGAGTGTGTCTGCACAGACCTCGAGAGTGAGTGTGCAGAGATCCCGAGAGTGAGTGTGCAGAGACCCCGAGAGTGAGTCAGCATAAACCCCGAGAGTCAGTGTGCAGAGACCCCGAGGACGTGTCCGCAGAGAGAGGGAGAGTGAGTGCGCAGAGACCCCGTGAGGGAGTATGCAAAGACCCCGTGAATGACTGTGCAGAGACCCCGAGAGAGAGAGTCTGCAGAGATCCCGAGAGTGAGTGTGCAGAGACCCCGAGAGAGAGTCTGCAGAGACCCCGAGTGTGAGTGTGCAGAGACCCCGAGAGAGAGTCTGCAGAGACCCCGAGAGTGAGTGTGCAGAGTCCCCGAGAGTGTGTTGCAGAGGCCCCGAGAGTGTCCCAAGAGACCCCGAGGGTGAGTCTGCAGAGAAACAGAGAGTGAGTGTGCATTGAACCCGACAGAGAGTTATCAGAGACCCCGAGAGTGAGTCTGCATATACCTCGAGAGTGAGTGTGCAGAGACCCCGAGAGTGAGTGTGCAGAGACCCCGTGAGGGAGTATGCAAAGACCCCGTGACTGAGTGTGCAGAGACCCCGAGAGAGAGAGTCAGCAGAGACCCCGAGAGTGAGTGTGCAGAGACCCCGAGAGTGAGTCTGCACAGACCTCGAGAGTGAGTGTGCAGAGACCCCGAGAGTGAGTGTGCAGAGACCCCGAGAGAGAGTCAGCATAAACCCCGAGAGTCAGTGTGCAGAGACCCCGAGGACGTGTCCGCAGAGAGAGGGAGAGTGAGTGCGCAGAGACCCCGTGAGGGAGTATGCAAAGACCCCGTGACTGACTGTGCAGAGACCCCGAGAGAGAGAGTCTGCAGAGATCACGAGAGTGAGTGTGCAGAGACCCCGAGAGAGAGTCTGCAGAGACCCCGAGTGTGAGTGTGCAGAGACCCCGAGAGAGAGTCTGCCGAGACCCCGAGAGTGAGTGTGCAGAGTCCCCGAGAGTGTGTTGCAGAGGCCCCGAGAGTGAGTCTGCAGAGACCCCGAGAGTGATTCTGCAGAGAAACTGAGAGTGAGTGTGCATTGAACCCGACAGAGAGTTATCAGAGACCCCGAGAGTGAGTCTGCATAGACCTCGAGAGTGAGTGTGCAGAGACCCCGAGAGTGAGTGTGCAGAGACCCCGTGAGGGAGTATGCAAAGACCCCGTGACTGAGTGTGCAGAAACCCCGAGAGTGAGTGTGCAGAGTCCCCGAGAGTGTGTTGCAGAGGCCCCGAGAGTGCCCCAAGAGACCCTGAGGGTGAGTGCGCAGAGACCCTGAGAGTGAGTGTGCAGAGAAACTGAGAGAGAGTGTGCAGAGACCCCGAGAGTGAGTGTGCAGAAACCCCGAGAGTGAGTCTGCACAGACCTCGAGAGTGAGTGTGCAGAGACCCCGAGAGTGAGTGTGCAGAGACCCCGAGAGTGAGTCTGCAGAGACCCCGAGAGTGAGGGTGCAGAGACACCGAGAGAAAGTCTACATAGACCAAGAGGCTGAGTGTGCAGTCCCCGAGAGTGAGTGTGAAAAGACCCCGAGAGTGAGTGTGCAGAGACCCCGAGAGTGAGTGTGCAGAGACCCCGAGAGTGAGTCTGCAGAGACCCCGAGTGTGTGTGTGCAGTAACCGCGAGAGAGAGTCTGCAGAGACCCCGATAGTGAATGTGCGGAGGCCCCAAGACTGATTGTGAAGAGACAGCGAGTGTGAGTGTGCAGCGACCCCGAGAGTGAGTCTGCAAAGACCCCGAGAGTGACTGTGCGGAGACACAGAGAGTGAGTCTGCGGAGACAGCGAGAGTGAGTGTGCAGAGATCACGAGTGTGTGTGTGCAGAGACCCTGAGAGTGAGTCTGAAGAGACCCCGAGAGTGAGTCTGCAGAGACCCCGAGAGTGTGTGTGCAGAGGCCCCGAGAGAGGGTCTGCAGAGACCCCGAGTGTCTGTGTGCAGAGACCCCGAGAGTGAGTCTAAAGAGTCCCCGAGAGTGTGTGTGCAGAGACCGCGAGAGTGAGTCTGCAGAGACCCCGAGAATGTGTGTGCAGAGGCCCCGAGAGTGAGTGTGCAGAGACCCCGAGAGTGAGTCTGCAGAATCCCCGAGAGTGTGTGTGCAGAGACCGCGAGAGTGAGTATGCAGAGACCCCGAGAGTGAGTGTGAAGAGACCGCGAGAGTGAGTGTGCAGAGACAACGAGAGTGAGTCTCCAAAGACCCCGAGAGTGACTGTGTGGAGACCCTGAGAGTGAGTGTGCAGAGAAACTGAGAGTGAGTGTGCAGAGACCCCGAGAGTGAGTGTGCAGAGACCCCGAGAGTGAGTCTGCACAGACCTCGAGAGTGAGTGTGCAGAGACCCCGAGAGTGAGTGTGCAGAGACCCCGAGAGTGAGTCAGCACAGACCTCGAGAGTGAGTGTGCAGAGACCCCGAGAGTGAGTGTGCAGAGACCCGAGAGTGAATCTGCACAGACCTCGAGAGTGAGTGTGCAGAGACCCCGAGAGTGAGTGTGCAGAGACCCCGTGAGGGAGTATGCAAAGACCCCGTGACTGAGTGTGCAGAGACCACGATAGAGAGAGTCAGCAGAGACCCCGAGAGTGAGTGTGCAGAGACCCCGAGAGTGTGTCTGCACAGACCTCGAGAGTGAGTGTGCAGAGATCCCGAGAGTGAGTGTGCAGAGACCCCGAGAGTGAGTCAGCATAAACCCCGAGAGTCAGTGTGCAGAGACCCCGAGGACGTGTCCGCAGAGAGAGGGAGAGTGAGTGCGCAGAGACCCCGTGAGGGAGTATGCAAAGACCCCGTGAATGACTGTGCAGAGACCCCGAGAGAGAGAGTCTGCAGAGATCCCGAGAGTGAGTGTGCAGAGACCCCGAGAGAGAGTCTGCAGAGACCCCGAGTGTGAGTGTGCAGAGACCCCGAGAGAGAGTCTGCAGAGACCCCGAGAGTGAGTGTGCAGAGTCCCCGAGAGTGTGTTGCAGAGGCCCCGAGAGTGTCCCAAGAGACCCCGAGGGTGAGTCTGCAGAGAAACAGAGAGTGAGTGTGGATTGAACCCGACAGAGAGTTATCAGAGACCCCGAGAGTGAGTCTGCATATACCTCGAGAGTGAGTGTGCAGAGACCCCGAGAGTGAGTGTGCAGAGACCCCGTGAGGGAGTATGCAAAGACCCCGTGACTGAGTGTGCAGAGACCCCGAGAGAGAGAGTCAGCAGAGACCCCGAGAGTGAGTGTGCAGAGACCCCGAGAGTGAGTCTGCACAGACCTCGAGAGTGAGTGTGCAGAGACCCCGAGAGTGAGTGTGCAGAGACCCCGAGAGAGAGTCAGCATAAACCCCGAGAGTCAGTGTGCAGAGACCCCGAGGACGTGTCCGCAGAGAGAGGGAGAGTGAGTGCGCAGAGACCCCGTGAGGGAGTATGCAAAGACCCCGTGACTGACTGTGCAGAGACCCCGAGAGAGAGAGTCTGCAGAGATCACGAGAGTGAGTGTGCAGAGACCCCGAGAGAGAGTCTGCAGAGACCCCGAGTGTGAGTGTGCAGAGACCCCGAGAGAGAGTCTGCCGAGACCCCGAGAGTGAGTGTGCAGAGTCCCCGAGAGTGTGTTGCAGAGGCCCCGAGAGTGAGTCTGCAGAGACCCCGAGAGTGATTCTGCAGAGAAACTGAGAGTGAGTGTGCATTGAACCCGACAGAGAGTTATCAGAGACCCCGAGAGTGAGTCTGCATAGACCTCGAGAGTGAGTGTGCAGAGACCCCGAGAGTGAGTGTGCAGAGACCCCGTGAGGGAGTATGCAAAGACCCCGTGACTGAGTGTGCAGAAACCCCGAGAGAGAGAGTCTGCAGAGACCCCGAGAGTGAGTGTGCAGAGACCCTGAGAGTGAGGGTGCAGAGACACCGAGAGAAAGTCTACATAGACCAAGAGGCTGAGTGTGCAGTCCCCGAGAGTGAGTGTGAAAAGACCCCGAGAGTGAGTGTGCAGAGACCCCGAGAGTGAGTCTGCAGAGACCCCGAGTGTGTGTGTGCAGTAACCGCGAGAGAGAGTCTGCAGAGACCCCGATAGTGAATGTGCGGAGGCCCCAAGACTGAGTGTGAAGAGACAGCGAGTGTGAGTGTGCAGCGACCCCGAGAGTGAGTCTGCAAAGACCCCGAGAGTGACTGTGCGGAGACACAGAGAGTGAGTCTGCGGAGACAGCGAGAGTGAGTGTGCAGAGATCACGAGTGTGTGTGTGCAGATACCCTGAGAGTGAGTCTGAAGAGACCCCGAGAGAGAGTCTACATAGACCACGAGGCTGAGTGTGCAGAGTCCCCGAGAGTGAGTGTGCAGAGACCCCGAGAGTGAGTGTGCAGAGACCCCGAGAGAGAGTCTGCAGAGACCGGGAGAGTGAGTCTGCAGAGACCCCGAGACTGAGTGTGCAGAGACCACGAGAGGGAGTCTGCAGAGTCCCCGAGAGTGAGTGTGCAGAGTCCCCGAGAGTGTGTGTGCAGAGACCCCGAGAGTGAGTGTGCAGAGACCACGAGAGTGAGTCTGCAGAGATACCGAGAGTGACTGTGCGGAGACACAGAGAGTGAGTGTGCAGAGACCCCGAGTGTGAGAGTGCAGAGACCCCGAGAGCGAATGTGCAGAGACCCCGAGAGAGAGTGTGCAGAGATCCCGAGAGTGAGTGTGCAGAGACTCCGAGAGTGAGGGTGCAGAGACACCGAGTGTGAGTGTGCAGAGTCCCCGAGTGTGAGTGTGCAGAGATCCCGAGAGTGAGTGTGCAGAGACTCCGAGAGTGAGGGTGCAGAGACACCGAGAGAAAGTCTACATAGACCACGAGGCTGAGTGTGCAGAGTCCCAGAGAGTGAGTGTGAAGAGAACCCGAGAGTGGGTCTTCAGAGACCCCGAGAGTGTGTGTGCAGAGACCCCGAGAGTGAGTGTGCAGAGACCTCAAGAGTGTGTGTGCAGTGACCGCGAGAGAGTCTGCAGAGACCCCGATAGTGAATGTGCGGAGGCCCCAAGACTGAGTGTGAAGTGACCGCGAGTGTGAGTGTGCAGAGACCCCGAGAGTGAGTCTGCAAAGACCCCGAGAGTGACTGTGCGGAGACACCGAGAGTGAGTCTGCGGAGACAGCGAGAGTGTGTGTGCAGAGACCCTGAGAGTGAGTTTGCAGAGGCCCCGAGAGTGGGTCTTCAGAGACCCCGAGAGTGTGTGTGCAGAGACCCCGAGAGTGAGTGGGCTGAGACCCCGAGAGTGAGTCTGCAGAGTCCCCGAGAGTGTGTGTGCAGAGACCGCGAGAGTGAGTATGCAGAGAATCCGAGAGTGAGTGTGAAGAGACCCCGATAGTGACTGTGCGGAGACACCGGGAGTGAGTATGCGGAGAAACCGAGAGTGAGTGTTAACAGACCATGAGAGTGAGTGTGCAGAGATCACGAGAGTGAGTGGGCAGAGACCCCGTGAGGGAGTATGCAAAGACCCCGTTACTGAGTGTGCAGAGACCCCGAGAGTGAGTGTGCAGAGACCCCGAGCGTGAGTGTGCAGACACCCCGAGAGAGAGTCTGCAGAGACCCCGAGAGAGAGTCTGCGGAGACCCCGAGAGTGAGTGTGCAGAGACCCGGAGAGGGAGTCTGCAGAGACCGCGAGAGTAATTGTGCAGAGACCCCGAGGACGTGTCTGCAGAGAGCGGGAGAGTGAGTCCGCAGAGACCCCGTGAGGGAGTATGCAAAGACCCCGTGACTGAGTGTGCAGAGATCCCGAGAGTGAGTGTGCAGAGACCCCGAGAGTGGGTGTGCAGAGACCCCGAGAATGAGTGTGCAGAGACCCCGAGAGAGAGTCTGCAGAGACCCCGAGAGTGAGTGTGCAGAGACCGCGAGAGTCAGTCTGCAGAGAGACCGAGAGTGAGTCTGCAGAGACACCGAGAGTGACTGTGCGGAGACACAGAGAGTGAGTGTGCAGAGACCCCGAGTGTGAGAGTGCAGAGACCCCGAGAGCGAATGTGCAGAGACCCCGAGAGAGAGTGTGCAGAGACCCCGAGAGAGAGTGTGCAGAGACCCCGAGTGTGAGTGTGCAGAGACCCCGAGATTGAATATGCAGAGACCCCGAGAGCGATTGTGCTGAGGCCCCGAGAATGAGTGTGCAGAGACCCCGAGTGTGAGTGTGCAGAGATCCCGAGAGTGAGTGTGCAGAGACCCCGAGAGTGAGTGTGCAGAGACCCCCAGAGAGAGTGTGCAGAGACCCCGAGAGTGAGTGTGCATAGACCACGAGAGTGAGTGTGCAGAGACCCCGAGAGTGAGTGTGCAGAGACCCCGAGTGTGAGGGTGCAGAGACCCCGAGAGTGAGTGTGCAGAGACCCCGAGTGTGAGTCTGCAGAGACCCCGAGAGTGAGTCGGCAGAGACGCCGAGAGAGTGTGTGCAGAGGCCCCGAGAGTGAGTGTGCAGAGTCGCCGAGAGTGTGTTGCAGAGGCACCGAGAGTGTCCCAAGATTCCCCGAGAGTGAGTCTGCAGAGAAACAGAGATTGAGTGTGCATTGACCTCGACAGAGAGTTATCAGAGACCCCGAGAGTGAGTCTGCATAGACCTCGAGAGTGAGTGTGCTGAGACCCCGAGAGTGAGTGTGCAGAGACCCCGTGAGGGAGTATGCAAAGACCCCGTGACTGAGTGTGCAGAAACCCCGAGAGAGAGAGTCTGCAGAGACCCCGAGAGTGAGTGTGCAGAGACCCTGAGAGTGAGGGTGCAGAGACCCCGAGAGTGAGTCTGCAGAGTCCCCGAGAGTGTGTGTGCAGAGACCACGTGAGTGAGTATGCAGAGACCCCGAGAGTGAGTGTGAAGAGACCGCGAGAGTGAGTGTGCAGAGACAACGAGAGTGAGTCTCCAAAGACCCCGAGAGTGACTGTGCGGAGACACCGGGAGTGAGTGTGAAGAGACCCCGAGTGTGAGTCTGCAGAGACCCCGAGAGTGAGTCTGCAGAGACGCCGAGAGTGTGTGTGCAGAGGCCCCGAGAGTGAGTGTGCAGAGTCCCCGAGAGTGTGTTGCAGAGGCCCCGAGAGTGCCCCAAGAGACCCTGAGGGTGAGTGCGCAGAGACCCTGAGAGTGAGTGTGCAGAGAAACTGAGAGTGAGTGTGCAGAGACCCCGAGAGTGAGTGTGCAGAGACCCGGAGAGTGAGTCTGCACAGACCTCGAGAGTGAGTGTGCAGAGACACCGAGAGTGAGTGTGCAGAGACCCCGAGAGTGAGTCTGCAGAGACCCCGAGAGTGAGGGTGCAGAGACACCGAGAGAAAGTCTACATAGACCAAGAGGCTGAGTGTGCAGTCCCCGAGAGTGAGTGTGAAAAGACCCCGAGAGTGAGTGTGCAGAGACCCCGAGAGTGAGTGTGCAGAGACCCCGAGAGGGAGTCTGCAGAGACCCCGAGTGTGTGTGTGCAGTAACCGCGAGAGAGAGTCTGCAGAGACCCCGATAGTTAATGTGCGGAGGCCCCAAGACTGAGTGTGAAGAGACAGCGAGTGTGAGTGTGCAGCGACCCCGAGAGTGAGTCTGCAAAGACCCCGAGAGTGACTGTGCGGAGACACAGAGAGTGAGTCTGCGGAGACAGCGAGAGTGAGTGTGCAGAGATCACGAGTGTGTGTGTGCAGAGACCCTGAGAGTGAGTCTGCAGAGACCCCGAGAGTGTGTGTGCAGAGGCCCCGAGAGAGGGTCTGCAGAGACCCCGAGTGTGTGTGTGCAGAGACCCCTAGAGTGAGTCTACAGCGTCCCCGAGAGTGCGTGTGCAGAGACCGCGAGAGTGAGTCTGCAGAGACCCCGAGAATGTGTGTGCAGAGGCCCCGAGAGTGAGTGTGCAGAGACCCCGAGAGTGAGTCTGCAGAGTCCCCGAGAGTGTGTGTGCAGAGACCTCGAAAGTGAGTATGCAGAGACCCCGAGAGTGAGTGTGAAGAGACCGCGAGAGTGAGTGTGCAGAGACAACGAGAGTGAGTCTCCAAAGACCCCGAGAGTGACTGTGCGGAGACACCGGGAGTGAGTGTGAAGAGACCCCGAGTGTGAGTCTGCAGAGACCCCGAGAGTGAGTCTGCAGAGACGCCGAGAGTCTGTGTGCAGAGGCCCCGAGAGTGAGTGTGCAGAGTCCCCGAGAGTGTGTTGCAGAGGCCCCGAGAGTGCCCCAAGAGACCCCGAGGGTGAGTGCGCAGAGACCCTGAGAGTGAGTGTGCAGAGAAACTGAGAGTGAGTGTGCAGAGACCCCGAGAGTGAGTGTGCAGAAACCCCGAGAGTGAGTCTGCACAGACCTCGAGAGTGAGTGTGCAGAGACCCCGAGAGTGAGTGTGCAGAGACCCCGAGAGTGAGTCTGCAGAGACCCCGAGAGTGAGGGTGCAGAGACACCGAGAGAAAGTCTACATAGACCAAGAGGCTGAGTGTGCAGTCCCCGAGAGTGAGTGTGAAAAGACCCCGAGAGTGAGTGTGCAGAGACCCCGAGAGTGAGTGTGCAGAGACCCCGAGAGTGAGTCTGCAGAGACCCCGAGTGTGTGTGTGCAGTAACCGCGAGAGAGAGTCTGCAGAGACCCCGATAGTGAATGTGCGGAGGCCCCAAGACTGATTGTGAAGAGACAGCGAGTGTGAGTGTGCAGCGACCCCGAGAGTGAGTCTGCAAAGACCCCGAGAGTGACTGTGCGGAGACACAGAGAGTGAGTCTGCGGAGACAGCGAGGGTGAGTGTGCAGAGATCACGAGTGTGTGTGTGCAGAGACCCTGAGAGTGAGTCTGAAGAGACCCCGAGAGTGAGTCTGCAGAGACCCCGAGAGTGTGTGTGCAGAGGCCCCGAGAGAGGGTCTGCAGAGACCCCGAGTGTCTGTGTGCAGAGACCCCGAGAGTGAGTCTAAAGAGTCCCCGAGAGTGTGTGTGCAGAGACCGCGAGAGTGAGTCTGCAGAGACCCCGAGAATGTGTGTGCAGAGGCCCCGAGAGTGAGTGTGCAGAGACCCCGAGAGTGAGTCTGCAGAGTCCCCGAGAGTGTGTGTGCAGAGACCGCGAGAGTGAGTATGCAGAGACCCCGAGAGTGAGTGTGAAGAGACCGCGAGAGTGAGTGTGCAGAGACAACGAGAGTGAGTCTCCAAAGACCCCGAGAGTGACTGTGCGGAGACCCTGAGAGTGAGTGTGCAGAGAAACTGAGAGTGAGTGTGCAGAGACCCCGAGAGTGAGTGTGCAGAGACCCCGAGAGTGAGTCTGCACAGACCTCGAGAGTGAGTGTGCAGAGACCCCGAGAGTGAGTGTGCAGAGACCCCGAGAGTGAGTCAGCACAGACCTCGAGAGTGAGTGTGCAGAGACCCCGAGAGTGAGTGTGCAGAGACCCCGAGAGTGAATCTGCACAGACCTCGAGAGTGAGTGTGCAGAGACCCCGAGAGTGAGTGTGCAGAGACCCCGTGAGGGAGTATGCAAAGACCCCGTGACTGAGTGTGCAGAGACCACGATAGAGAGAGTCAGCAGAGACCCCGAGAGTGAGTGTGCAGAGACCCCGAGAGTGAGTCTGCACAGACCTCGAGAGTGAGTGTGCAGAGACCCCGAGAGTGAGTGTGCAGAGACCCCGAGAGTGAGTCAGCATAAACCCCGAGAGTCAGTGTGCAGAGACCCCGAGGACGTGTCCGCAGAGAGAGGGAGAGTGAGTGCGCAGAGACCCCGTGAGGGAGTATGCAAAGACCCCGTGAATGACTGTGCAGAGACCCCGAGAGAGAGAGTCTGCAGAGATCCCGAGAGTGAGTGTGCAGAGACCCCGAGAGAGAGTCTGCAGAGACCCCGAGTGTGAGTGTGCAGAGACCCCGAGAGAGAGTCTGCAGAGACCCCGAGACTGAGTGTGCAGAGTCCCCGAGAGTGTGTTGCAGAGGCCCCGAGAGTGTCCCAAGAGACCCCGAGGGTGAGTCTGCAGAGAAACAGAGAGTGAGTGTGCATTGAACCCGACAGAGAGTTATCAGAGACCCCGAGAGTGAGTCTGCATATACCTCGAGAGTGAGTGTGCAGAGACCCCGAGAGTGAGTGTGCAGAGACCCCGTGAGAGAGTATGCAAAGACCCCGTGACTGAGTGTGCAGAGACCCCGAGAGAGAGAGTCAGCAGAGACCCCGAGAGTGAGTGTGCAGAGACCCCGAGAGTGAGTCTGCACAGACCTCGAGAGTGAGTGTGCAGAGACCCCGAGAGTGACTGTGCAGAGACCCCGAGAGAGAGTCAGCATAAACCCCGAGAGTCAGTGTGCAGAGACCCCGAGGACGTGTCCGCAGAGAGAGGGAGAGAGAGTGCGCAGAGACCCCGTGAGGGAGTATGCAAAGACCCCGTGACTGACTGTGCAGAGACCCCGAGAGAGAGAGTCTGCAGAGATCACGAGAGTGAGTGTGCAGAGACCCCGAGAGAGAGTCTGCAGAGACCCCGAGTGTGAGTGTGCAGAGACCCCGAGAGAGAGTCTGCCGAGACCCCGAGAGTGAGTGTGCAGAGTCCCCGAGAGTGTGTTGCAGAGGCCCCGAGAGTGAGTCTGCAGAGACCCCGAGAGTGATTCTGCAGAGAAACTGAGAGTGAGTGTGCATTGAACCCGACAGAGAGTTATCAGAGACCCCGAGAGTGAGTCTGCATAGACCTCGAGAGTGAGTGTGCAGAGACCCCGAGAGTGACTGTGCGGAGACACAGAGAGTGAGTCTGCGGAGACAGCGAGAGTGAGTGTGCAGAGATCACGAGTGTGTGTGTGCAGATACCCTGAGAGTGAGTCTGAAGAGACCCCGAGAGAGAGTCTACATAGACCACGAGGCTGAGTGTGCAGAGTCCCCGAGAGTGAGTGTGCAGAGACCCCGAGAGTGAGTGTGCAGAGACCCCGAGAGAGAGTCTGCAGAGACCGGGAGAGTGAGTCTGCAGAGACCCCGAGACTGAGTGTGCAGAGACCACGAGAGGGAGTCTGCAGAGTCCCCGAGAGTGAGTGTGCAGAGTCCCCGAGAGTGTGTGTGCAGAGCCCCGAGAGTGAGTGTGCAGAGACCACGAGAGTGAGTCTGCAGAGATAACGAGAGTGACTGTGCGGAGACACAGAGAGTGAGTGTGCAGAGACCCTGAGAGTGAGGGTGCAGAGACACTGAGAGAAAGTCTACATAGACCAAGAGGCTGAGTGTGCAGTCCCCGAGAGTGAGTGTGAAAAGACCCCGAGAGTGAGTGTGCAGAGACCCCGAGAGTGAGTCTGCAGAGACCCCGAGTGTGTGTGTGCAGTAACCGCGAGAGAGAGTCTGCAGAGACCCCGATAGTGAATGTGCGGAGGCCCCAAGACTGAGTGTGAAGAGACAGCGAGTGTGAGTGTGCAGCGACCCCGAGAGTGAGTCTGCAAAGACCCCGAGAGTGACTGTGCGGAGACACAGAGAGTGAGTCTGCGGAGACAGCGAGAGTGAGTGTGCAGAGATCACGAGTGTGTGTGTGCAGATACCCTGAGAGTGAGTCTGAAGAGACCCCGAGAGAGAGTCTACATAGACCACGAGGCTGAGTGTGCAGAGTCCCCGAGAGTGAGTGTGCAGAGACCCCGAGAGTGAGTGTGCAGAGACCCCGAGAGAGAGTCTGCAGAGACCGGGAGAGTGAGTCTGCAGAGACCCCGAGACTGAGTGTGCAGAGACCACGAGAGGGAGTCTGCAGAGTCCCCGAGAGTGAGTGTGCAGAGTCCCCGAGAGTGTGTGTGCAGAGCCCCGAGAGTGAGTGTGCAGAGACCACGAGAGTGAGTCTGCAGAGATAACGAGAGTGACTGTGCGGAGACACAGAGAGTGAGTGTGCAGAGACCCCGAGTGTGAGAGTGCAGAGACCCCGAGAGCGAATGTGCAGAGACCCCGAGAGAGAGTGTGCAGAGATCCCGAGAGTGAGTGTGCAGAGACTCCGAGAGTGAGGGTGCAGAGACACCGAGTGTGAGTGTGCAGAGTCCCGGAGTGTGAGTGTGCAGAGATCCCGAGAGTGAGTGTGCAGAGACTCCGAGAGTGAGGGTGCAGAGACACCGAGAGAAAGTCTACATAGACCACGAGGCTGAGTGTGCAGAGTCCCCGAGAGTGAGTGTGAAGAGACCCCGAGAGTGAGTGTGCATTGACCTCAACAGAGAGTTATCAGAGACCCCGAGAGTGAGTCTGCATAGACCTCGAGAGTGAGTGTGCAGAGACCCCGAGAGTGAGTGTGCAGAGACCCCGAGAGGGAGTCTGCAGAGACCCCGAGAGTGATTGTGCAGAGACCCCGAGGACGTGTCCGCAGAGAGCGTGAGAGTGAGTGCGCAGAGACCCCGTGAGGGAGTATGCAAAGACCCCGTGACTGAGTGTGCAGAGACCCCGAGAGTGAGTGTGCAGAGACCCCGAGAGTGAGTCAGCATAAACCCCGAGAGTGAGTGTGCAGAGTCCCCGAGGACGTCTCCGCAGAGAACGGGAGAGTGAGTGCGCAGAGACCCCGAGAGTGAGTGTGCAGAGATCCCGAGAGTGAGTGTGCAGAGACCCAGAGAGTGAGTCTGCAGAGAACCCGAGAGTGAGTGTGCAGAGACCCCGAGTGTGAGTGTGCAGAGACGCCGAGAGTGAATGTGCACAGACCCCCAGAGAGAGTCTGCAGAGACCGCGAGTGTGAGTGTGCAGAGACCCCGAGAGTGAATGTGCAGAGACCCCCAGAGTGAGTGTGTAGAGACCCCGAGAGTGAGTGTGCAGAGACCCCGAGAGTGTGTGTGCAGAGACCCCGAGAGTGAGTGTGCAGAGTCCCCGAGAGTGTGTGTGCAGAGACCGCGAGAGTGAGTCTGCAGAAACCCCGAGAGTGAGTGTGCAGAGACCCCGAGTGTGAGTGTACAGAGACCCCGAGAGAGAGTGTGCAGAGGCCCCGAGAATCAGTGTGCAGAGAACCCGAGTGTGGGTTTGCAGAGATCCCAAGAGTGAGTGTGCAGAGACCCCGAGAGAGAGTCTGCAGAGACCCCAAGAGAGAGTCTGCAGAGACCCCGAGATTGAGTGTGCAGAGACCCCGAGAGTGAGTGTGCAGAGACCCCGAGAGAGAGTCTGCAGAGACCGGGAGAGTGAGTCTGCAGAGACCCCGAGAGTGTGTGTGCAGAGACCGCGAGAGTGAGTATGCAGAGACCCCGAGAGTGAGTGTGAAGAGACCGCGAGAGTGAGTGTGCAGAGACACCGAGAGTGAGTGTGCAGAGACAACGAGAGTGAGTCTCCAAAGACCCCGAGAGTGACTGTGCGGAGAGACCGAGAGTGAGTCTGCGGAGAAACCGAGAGTGAGTGTGCAGAGATCATGAGAGGGAGAGTGCAGAGACCCTGAGAGTGAGTCTGCAGAGACATGAGAGTGAGTGTGCAGATACACCGAGAGTGAGTGTGCAGAGACCCCGAGAGTGAGTGTGCAGTGACCCCGAGAGTGAGTGTGCAGAGACCCCGAGTGTGAGTCTGCAGAGACCCCTAGAGTGAGTGTTTAGAGACCCCGAGAGAGAGTGTGCAGAGACCCCGAGTGTGAGTGTGCAGAGACCCCGGGAGTTAGTGTGCAGAGACCCCGAGAGTGAGTCTGCAGAGACCCTGAGAGTGAGTGTGAAGAGACCGCGAGAGTGAGTGCGCAGTGACCCCAAGAGTCAGTCTGCAGAGAGACCGAGAGTGAGTCTGCAGAGACACCGAGAGTGACTGTGCGGAGACACAGAGAGTGAGTGTGCAGAGACCCCGAGTGTGAGAGTGCAGAGACCCCGAGAGCGAATGTGCAGAGACCCCGAGAGAGAGTGTGCAGAGACCCCGAGTGTGAGTGTGCAGAGACCCCGAGATTGAATGTGCAGAGACCCCGAGAGCGAGTGTGCTGAGGCCCCGAGAATGAGTGTGCAGAGACCCCGAGTGTGAGTGTGCAGAGATCCCGAGAGTGAGTGTGCAGAGACCCCGAGAGTGAGTCTGCAGAGACCCCGAGAGTGAGTGTGCGGAGACGCCGAGAGTGAATGTGCAGAGACCCCAGAGTGAGTGTGCAGAGACCCCGAGAGTGAGTGTGCATAGACCACGAGAGTGAGGGTGCAGAGACACCGAGAGAAAGTCTACATAGACCCCGAGAGTGAGTGAGCAGAGTCCCCGAGAGTGAGTGTGAAGAGAACCCGAGAGTGAGTGTGCAGAGACCCCGAGAGTGAGTGTGCAGAGACCCCGAGAGTGTGTGTGCAGTGACCGCGAGAGAGTCTGCAGAGACCCCGATAGTGAATGTGCGGAGGCCCCAAGACTGAGTGTGAAGTGACCGCGAGTGTGAGTGTGCAGAGACCCCGAGAGTGAGTCTGCAAAGACCCCGAGAGTGACTGTGCGGAGACACCGAGAGTGAGTCTGCGGAGACAGCGAGAGTGTGTGTGCAGAGACCCTGAGAGTGAGTTTGCAGAGGCCCCGAGAGTGGGTCTTCAGAGACCCCGAGAGTGTGTGTGCAGAGACCCCGAGAGTGAGTGGGCTGAGACCCCGAGAGTGAGTCTGCAGAGTCCCCGAGAGTGTGTGTGCAGAGACCGCGAGAGTGAGTATGCAGAGAACCCGAGAGTGAGTGTGAAGAGACCGCGAGAGTGAGTGTGCAGAGACAACGAGAGTGAGTCTCCAAAGACCCCGATAGTGACTGTGCGGAGACACCGGGAGTGAGTATGCGGAGAAACCGAGAGTGAGTGTTAACAGACCATGAGAGTGAGTGTGCAGAGATCACAAGAGTGAGTGGGCAGAGACCCCGTGAGGGAGTATGCAAAGACCCCGTTACTGAGTGTGCAGAGACCCCGAGAGTGAGTGTGCAGAGACCCCGAGCGTGAGTGTGCAGACACCCCGAGAGAGAGTCTGCAGAGACCCCGAGAGAGAGTCTGCAGAGACCCCGAGAGTGAGTGTGCAGAGACCCCGAGAGGGAGTCTGCAGAGACCCCGAGAGTAATTGTGCAGAGACCCCGAGGACGTGTCCGCAGAGAGCGGGAGAGTGAGTGCGCAGAGACCCCGTGAGGGAGTATGCAAAGACCCCGTGACTGAGTGTGCAGAGATCCCGAGAGTGAGTGTGCAGAGACCCCGAGAGTGGGTGTGCAGAGACCCCGAGAATGAGTGTGCAGAGACCCCGAGAGAGAGTCTGCAGAGAACCCGAGAGTGAGTGTGCAGAGACCCCGAGTGTGAGTGTGCAGAGACGCCGAGAGTGAATGTGCAGAGACCCCCAGAGAGAGTCTGCAGAGACCGCGTGTGTGAGTGTGCAGAGACCCCGAGAGTGAATGTGCAGAGACCCCCAGAGTGAGTGTGTAGAGACCCCGAGAGTGAGTGTGCAGAGACCCCGAGAGTGTGTGTGCAGAGACCCCGAGAGTGAGTGTGCAGAGTCCCCGAGAGTGTGTGTGCAGAGACCGCGAGAGTGAGTCTGCAGAAACCTCGAGAGTGAGTGTGCAGAGACCCCGAGTGTGAGTGTACAGAGACCCCGAGAGAGAGGGTGCAGAGGCCCCGAGAATCAGTGTGCAGAGAACCCGAGTGTGGGTTTGCAGAGATCCCAAGAGTGAGTGTGCAGAGACCCCGAGAGAGAGTCTGCAGAGACCCCAAGAGAGAGTCTGCAGAGACCCCGAGATTGAGTGTGCAGAGACCCCGAGAATGTTTGTGCAGAGGCCCCGAGAGTGAGTGTGCAGAGACCCCGAGAGTGAGTCTGCAGAGTCCCCGAGAGTGTGTGTGCAGAGACCACGAGAGTGAGTATGCAGAGACCCCGAGAGTGAGTGTGAAGAGACCGCGAGAGTGAGTCTCCAAAGACCCCGAGAGTGACTGTGCGGAGACACCGAGAGTGAGTCTGCGGAGAAACCGAGAGTGAGTGTGCAGAGATCATGAGAGGGAGAGTGCAGAGACCCTGAGAGTGAGTCTGCAGAGACATGAGAGTGAGTGTGCAGATACACCGAGAGTGAGTGTGCAGAGACCCCGAGAGTGAGTGTGCAGTGACCCCGAGAGTGAGTGTGCAGAGACCCCGAGTGTGTGTGTGCAGAGGCCCTGAGAGTGTCTAAAGAGACCCCGAGAGTCAGTGTGCAGAGACCCCGAGAGTGAGTCTGCAGAGACCCCTAGAGTGAGTGTTTAGAGACCCCGAGAGAGAGTGTGCAGAGACCCCGAGTGTGAGTGTGCAGAGACCCCGGGAGTTAGTGTGCAGAGACCCCGAGAGTGAGTCTGCAGAGACCCTGAGAGTGAGTGTGAAGAGACCGCGAGAGTGAGTGCGCAGTGACCCCAAGAGTCAGTCTGCAGAGAGACCGAGAGTGAGTCTGCAGAGACACCGAGAGTGACTGTGCAGAGACACAGAGAGTGAGTGTGCAGAGACCCCGAGTGTGAGAGTGCAGAGACCCCGAGAGCGAATGTGCAGAGACCCCGAGAGAGAGTGTGCAGAGACCCCGAGTGTGAGTGTGCAGAGACCCCGAGATTGAATGTGCAGAGACCCCGAGAGCGAGTGTGCTGAGGCCCCGAGAATGAGTGTGTAGAGACCCCGAGTGTGAGTGTGCAGAGATCCCGAGAGTGAGTGTGCAGAGACCCCGAGAGTGAGTGTGCAGAGACCCCGAGAGTGAGTGTGCAGAGACGCCGAGAGTGAATGTGCAGAGACCCCCAGAGTGAGTGTGCAGAGACCCCGAGAGTGAGTGTGCATAGACCACGAGAGTGAGTGTGCAGAGACCCCGAGAGTGAGTGTGCAGAGACCCCGAGTGTGAGGGTGCAGAGACCCCGAGAGTGAGTGTGCAGAGACCCCGAGTGTGAGTCTGCAGAGACCCCGAGAGTGAGTCGGCAGAGACGCCGAGAGAGTGTGTGCAGAGGCCCCGAGAGTGAGTGTGCAGAGTCGCCGAGAGTGTGTTGCAGAGGCACCGAGAGTGTCCCAAGATACCCCGAGAGTGAGTCTGCAGAGAAACAGAGAGTGAGTGTGCATTGACCTCGACAGAGAGTTATCAGAGACCCCGAGAGTGAGTCTGCATAGACCTCGAGAGTGAGTCTGCAGAGACCCCGAGAGTGAGTGTGCACAGAGCCCGAGAGGGAGTCTGCAGAGACCCCGAGAGTGATTGTGCAGAGACCCCGAGGACGTGTCCGCAGAGAGCGGGAGAGTGAGTGCGCAGAGACCCCGTGAGGGAGTATGCAAAGACCCCGTGACTGAGTGAGCAGAGACCCCGAGAGTGAGTGTGCAGAGACCCCGAGAGTGAGTCAGCATAAACCCCGAGAGTGAGTGTGCAGAGACCCCGAGGACGTGTCCGCAGAGAACGGCTGAGTGAGTGTGCAGAGACCCCGAGTGTGAGTGTGCAGAGATCCCGAGAGTGAGTGTGCAGAGACCCCGAGAGTGAGTCTGCAGAGAACCCGAGAGTGAGTGTGCAGAGACCCCGAGTGTGAGTGTGCAGAGACGCCGAGAATGAATGTGCAGAGACCCCCAGAGAGAGTCTGCAGAGACCGCGAGAGTGAGTGCGCAGAGACCCCGAGAGTGTGTGTGCAGAGACCCCGAGAGTGAGTCTGCAGAGATACCGAGAGTGACTGTGCGGAGACACAGAGAGTGAGTGTGCAGAGAACCCGAGTGTGAGAGTACAGAGACCCCGAGAGAGAGTGTGCAGAGGCCCCGAGAATCAGTGTGCAGAGACCCCGAGAGAGAGTCTGCAGAGACCCCGAGAGAGAGTCTGCCGAGACCCCGAGATTGAGTGTGCAGAGACCCCGAGAGTGAGTGTGCAGAGACCCCGAGAGAGAGTCTGCAGAGACCGGGAGAGTGAGTCTGCAGACACCCCGAGAGTGTGTGTGCAGAGACCGCGAGAGTGAGTATGCAGAGACCCCGAGAGTGAGTGTGAAGAGACCGCGAGAGTGAGTGTGCAGAGACACCGAGAGTGAGTGTGCAGAGACAACGAGAGTGAGTCTCCAAAGACCCCGAGAGTGACTGTGCGGAGACACCGAGAGTGAGTCTGCGGAGAAACCGAGAGTGAGTGTGCAGAGATCATGAGAGGGAGAGTGCAGAGACCCTGAGAGTGAGTCTGCAGAGACATGAGAGTGAGTGTGCAGATACACCGAGAGTGAGTGTGCAGAGACCCCGAGAGTGAGTGTGCAGTGACCCCGAGAGTGAGTGTGCAGAGACCCCGAGTGTGTGTGTGCAGAGGCCCTGAGAGTGTCTAAAGAGACCCCGAGAGTCAGTGTGCAGAGACCCCGAGAGTGAGTCTGCAGAGACCCCGGGAGTGAGTGTGCAGAGACCCCGAGAGTGAGTCTGCAGAGACCCTGAGAGTGAGTGTGCAGAGACCCCGAGAGTGAGTCTGCAGAGACCCTGAGAGTGAGTCTGCAGAGACCCTGAGAGTGAGTGTGAAGAGAACGCGAGAGTGAGTTCGCAGTGACCCCAAGAGTCAGTCTGCAGAGAGACCGAGAGTGAGTCTGCAGAGACACCGAGAGTGACTGTGCGGAGACACAGAGAGTGAGTGTGCAGAGACCCCGAGTGTGAGTGTGCAGAGACCCCGAGATTGAATGTGCAGAGTCCCCGAGAGCGAGTGTGCTGAGGCCCCGAGAATGAGTGTGCAGAGACCCCGAGTGTGAGTGTGCAGAGTCCCCGAGAGTGTGTGTGCAGAGACCGCGAGAGTGAGTCTGCAGAGACCCCGAGAGTGAGTGTGCATAGACCACGAGAGTGAGTGTGCAGAAACCCCGAGAGTGAGTGTGCAGAGACCCCGAGTGTGAGGGTGCAGAGACCCCGAGAGTGAGTGTGCAGAGACTCCGAGTGTGAGTCTGCAGAGACCCCGAGAGTGAGTCGGCAGAGACGCCGAGAGAGTGTGTGCAGAGGCCCGGAGAGTGAGTGTGCAGAGTCGCCGAGAGTGTGTTGCAGAGGCACCGAGAGTGTCCCAAGATACCCCGAGAGTGAGTCTGCAGAGAAACAGAGAGTGAGTGTGCATTGACCTCGACAGAGAGTTATCAGAGACCCCGAGAGTGGGTCTGCATAGACCTCGAGAGTGAGTCTGCAGAGACCCCGAGAGTGAGTGTGCAGAGACCCGAGAGGGAGTCTGCAGAGACCCCGAGAGTGATTGTGCAGAGACCCCGAGAGAGAGAGTCTGCAGAGATCACGAGAGTGAGTGTGCAGAGACCCCGAGAGAGAGTGTCTGCAGAGACCCCGAGTGTGAGTGTGCAGAGACCCCGAGAGAGAGTCTGCAGAGACCCCGAGAGAGAGTCTGCAGAGACCCCGAGAGAGAGTCTGCAGAGACCCCGAGAGTGAGTGTGCAGAGACCCCGAGAGGGAGTCTGCAGAGACCCCGAGAGTAATTGTGCAGAGACCCCGAGGACGTGTCCGCAGAGAGCGGGAGAGTGAGTGCGCAGAGACCCCGTGAGGGAGTATGCAAAGACCCCGTGACTGAGTGTGCAGAGATCCCGAGAGTGAGTGTGCAGAGACCCCGAGAGTGGGTGTGCAGAGACCCCGAGAATGAGTGTGCAGAGACCCCGAGAGAGAGTCTGCAGAGAACCCGAGAGTGAGTGTGCAGAGACCCCGAGTGTGAGTGTGCAGAGACGCCGAGAGTGAATGTGCAGAGACCCCCAGAGAGAGTCTGCAGAGACCGCGTGTGTGAGTGTGCAGAGACCCCGAGAGTGAATGTGCAGAGACCCCCAGAGTGAGTGTGTAGAGACCCCGAGAGTGAGTGTGCAGAGACCCTGAGAGTGTGTGTGCAGAGACCCCGAGAGTGAGTGTGCAGAGTCCCCGAGAGTGTGTGTGCAGAGACCGCGAGAGTGAGTCTGCAGAAACCTCGAGAGTGAGTGTGCAGAGACCCCGAGTGTGAGTGTACAGAGACCCCGAGAGAGAGGGTGCAGAGGCCCCGAGAATCAGTGTGCAGAGAACCCGAGTGTGGGTTTGCAGAGATCCCAAGAGTGAGTGTGCAGAGACCCCGAGAGAGAGTCTGCAGAGACCCCAAGAGAGAGTCTGCAGAGACCCCGAGATTGAGTGTGCAGAGACCCCGAGTGTGAGTGTGCAGAGACCCCGAGATTGAATGTGCAGAGTCCCCGAGAGCGAGTGTGCTGAGGCCCCGAGAATGAGTGTGCAGAGACCCCGAGTGTGAGTGTGCAGAGTCCCCGAGAGTGTGTGTGCAGAGACCGCGAGAGTGAGTCTGCAGAGACCCCGAGAGTGAGTGTGCATAGACCACGAGAGTGAGTGTGCAGAAACCCCGAGAGTGAGTGTGCAGAGACCCCGAGTGTGAGGGTGCAGAGACCCCGAGAGTGAGTGTGCAGAGACTCCGAGTGTGAGTCTGCAGAGACCCCGAGAGTGAGTCGGCAGAGACGCCGAGAGAGTGTGTGCAGAGGCCCGGAGAGTGAGTGTGCAGAGTCGCCGAGAGTGTGTTGCAGAGGCACCGAGAGTGTCCCAAGATACCCCGAGAGTGAGTCTGCAGAGAAACAGAGAGTGAGTGTGCATTGACCTCGACAGAGAGTTATCAGAGACCCCGAGAGTGGGTCTGCATAGACCTCGAGAGTGAGTCTGCAGAGACCCCGAGAGTGAGTGTGCAGAGACCCGAGAGGGAGTCTGCAGAGACCCCGAGAGTGATTGTGCAGAGACCCCGAGAGAGAGAGTCTGCAGAGATCACGAGAGTGAGTGTGCAGAGACCCCGAGAGAGAGTGTCTGCAGAGACCCCGAGTGTGAGTGTGCAGAGACCCCGAGAGAGAGTCTGCAGAGACCCCGAGAGAGAGTCTGCAGAGACCCCGAGAGAGAGTCTGCAGAGACCCCGAGAGTGAGTGTGCAGAGACCCCGAGAGGGAGTCTGCAGAGACCCCGAGAGTAATTGTGCAGAGACCCCGAGGACGTGTCCGCAGAGAGCGGGAGAGTGAGTGCGCAGAGACCCCGTGAGGGAGTATGCAAAGACCCCGTGACTGAGTGTGCAGAGATCCCGAGAGTGAGTGTGCAGAGACCCCGAGAGTGGGTGTGCAGAGACCCCGAGAATGAGTGTGCAGAGACCCCGAGAGAGAGTCTGCAGAGAACCCGAGAGTGAGTGTGCAGAGACCCCGAGTGTGAGTGTGCAGAGACGCCGAGAGTGAATGTGCAGAGACCCCCAGAGAGAGTCTGCAGAGACCGCGTGTGTGAGTGTGCAGAGACCCCGAGAGTGAATGTGCAGAGACCCCCAGAGTGAGTGTGTAGAGACCCCGAGAGTGAGTGTGCAGAGACCCTGAGAGTGTGTGTGCAGAGACCCCGAGAGTGAGTGTGCAGAGTCCCCGAGAGTGTGTGTGCAGAGACCGCGAGAGTGAGTCTGCAGAAACCTCGAGAGTGAGTGTGCAGAGACCCCGAGTGTGAGTGTACAGAGACCCCGAGAGAGAGGGTGCAGAGGCCCCGAGAATCAGTGTGCAGAGAACCCGAGTGTGGGTTTGCAGAGATCCCAAGAGTGAGTGTGCAGAGACCCCGAGAGAGAGTCTGCAGAGACCCCAAGAGAGAGTCTGCAGAGACCCCGAGATTGAGTGTGCAGAGACCCCGAGAATGTTTGTGCAGAGGCCCCGAGAGTGAGTGTGCAGAGACCCCGAGAGTGAGTCTGCAGAGTCCCCGAGAGTGTGTGTGCAGAGACCACGAGAGTGAGTATGCAGAGACCCCGAGAGTGAGTGTGAAGAGACCGCGAGAGTGAGTGTGCAGAGACAACGAGAGTGAGTCTCCAAAGACCCCGAGAGTGACTGTGCGGAGACACCGAGAGTGAGTCTGCGGAGAAACCGAGAGTGAGTGTGCAGAGATCATGAGAGGGAGAGTGCAGAGACCCTGAGAGTGAGTCTGCAGAGACATGAGAGTGAGTGTGCAGATACACCGAGAGTGAGTGTGCAGAGACCCCGAGAGTGAGTGTGCAGTGACCCCGAGAGTGAGTGTGCAGAGACCCCGAGTGTGTGTGTGCAGAGGCCCTGAGAGTGTCTAAAGAGACCCCGAGAGTCAGTGTGCAGAGACCCCGAGAGTGAGTCTGCAGAGACCCCTAGAGTGAGTGTTTAGAGACCCCGAGAGAGAGTGTGCAGAGACCCCGAGTGTGAGTGTGCAGAGACCCCGGGAGTTAGTGTGCAGAGACCCCGAGAGTGAGTCTGCAGAGACCCTGAGAGTGAGTGTGAAGAGACCGCGAGAGTGAGTGCGCAGTGACCCCAAGAGTCAGTCTGCAGAGAGACCGAGAGTGAGTCTGCAGAGACACCGAGAGTGACTGTGCAGAGACACAGAGAGTGAGTGTGCAGAGACCCCGAGTGTGAGAGTGCAGAGACCCCGAGAGCGAATGTGCAGAGACCCCGAGAGAGAGTGTGCAGAGACCCCGAGTGTGAGTGTGCAGAGACCCCGAGATTGAATGTGCAGAGACCCCGAGAGCGAGTGTGCTGAGGCCCCGAGAATGAGTGTGTAGAGACCCCGAGTGTGAGTGTGCAGAGATCCCGAGAGTGAGTGTGCAGAGACCCCGAGAGTGAGTGTGCAGAGACCCCGAGAGTGAGTGTGCAGAGACGCCGAGAGTGAATGTGCAGAGACCCCCAGAGTGAGTGTGCAGAGACCCCGAGAGTGAGTGTGCATAGACCACGAGAGTGAGTGTGCAGAGACCCCGAGAGTGAGTGTGCAGAGACCCCGAGTGTGAGGGTGCAGAGACCCCGAGAGTGAGTGTGCAGAGACCCCGAGTGTGAGTCTGCAGAGACCCCGAGAGTGAGTCGGCAGAGACGCCGAGAGAGTGTGTGCAGAGGCCCCGAGAGTGAGTGTGCAGAGTCGCCGAGAGTGTGTTGCAGAGGCACCGAGAGTGTCCCAAGATACCCCGAGAGTGAGTCTGCAGAGAAACAGAGAGTGAGTGTGCATTGACCTCGACAGAGAGTTATCAGAGACCCCGAGAGTGAGTCTGCATAGACCTCGAGAGTGAGTCTGCAGAGACCCCGAGAGTGAGTGTGCACAGACCCCGAGAGGGAGTCTGCAGAGACCCCGAGAGTGATTGTGCAGAGACCCCGAGGACGTGTCCGCAGAGAGCGGGAGAGTGAGTGCGCAGAGACCCCGTGAGGGAGTATGCAAAGACCCCGTGACTGAGTGTGCAGAGACCCCGAGAGTGAGTGTGCAGAGACCCCGAGAGTGAGTCAGCATAAACCCCGAGAGTGAGTGTGCAGAGACCCCGAGGACGTGTCCGCAGAGAACGGCTGAGTGAGTGTGCAGAGACCCCGAGTGTGAGTGTGCAGAGATCCCGAGAGTGAGTGTGCAGAGACCCCGAGAGTGAGTCTGCAGAGAACCCGAGAGTGAGTGTGCAGAGACCCCGAGTGTGAGTGTGCAGAGACGCCGAGAATGAATGTGCAGAGACCCCCAGAGAGAGTCTGCAGAGACCGCGAGAGTGAGTGCGCAGAGACCCCGAGAGTGTGTGTGCAGAGACCCCGAGAGTGAGTCTGCAGAGATACCGAGAGTGACTGTGCGGAGACACAGAGAGTGAGTGTGCAGAGAACCCGAGTGTGAGAGTACAGAGACCCCGAGAGAGAGTGTGCAGAGGCCCCGAGAATCAGTGTGCAGAGACCCCGAGAGAGAGTCTGCAGAGACCCCGAGAGAGAGTCTGCCGAGACCCCGAGATTGAGTGTGCAGAGACCCCGAGAGTGAGTGTGCAGAGACCCCGAGAGAGAGTCTGCAGAGACCGGGAGAGTGAGTCTGCAGACACCCCGAGAGTGTGTGTGCAGAGACCGCGAGAGTGAGTATGCAGAGACCCCGAGAGTGAGTGTGAAGAGACCGCGAGAGTGAGTGTGCAGAGACACCGAGAGTGAGTGTGCAGAGACAACGAGAGTGAGTCTCCAAAGACCCCGAGAGTGACTGTGCGGAGACACCGAGAGTGAGTCTGCGGAGAAACCGAGAGTGAGTGTGCAGAGATCATGAGAGGGAGAGTGCAGAGACCCTGAGAGTGAGTCTGCAGAGACATGAGAGTGAGTGTGCAGATACACCGAGAGTGAGTGTGCAGAGACCCCGAGAGTGAGTGTGCAGTGACCCCGAGAGTGAGTGTGCAGAGACCCCGAGTGTGTGTGTGCAGAGGCCCTGAGAGTGTCTAAAGAGACCCCGAGAGTCAGTGTGCAGAGACCCCGAGAGTGAGTCTGCAGAGACCCCGGGAGTGAGTGTGCAGAGACCCCGAGAGTGAGTCTGCAGAGACCCTGAGAGTGAGTGTGCAGAGACCCCGAGAGTGAGTCTGCAGAGACCCTGAGAGTGAGTCTGCAGAGACCCTGAGAGTGAGTGTGAAGAGAACGCGAGAGTGAGTTCGCAGTGACCCCAAGAGTCAGTCTGCAGAGAGACCGAGAGTGAGTCTGCAGAGACACCGAGAGTGACTGTGCGGAGACACAGAGAGTGAGTGTGCAGAGACCCCGAGTGTGAGTGTGCAGAGACCCCGAGATTGAATGTGCAGAGTCCCCGAGAGCGAGTGTGCTGAGGCCCCGAGAATGAGTGTGCAGAGACCCCGAGTGTGAGTGTGCAGAGTCCCCGAGAGTGTGTGTGCAGAGACCGCGAGAGTGAGTCTGCAGAGACCCCGAGAGTGAGTGTGCATAGACCACGAGAGTGAGTGTGCAGAAACCCCGAGAGTGAGTGTGCAGAGACCCCGAGTGTGAGGGTGCAGAGACCCCGAGAGTGAGTGTGCAGAGACTCCGAGTGTGAGTCTGCAGAGACCCCGAGAGTGAGTCGGCAGAGACGCCGAGAGAGTGTGTGCAGAGGCCCGGAGAGTGAGTGTGCAGAGTCGCCGAGAGTGTGTTGCAGAGGCACCGAGAGTGTCCCAAGATACCCCGAGAGTGAGTCTGCAGAGAAACAGAGAGTGAGTGTGCATTGACCTCGACAGAGAGTTATCAGAGACCCCGAGAGTGGGTCTGCATAGACCTCGAGAGTGAGTCTGCAGAGACCCCGAGAGTGAGTGTGCAGAGACCCGAGAGGGAGTCTGCAGAGACCCCGAGAGTGATTGTGCAGAGACCCCGAGAGAGAGAGTCTGCAGAGATCACGAGAGTGAGTGTGCAGAGACCCCGAGAGAGAGTGTCTGCAGAGACCCCGAGTGTGAGTGTGCAGAGACCCCGAGAGAGAGTCTGCAGAGACCCCGAGAGTGAGTGTGCAGAGTCCCCGAGAGTGTGTTGCAGAGGCCCCGAGAGTGAGTCTGCAGAGACCCCGAGAGTGATTCTGCAGTGAAACTGAGAGTGAGTGTGCATTGAACCCGACAGAGAGTTATCAGAGACCCCGAGAGTGAGTCTGCATAGACCTCGAGAGTGAGTGTGCAGAGACCCCGAGAGTGAGTGTGCAGAGACCCCGTGAGGGAGTATGCAAAGACCCCGTGACTGAGTGTGCAGAAACCCCGAGAGAGAGAGTCTGCAGAGACCCCGAGAGTGAGTGTGCAGAGACCCCGAGAGTGAGTGTGCAGAGACCCCGAGAGAGAGTGTGCAGAGACCCCGAGAGAGTCTGCAGAGACCCCGAGAGTGAGTGTGCAGAGACCCCGAGAGAGAGTCTGCAGAGACCCCGAGAATGAGTGTGCAGAGTCCCCGAGAGTGTGTGTGCAGAGACCGCGAGAGTGAGTCTGCAGAGACCCCGAGAGTGTGTGTGCAGAGGCCCCGAGAGTGAGTGTGCAGAGACTCCGAGAGTGAGGGTGCAGAGACACCGAGAGAAAGTCTACATAGACCACGAGGCTGAGTGTGCAGAGACCCCGAGAGTGTGTGTGCAGTGACCGCGAGAGAGTCTGCAGAGACCCCGATAGTGAATGTGCGGAGGCCCCAAGACTGAGTGTGAAGTGACCGCGAGTGTGAGTGTGCAGAGACCCCGAGAGTGAGTCTGCAAAGACCCCGAGAGTGACTGTGCAGAGACACCGAGAGTGAGTCTGCGGAGACAGCGAGAGTGTGTGTGCAGAGACCCTGAGAGTGAGTTTGCAGAGACCCCGAGAGTGAGTCTGCAGAGAGCCCGAGAGTGTGTGAGCAGAGGCCCCGAGAGTGGGTCTTCAGAGACCCCGAGAGTGTGTGTGCAGAGACCCCGAGAGTGAGTGGGCTGCGACCCCGAGAGTGAGTCTGCAGAGTCCCCGAGAGTGTGTGTGCAGAGACCGCGAGATTGAGTATGCAGAGAACCCGAGAGTGAGTGTGAAGAGACCGCGAGAGTGAGTGTGCAGAGACAACGAGAGAGAGTCTCCAAAGACCCCGAGAGTGACTGTGCGGAGACACCGGGAGTGAGTATGCGGAGAAACCGAGAGTGAGTGTTTACAGACCATGTGAGTGAGTGTGCAGAGATCACGAGAGTGAGTGGGCAGAGACCCCGTGAGGGAGTATGCAAAGACCCCGTTACTGAGTGTGCAGAGACCCCGAGAGTGAGTGTGCAGAGACCGCGAGAGTGAGTCTGCAGAGACCCCGAGAGTGTGGTGCAGAGTCCCCGAGAGTGAGTGTGAAGAGACCCCGAGAGTGAGTGTGCAGAGACCCCGAGAGTGAGTCTGCAGAGACCCCGAGTGTGTGTGTGCAGTGACCGCGAGAGAGAGTCTGCAGAGACCCCGATAGTGAATGTGCGGAGGCCCCAAGACTGAGTGTGAAGAGACCGCGAGTGTGAGTGTGTAGCGACCCCGAGAGTGAGTCTGCAAAGACCCCGAGAGTGACTGTGCGGAGACACAGAGAGTGAGTCTGCGGAGACAGCGAGAGTGAGTGTGCAGAGATCACGAGTGTGTGTGTGCAGAGACCCTGAGAGTGAGTCTGAAGAGACCCAGAGAGTGAGTCTGCAGAGACCCCGAGAGTGTGTGTGCAGAGGCCCCGAGCGAGGGTCTGCAGAGACCCCGAGTGTGTGTGTGCAGAGACCCCGAGAGTGAGTGGGCTGAGACCCCGAGAGTGAGTCTACAGAGTCCCCGAGAGTGCGTGTGCAGAGACCTCGAGAGTGAGTCTGCAGAGACCCCGAGAGTGTGTGTGCAGAGGCCCCGAGAGTGAGTGTGCAGAGACCCCGAGAGTGAGTCTGCAGAGTCCCCGAGAGTGTGTGTGCAGAGACCGCGAGAGTGAGTATGCAGAGACCCCGAGAGTGAGTGTGAAGAGACCGCGAGAGTGAGTGTGCAGAGACAACGAGAGTGAGTCTCCAAAGACCCCGAGAGTGACTGTGCGGAGACACCGGGAGTGAGTGTGAAGAGACCCCGAGTGTGAGTCTGCAGAGACCCCGAGAGTGAGTCTGCAGAGACGCCGAGAGTGTGTGTGCAGAGGCCCCGAGAGTGAGTGTGCAGAGTCCCCGAGAGTGTGTTGCAGAGGCCCCGAGAGTGTCCCAAGAGACCCCGAGGGTGAGTGCGCAGAGACCCCTAGAGTGAGTCTGCAGAGAAACTGAAAGTGAGTGTGCATTAAACCCGACAGAGAGTTATCAGAGACCCCGAGAGTGAGTCTGCACAGACCTCGAGAGTGAGTGTGCAGAGACCCCGAGAGTGAGTGTGCAGAGACCCCGAGAGAGAGTCAGCATAAACCCCGAGAGTCAGTGTGCAGAGACCCCGAGGACGTGTCCGCAGAGAGAGGGAGAGTGAGTGCGCAGAGACCCCGTGAGGGAGTATGCAAAGACCCCGTGACTGACTGTGCAGAGACCCCGAGAGAGAGAGTCTGCAGAGATCACGAGAGTGAGTGTGCAGAGACCCCGAGAGCGAGTCTGCAGAGACCCCGAGTGTGAGTGTGCAGAGACCCCGAGAGAGAGAGTCTGCAGAGACCCCGAGAGTGAGTGTGCAGAGTCCCCGAGAGTGTGTTGCAGAGGCCCCGAGAGTGATTCTGCAGAGAAACTGAGAGTGAGTGTGCATTGAACCCGACAGAGAGTTATCAGAGACCCCGAGAGTGAGTCTGTATAGACCTCGAGAGTGAGTGTGCAGAGACCCCGAGAGTGAGTGTGCAGAGACCCCGTGAGGGAGTATGCAAAGACCCCGTGACTGAGTGTGCAGAAACCCCGAGAGAGAGAGTCTGCAGAGACCCCGAGAGTGAGTGTGCAGAGACCCCGAGAGTGAGTGTGCAGAGACCCCGAGAGAGAGTGTGCAGAGACCCCGAGAGAGTCTGCAGAGACCCCGAGAGTGAGTGTGCAGAGACCCCGAGAGAGAGTCTGCAGAGACCCCGAGAGTGAGTGTGTAGAGTCCCCGAGATTGAGTGTGAAGAGACCCCGAGAGTGAGTGTGCAGAGACCCCGAGTGTGAGTGTGCAGAGACCCCGAGAGTGTGTGTGCAGTGTCCGCGAGAGAGTCTGCAGAGACCCCGATAGTGAATGTGCGGAGGCCCCAAGACTGAGTGTGAAGTGACCGCGAGTGTGAGTGTGCAGAGACCCCGAGAGTGAGTCTGCAAAGACCCCGAGAGTGACTGTGCGGAAACACCGAGAGTGAGTCTGCGGAGACAGCGAGAGCGTGTGTGCAGAGACCCTGAGAGTGAGTTTGCAGAGACCCCGAGAGTGAGTCTGCAGAGACCCCGAGAGTGTGTGAGCAGAGGCCCCGAGAGTGGGTCTTCAGAGACCCCGAGAGTGTGTGTGCAGAGACCCCGAGAGTGAGTGGGCTGCGACCCCGAGAGTGAGTCTGCAGAGTCCCCGAGAGTGTGTGTGCAGAGACCGCGAGATTGAGTATGCAGAGAACCCGAGAGTGAGTGTGAAGAGACCGCGAGAGTGAGTGTGCAGAGACAACGAGAGTGAGTCTCCAAAGACCCCGAGAGTGACAGTGCGGAGACACCGGGAGTGAGTATGCGGAGAAACCGAGAGTGAGTGTTTACAGACCATGAGAGTGAGTGTGCAGAGATCACGAGAGTGAGTGGGCAGAGACCCCGTGAGGGAATATGCAAAGACCCCGTTACTGAGTGTGCAGAGACCCCGAGAGTGAGTGTGCAGAGACCCCGAGCGTGAGTGTGCAGACACCCCGAGAGTGAGTCTGCAGAGACCCCGAGAGAGAGAGTCTGCAGAGACCCCGAGAGTGAGGGTGCAGAGACCCCGAGAGGGAGTCTGCAGAGACCCCGAGAGTGATTGTGCAGAGACCCCGAGGACGTGTCCGTAGAGAGCGGGAGAGTGAGTGCGCAGAGACCCCGTGAGGGAGTATGCAAAGACCCCGTGACTGAGTGTGCAGAGACCCCGAGAGAGAGTCTGCAGAGACCCCGAGAGTGAGTGTGCAGAGTCCCCGAGAGTGTGTGTGCAGAGACCGCGAGAGGGAGTCTGCAGAGATCGGGAGAGTGTGTGTGCTGAGGCCCCGAGAGTGAGTCTGCAGAGTCCCCGAGAGTGTGTGTGCAGAGACCGCGAGAGTGAGTATGCAGAGACCCCGAGAGTGAGTGTGAAGAGACCGCGAGAGTGAGTGTGCAGAGACACCGAGAGTGAGTCTGCAGAGACAACGAGAGTGAGTCTCCAAAGACCCCGAGAGTGACTGTGCGGAGACACCGAGAGTGAGTGTGCAGAGTCCCCGAGAGTGAGTGTGCAGAGACCCCGAGAGAGAGTCTGCAGAGACCGGGATAGTGAGTCTGCAGAGACCCCGAGACTGAGTGTGCAGAGACCACGAGAGGGAGTCTGTAGAGTCCCCGAGAGCGTGTGTGCAGAGACCCCGAGAGTGAGTGTGCAGAGACCCCGAGAGTTAGTCTGCAGAGATACCGAGAGTGACTGTGCGGTGACACCGAGAGTGAGTCTGCGGAGACAGCGAGAGTGAGTGTGCAGAGACCCCGAGAGTGAGTCTGCAGAGACCCCGAGAGTGCGTGTGCAGAGACCTCGAGAGTGAGTCTGCAGAGACCGCGAGAGTGAGTATGCAGAGAACCCGAGAGTGAGTGTGAAGAGACCGCGAGAGTGAGTGTGCAGAGACAACGAGAGTGAGTCTCCAAAGACCCCGAGAGTGACTGTGCGGAGACTCCGGGAGTGAGTATGCGGAGAAACCGAGAGTGAGTGTTTACAGACCATGAGAGTGAGTGTGCAGAGACCCCGTGAGGGAGTATGCAAAGACCCCGTGACTGAGTGTGCAGAGACACCGAGAGAGAGAGTCTGCAGAGACCCCGAGAGTGAGTGTGCAGAGACCCCGAGAGTGAGTGTGCAGAGACCCCGAGAGAGAGTCTGTAGAGACCCCGAGAGAGAATCTGCAGAGACCCCGAGAGTGAGTGTGCAGAGACCCCGAGAGAGAGTCTGCAGAGACCCCGAGAGTGAGTGTGCAGAGTCCCCGAGAGTGTGTGTGCAGAGACCGCGAGAGTGAGTCTGCAGAGACCCCGAGAGTGTGGTGCAGAGTCCCCGAGAGTGAGTGTGCAGAGACCCCGAGAGTGAGTGTGCAGAGACCCCGAGTGTGAGTGTGCAGAGACCCCGAGAGAGAGTCTGTAGAGACCCCGAGAGAGAATCTGCAGAGACCCCGAGAGTGAGTGTGCAGAGACCCAGAGAGAGAGTCTGCAGAGACCCCGAGAGTGTGTGTGCAGAGACCGCGAGAGTGAGTCTGCAGAGACCCCGAGAGTGTGGTGCAGAGGCCCCGAGAGAGAGTCTGCAGAGACCCCGAGAGTGAGTGTGCAGAGACCCCGAGAGTGTGTGTGCAGAGACCCCGAGAGTGAGTGTGCAGAGTCCCCGAGAGTGTGTGTGCAGAGACCGCGAGAGTGAGTCTGCAGAAACCCCGAGAGTGAGTGTGCAGAGACCCCGAGTGTGAGTGTACAGAGACCCCGAGAGAGAGTGTGCAGAGGCCCCGAGAATCAGTGTGCAGAGAACCCGAGTGTGGGTTTGCAGAGATCCCAAGAGTGAGTGTGCAGAGACCCCGAGAGAGAGTCTGCAGAGACCCCAAGAGAGAGTCTGCAGAGACCCCGAGATTGAGTGTGCAGAGACCCCGAGAATGTGTGTGCAGAGGCCCCGAGAGTGAGTGTGCAGAGACCCCGTGAGGGAGTATGCAAAGACCCCGTGACTGAGTGTGCAGAAACCCCGAGAGAGAGAGTCTGCAGAGACCCCGAGAGTGAGTGTGCAGAGACCCCGAGAGTGAGTGTGCGGAGACCCCGAGAGAGAGTGTGCAGAGACCCCGAGAGAGTCTGCAGAGACCCCGAGAGTGAGTGTGCAGAGACCCCGAGAGAGAGTCTGCAGAGACCCCGAGAGTGAGTGTGCAGAGACCCCGAGAGAGAGTGTGCAGAGACCCCGAGAGAGTCTGCAGAGACCCCGAGAGTGAGTGTGCAGAGACCCCGAGAGAGAGTCTGCAGAGACCCCGAGAGTGAGTGTGCAGAGTCCCCGAGAGTGTGTGTGCAGAGACCGCGAGAGTGAGTCTGCAGAGACCCCGAGAGTGTGTGTGCAGAGGCCCCGAGAGTGAGTGTGCAGAGACTCCGAGAGTGAGGGTGCAGAGACACCGAGAGAAAGTCTACATAGACCACGAGGCTGAGTGTGCAGAGACCCCGAGAGTGTGTGTGCAGTGACCGCGAGAGAGTCTGCAGAGACCCCGATAGTGAATGTGCGGAGGCCCCAAGACTGAGTGTGAAGTGACCGCGAGTGTGAGTGTGCAGAGACCCCGAGAGTGAGTCTGCAAAGACCCCGAGAGTGACTGTGCAGAGACACCGAGAGTGAGTCTGCGGAGACAGCGAGAGTGTGTGTGCAGAGACCCTGAGAGTGAGTTTGCAGAGACCCCGAGAGTGAGTCTGCAGAGAGCCCGAGAGTGTGTGAGCAGAGGCCCCGAGAGTGGGTCTTCAGAGACCCCGAGAGTGTGTGTGCAGAGACCCCGAGAGTGAGTGGGCTGCGACCCCGAGAGTGAGTCTGCAGAGTCCCCGAGAGTGTATGTGCAGAGACCGCGAGATTGAGTATGCAGAGAACCCGAGAGTGAGTGTGAAGAGACCGCGAGAGTGAGTGTGCAGAGACAACGAGAGAGAGTCTCCAAAGACCCCGAGAGTGACTGTGCGGAGACACCGGGAGTGAGTATGCGGAGAAACCGAGAGTGAGTGTTTACAGACCATGTGAGTGAGTGTGCAGAGATCACGAGAGTGAGTGGGCAGAGACCCCGTGAGGGAGTATGCAAAGACCCCGTTACTGAGTGTGCAGAGACCCCGAGAGTGAGTGTGCAGAGACCGCGAGAGTGAGTCTGCAGAGACCCCGAGAGTGTGGTGCAGAGTCCCCGAGAGTGAGTGTGAAGAGACCCCGAGAGTGAGTGTGCAGAGACCCCGAGAGTGAGTCTGCAGAGACCCCGAGTGTGTGTGTGCAGTGACCGCGAGAGAGAGTCTGCAGAGACCCCGATAGTGAATGTGCGGAGGCCCCAAGACTGAGTGTGAAGAGACCGCGAGTGTGAGTGTGTAGCGACCCCGAGAGTGAGTCTGCAAAGACCCCGAGAGTGACTGTGCGGAGACACAGAGAGTGAGTCTGCGGAGACAGCGAGAGTGAGTGTGCAGAGATCACGAGTGTGTGTGTGCAGAGACCCTGAGAGTGAGTCTGAAGAGACCCAGAGAGTGAGTCTGCAGAGACCCCGAGAGTGTGTGTGCAGAGGCCCCGAGCGAGGGTCTGCAGAGACCCCGAGTGTGTGTGTGCAGAGACCCCGAGAGTGAGTGGGCTGAGACCCCGAGAGTGAGTCTACAGAGTCCCCGAGAGTGCGTGTGCAGAGACCTCGAGAGTGAGTCTGCAGAGACCCCGAGAGTGTGTGTGCAGAGGCCCCGAGAGTGAGTGTGCAGAGACCCCGAGAGTGAGTCTGCAGAGTCCCCGAGAGTGTGTGTGCAGAGACCGCGAGAGTGAGTATGCAGAGACCCCGAGAGTGAGTGTGAAGAGACCGCGAGAGTGAGTGTGCAGAGACAACGAGAGTGAGTCTCCAAAGACCCCGAGAGTGACTGTGCGGAGACACCGGGAGTGAGTGTGAAGAGACCCCGAGTGTGAGTCTGCAGAGACCCCGAGAGTGAGTCTGCAGAGACGCCGAGAGTGTGTGTGCAGAGGCCCCGAGAGTGAGTGTGCAGAGTCCCCGAGAGTGTGTTGCAGAGGCCCCGAGAGTGTCCCAAGAGACCCCGAGGGTGAGTGCGCAGAGACCCCTAGAGTGAGTCTGCAGAGAAACTGAAAGTGAGTGTGCATTAAACCCGACAGAGAGTTATCAGAGACCCCGAGAGTGAGTCTGCACAGACCTCGAGAGTGAGTGTGCAGAGACCCCGAGAGTGAGTGTGCAGAGACCCCGAGAGAGAGTCAGCATAAACCCCGAGAGTCAGTGTGCAGAGACCCCGAGGACGTGTCCGCAGAGAGAGGGAGAGTGAGTGCGCAGAGACCCCGTGAGGGAGTATGCAAAGACCCCGTGACTGACTGTGCAGAGACCCCGAGAGAGAGAGTCTGCAGAGATCACGAGAGTGAGTGTGCAGAGACCCCGAGAGCGAGTCTGCAGAGACCCCGAGTGTGAGTGTGCAGAGACCCCGAGAGAGAGAGTCTGCAGAGACCCCGAGAGTGAGTGTGCAGAGTCCCCGAGAGTGTGTTGCAGAGGCCCCGAGAGTGATTCTGCAGAGAAACTGAGAGTGAGTGTGCATTGAACCCGACAGAGAGTTATCAGAGACCCCGAGAGTGAGTCTGTATAGACCTCGAGAGTTAGTGTGCAGAGACCCCGAGAGTGAGTGTGCAGAGACCCCGTGAGGGAGTATGCAAAGACCCCGTGACTGAGTGTGCAGAAACCCCGAGAGAGAGAGTCTGCAGAGACCCCGAGAGTGAGTGTGCAGAGACCCCGAGAGTGAGTGTGCAGAGACCCCGAGAGAGAGTGTGCAGAGACCCCGAGAGAGTCTGCAGAGACCCCGAGAGTGAGTGTGCAGAGACCCCGAGAGAGAGTCTGCAGAGACCCCGAGAGTGAGTGTGTAGAGTCCCCGAGATTGAGTGTGAAGAGAACCCGAGAGTGAGTGTGCAGAGACCCCGAGTGTGAGTGTGCAGAGACCCCGAGAGTGTGTGTGCAGTGTCCGCGAGAGAGTCTGCAGAGACCCCGATAGTGAATGTGCGGAGGCCCCAAGACTGAGTGTGAAGTGACCGCGAGTGTGAGTGTGCAGAGACCCCGAGAGTGAGTCTGCAAAGACCCCGAGAGTGACTGTGCGGAGACACCGAGAGTTAGTCTGCGGAGACAGCGAGAGCGTGTGTGCAGAGACCCTGAGAGTGAGTTTGCAGAGACCCCGAGAGTGAGTCTGCAGAGACCCCGAGAGTGTGTGAGCAGAGGCCCCGAGAGTGGGTCTTCAGAGACCCCGAGAGTGTGTGTGCAGAGACCCCGAGAGTGAGTGGGCTGCGACCCCGAGAGTGAGTCTGCAGAGTCCCCGAGAGTGTGTGTGCAGAGACCGCGAGATTGAGTATGCAGAGAACCCGAGAGTGAGTGTGAAGAGACCGCGAGAGTGAGTGTGCAGAGACAACGAGAGTGAGTCTCCAAAGACCCCGAGAGTGACAGTGCGGAGACACCGGGAGTGAGTATGCGGAGAAACCGAGAGTGAGTGTTTACAGACCATGAGAGTGAGTGTGCAGAGATCACGAGAGTGAGTGGGCAGAGACCCCGTGAGGGAATATGCAAAGACCCCGTTACTGAGTGTGCAGAGACCCCGAGAGTGAGTGTGCAGAGACCCCGAGCGTGAGTGTGCAGACACCCCGAGAGTGAGTCTGCAGAGACCCCGAGAGAGAGAGTCTGCAGAGACCCCGAGAGTGAGGGTGCAGAGACCCCGAGAGGGAGTCTGCAGAGACCCCGAGAGTGATTGTGCAGAGACCCCGAGGACGTGTCCGTAGAGAGCGGGAGAGTGAGTGCGCAGAGACCCCGTGAGGGAGTATGCAAAGACCCCGTGACTGAGTGTGCAGAGACCCCGAGAGAGAGTCTGCAGAGACCCCGAGAGTGAGTGTGCAGAGTCCCCGAGAGTGTGTGTGCAGAGACCGCGAGAGGGAGTCTGCAGAGATCGGGAGAGTGTGTGTGCTGAGGCCCCGAGAGTGAGTCTGCAGAGTCCCCGAGAATGTGTGTGCAGAGACCGCGAGAGTGAGTATGCAGAGACCCCGAGAGTGAGTGTGAAGAGACCGCGAGAGTGAGTGTGCAGAGACACCGAGAGTGAGTCTGCAGAGACAACGAGAGTGAGTCTCCAAAGACCCCGAGAGTGACTGTGCGGAGACACCGAGAGTGAGTGTGCAGAGTCCCCGAGAGTGAGTGTGCAGAGACCCCGAGAGAGAGTCTGCAGAGACCGGGATAGTGAGTCTGCAGAGACCCCGAGACTGAGTGTGCAGAGACCACGAGAGGGAGTCTGTAGAGTCCCCGAGAGCGTGTGTGCAGAGATCCCGAGAGTGAGTGTGCAGAGACCCCGAGAGTTAGTCTGCAGAGATACCGAGAGTGACTGTGCGGTGACACCGAGAGTGAGTCTGCGGAGACAGCGAGAGTGAGTGTGCAGAGACCCCGAGAGTGAGTCTGCAGAGACCCCGAGAGTGCGTGTGCAGAGACCTCGAGAGTGAGTCTGCAGAGACCGCGAGAGTGAGTATGCAGAGAACCCGAGAGTGAGTGTGAAGAGACCGCGAGAGTGAGTGTGCAGAGACAACGAGAGTGAGTCTCCAAAGACCCCGAGAGTGACTGTGCGGAGACTCCGGGAGTGAGTATGCGGAGAAACCGAGAGTGAGTGTTTACAGACCATGAGAGTGAGTGTGCAGAGACCCCGTGAGGGAGTATGCAAAGACCCCGTGACTGAGTGTGCAGAGACACCGAGAGAGAGAGTCTGCAGAGACCCCGAGAGTGAGTGTGCAGAGACCCCGAGAGTGAGTGTGCAGAGACCCCGAGAGAGAGTCTGTAGAGACCCCGAGAGAGAATCTGCAGAGACCCCGAGAGTGAGTGTGCAGAGACCCCGAGAGAGAGTCTGCAGAGACCCCGAGAGTGAGTGTGCAGAGTCCCCGAGAGTGTGTGTGCAGAGACCGCGAGAGTGAGTCTGCAGAGACCCCGAGAGTGTGGTGCAGAGTCCCCGAGAGTGAGTGTGCAGAGACCCCGAGAGTGAGTGTGCAGAGACCCCGAGTGTGAGTGTGCAGAGACCCCGAGAGAGAGTCTGTAGAGACCCCGAGAGAGAATCTGCAGAGACCCCGAGAGTGAGTGTGCAGAGACCCCGAGAGAGAGTCTGCAGAGACCCCGAGAGTGTGTGTGCAGAGACCGCGAGAGTGAGTCTGCAGAGACCCCGAGAGTGTGGTGCAGAGGCCCCGAGAGAGAGTCTGCAGAGACCCCGAGAGTGAGTGTGCAGAGACCCCGAGAGTGTGTGTGCAGAGACCCCGAGAGTGAGTGTGCAGAGTCCCCGAGAGTGTGTGTGCAGAGACCGCGAGAGTGAGTCTGCAGAAACCCCGAGAGTGAGTGTGCAGAGACCCCGAGTGTGAGTGTACAGAGACCCCGAGAGAGAGTGTGCAGAGGCCCCGAGAATCAGTGTGCAGAGAACCCGAGTGTGGGTTTGCAGAGATCCCAAGAGTGAGTGTGCAGAGACCCCGAGAGAGAGTCTGCAGAGACCCCAAGAGAGAGTCTGCAGAGACCCCGAGATTGAGTGTGCAGAGACCCCGAGAATGTGTGTGCAGAGGCCCCGAGAGTGAGTGTGCAGAGACCCCGAGAGTGAGTCTGCAGAGTCCCCGAGAGTGTGTGTGCAGAGACCACGAGAGTGAGTATGCAGAGACCCCGAGAGTGAGTGTGAAGAGACCGCGAGAGTGAGTGTGCAGAGACAACGAGAGTGAGTCTCCAAAGACCCCGAGAGTGACTGTGCGGAGACACCAAGAGTGAGTCTGCGGAGAAACCGAGAGTGAGTGTGCAGAGATCATGAGAGGGAGAGTGCAGAGACCCTGAGAGTGAGTCTGCAGAGACATGAGAGTGAGTGTGCAGATACACCGAGAGTGAGTGTGCAGAGACCCCGAGAGTGAGTGTGCAGTGACCCCGAGAGTGAGTGTGCAGAGACCCCGAGTGTGTGTGTGCAGAGGCCCTGAGAGTGTCTAAAGTGACCCCGAGAGTCAGTGTGCAGAGACCCCGAGAGTGAGTCTGCAGAGACCCCTAGAGTGAGTGTTTAGAGACCCCGAGAGAGAGTGTGCAGAGACCCCGAGTGTGAGTGTGCAGAGACCCCGGGAGTTAGTGTGCAGAGACCCCGAGAGTGAGTCTGCAGAGACCCTGAGAGTGAGTGTGAAGAGACCGCGAGAGTGAGTGCGCAGTGACCCCAAGAGTCAGTCTGCAGAGAGACCGAGAGTGAGTCTGCAGAGACACCGAGAGTGACTGTGCGGAGACACAGAGAGTGAGTGTGCAGAGACCCCGAGTGTGAGAGTGCAGAGACCCCGAGAGCGAATGTGCAGAGACCCCGAGAGAGAGTGTGCAGAGACCCCGAGTGTGAGTGTGCAGAGACCCCGAGATTGAATGTGCAGAGACCCCGAGAGCGAGTGTGCTGAGGCCCCGAGAATGAGTGTGTAGAGACCCCGAGTGTGAGTGTGCAGAGATCCCGAGAGTGAGTCTGCAGAGTCCCCGAGAGTGTGTGTGCAGAGACCACGAGAGTGAGTATGCAGAGACCCCGAGAGTGAGTGTGAAGAGACCGCGAGAGTGAGTGTGCAGAGACAACGAGAGTGAGTCTCCAAAGACCCCGAGAGTGACTGTGCGGAGACACCGAGAGTGAGTCTGCGGAGAAACCGAGAGTGAGTGTGCAGAGATCATGAGAGGGAGAGTGCAGAGACCCTGAGAGTGAGTCTGCAGAGACATGAGAGTGAGTGTGCAGATACACCGAGAGTGAGTGTGCAGAGACCCCGAGAGTGAGTGTGCAGTGACCCCGAGAGTGAGTGTGCAGAGACCCCGAGTGTGTGTGTGCAGAGGCCCTGAGAGTGTCTAAAGAGACCCCGAGAGTCAGTGTGCAGAGACCCCGAGAGTGAGTCTGCAGAGACCCCTAGAGTGAGTGTTTAGAGACCCCGAGAGAGAGTGTGCAGAGACCCCGAGTGTGAGTGTGCAGAGACCCCGGGAGTTAGTGTGCAGAGACCCCGAGAGTGAGTCTGCAGAGACCCTGAGAGTGAGTGTGAAGAGACCGCGAGAGTGAGTGCGCAGTGACCCCAAGAGTCAGTCTGCAGAGAGACCGAGAGTGAGTCTGCAGAGACACCGAGAGTGACTGTGCGGAGACACAGAGAGTGAGTGTGCAGAGACCCCGAGTGTGAGAGTGCAGAGACCCCGAGAGCGAATGTGCAGAGACCCCGAGAGAGAGTGTGCAGAGACCCCGAGTGTGAGTGTGCAGAGACCCCGAGATTGAATGTGCAGAGACCCCGAGAGCGAGTGTGCTGAGGCCCCGAGAATGAGTGTGTAGAGACCCCGAGTGTGAGTGTGCAGAGATCCCGAGAGTGAGTGTGCAGAGACCCCGAGAGTGAGTCTGCAGAGACCCCGAGAGTGAGTGTGCAGAGACGCCGAGAGTGAATGTGCAGAGACCCCCAGAGTGAGTGTGCAGAGACCCCGAGAGTGAGTGTGCATAGACCACGAGAGTGAGTGTGCAGAGACCCCGAGAGTGAGTGTGCAGAGACCCCGAGTGTGAGGGTGCAGAGACCCCGAGAGTGAGTGTGCAGAGACCCCGAGTGTGAGTCTGCAGAGACCCCGAGAGTGAGTCGGCAGAGACGCCGAGAGAGTGTGTGCAGAGGCCCCGAGAGTGAGTGTGCAGAGTCGCCGAGAGTGTGTTGCAGAGGCACCGAGAGTGTCCCAAGATACCCCGAGAGTGAGTCTGCAGAGAAACAGAGAGTGAGTGTGCATTGACCTCGACAGAGAGTTATCAGAGACCCCGAGAGTGAGTCTGCATAGACCTCGAGAGTGAGTCTGCAGAGACCCCGAGAGTGAGTGTGCAGAGACCCCGAGAGGGAGTCTGCAGAGACCCCGAGAGTGATTGTGCAGAGACCCCGAGGACGTGTCCGCAGAGAGCGGGAGAGTGAGTGCGCAGAGACCCCGTGAGGGAGTATGCAAAGACCCCGTGACTGAGTGTGCAGAGACCCCGAGAGTGAGTGTGCAGAGACCCCGAGAGTGAGTCAGCATAAACCCCGAGAGTGAGTGTGCAGAGACCCCGAGGACGTGTCCGCAGAGAACGGCTGAGTGAGTGTGCAGAGAGTGAGTGTGCAGAGATCCCGAGAGTGAGTGTGCAGAGACCCCGAGAGTGAGTCTGCAGAGAACCCGAGAGTGAGTGTGCAGAGACCCCGAGTGTGAGTGTGCAGAGACGCCGAGAGTGAATGTGCAGAGACCCCCAGAGAGAGTCTGCAGAGACCGCGAGAGTGAGTGTGCAGAGACCCCGAGAGTGTGTGTGCAGAGACCCCGAGAGTGAGTCTGCAGAGATACCGAGAGTGACTGTGCGGAGACACAGAGAGTGAGTGTGCAGAGAACCCGAGTGTGAGAGTACAGAGACCCCGAGAGAGAGTGTGCAGAGGCCCCGAGAATCAGTGTGCAGAGACCCCGAGAGAGAGTCTGCAGAGACCCCGAGAGAGAGTCTGCAGAGACCCCGAGATTGAGTGTGCAGAGACCCCGAGAGTGAGTGTGCAGAGACACCGAGAGAGAGTCTGCAGAGACCGGGAGAGTGAGTCTGCAGACACCCCGAGAGTGTGTGTGCAGAGACCGCGAGAGTGAGTATGCAGAGACCCCGAGAGTGAGTGTGAAGAGACCGCGAGAGTGAGTGTGCAGAGACACCGAGAGTGAGTGTGCAGAGACAACGAGAGTGAGTCTCCAAAGACCCCGAGAGTGACTGTGCGGAGACACCGAGAGTGAGTCTGCGGAGAAACCGAGAGTGAGTGTGCAGAGATCATGAGAGGGAGAGTGCAGAGACCCTGAGAGTGAGCCTGCAGAGACATGAGAGTGAGTGTGCAGATACACCGAGAGTGAGTGTGCAGAGACCCCGAGAGTGAGTGTGCAGTGACCCCGAGAGTGAGTGTGCAGAGACCCCGAGTGTGTGTGTGCAGAGGCCCTGAGAGTGTCTAAAGAGACCCCGAGAGTCAGTGTGCAGAGACCCCGAGAGTGAGTCTGCAGAGACCCCGGGAGTGAGTGTGCAGAGACCCCGAGAGTGAGTCTGCAGAGACCCTGAGAGTGAGTGTGCAGAGACCCCGAGAGTGAGTCTGCAGAGTCCCTGAGAGTGAGTCTGCAGAGACCCTGAGAGTGAGTGTGAAGAGAACGCGAGAGTGAGTTCGCAGTGACCCCAAGAGTCAGTCTGCAGAGAGACCGAGAGTGAGTCTGCAGAGACACCGAGAGTGACTGTGCGGAGACACAGAGAGTGAGTGTGCAGAGACCCCGAGTGTGAGTGTGCAGAGACCCCGAGATTGAATGTGCAGAGTCCCCGAGAGCGAGTGTGCTGAGGCCCCGAGAATGAGTGTGCAGAGACCCCGAGTGTGAGTGTGCAGAGTCCCCGAGAGTGTGTGTGCAGAGACCGCGAGAGTGAGTCTGCAGAGACCCCGAGAGTGAGTGTGCATAGACCACGAGAGTGAGTGTGCAGAGACCCCGAGAGTGAGTGTGCAGAGACCCCGAGTGTGAGGGTGCAGAGACCCCGAGAGTGAGTGTGCAGAGACCCCGAGTGTGAGTCTGCAGAGACCCCGAGAGTGAGTCGGCAGAGACGCCGAGAGAGTGTGTGCAGAGGCCCCGAGAGTGAGTGTGCAGAGTCGCCGAGAGTGTGTTGCAGAGGCACCGAGAGTGTCCCAAGATACCCCGAGAGTGAGTCTGCAGAGAAACAGAGAGTGAGTGTGCATTGACCTCGACAGAGTTATCAGAGACCCCGAGAGTGAGTCTGCATAGACCTCGAGAGTGAGTCTGCAGAGACCCCGAGAGTGAGTGTGCAGAGACCCGAGAGGGAGTCTGCAGAGACCCCGAGAGTGATTGTGCAGAGACCCCGAGAGAGAGAGTCTGCAGAGATCACGAGAGTGAGTGTGCAGAGACCCCGAGAGAGAGTGTCTGCAGAGACCCCGAGTGTGAGTGTGCAGAGACCCCGAGAGAGAGTCTGCAGAGACCCCGAGAGTGAGTGTGCAGAGTCCCCGAGAGTGTGTTGCAGAGGCCCCGAGAGTGAGTCTGCAGAGACCCCGAGAGTGATTCTGCAGAGAAACTGAGAGTGAGTGTGCATTGAACCCGACAGAGAGTTATCAGAGACCCCGAGAGTGAGTCTGCATAGACCTCGAGAGTGAGTGTGCAGAGACCCCGAGAGTGAGTGTGCAGAGACCCCGTGAGGGAGTATGCAAAGACCCCGTGACTGAGTGTGCAGAAACCCCGAGAGAGAGAGTCTGCAGAGACCCCGAGAGTGAGTGTGCAGAGACCCCGAGAGTGAGTGTGCAGAGACCCCGAGAGAGAGTGTGCAGAGACCCCGAGAGAGTCTGCAGAGACCCCGAGAGTGAGTGTGCAGAGACCCCGAGAGAGAGTCTGCAGAGACCCCGAGAGTGAGTGTGCAGAGTCCCCGAGAGTGTGTGTGCAGAGACCGCGAGAGTGAGTCTGCAGAGACCCCGAGAGTGTGTGTGCAGAGGCCCCGAGAGTGAGTGTGCAGAGACTCCGAGAGTGAGGGTGCAGAGACACCGAGAGAAAGTCTACATAGACCACGAGGCTGAGTGTGCAGAGACCCCGAGAGTGAGTGTGCAGAGACCCCGAGAGTGTGTGTGCAGTGACCGCGAGAGAGTCTGCAGAGACCCCGATAGTGAATGTGCGGAGGCCCCAAGACTGAGTGTGAAGTGACCGCGAGTGTGAGTGTGCAGAGACCCCGAGAGTGAGTCTGCAAAGACCCCGAGAGTGACTGTGCAGAGACACCGAGAGTGAGTCTGCGGAGACAGCGAGAGTGTGTGTGCAGAGACCCTGAGAGTGAGTTTGCAGAGACCCCGAGAGTGAGTCTGCAGAGACCCCGAGAGTGTGTGAGCAGAGGCCCCGAGAGTGGGTCTTCAGAGACCCCGAGAGTGTGTGTGCAGAGACCCCGAGAGTGAGTGGGCTGCGACCCCGAGAGTGAGTCTGCAGAGTCCCCGAGAGTGTGTGTGCAGAGACCGCGAGATTGAGTATGCAGAGAACCCGAGAGTGAGTGTGAAGAGACCGCGAGAGTGAGTGTGCAGAGACAACGAGAGTGAGTCTCCAAAGACCCCGAGAGTGACTGTGCGGAGACACCGGGAGTGAGTATGCGGAGAAACCGAGAGTGAGTGTTTACAGACCATGTGAGTGAGTGTGCAGAGATCACGAGAGTGAGTGGGCAGAGACCCCGTGAGGGAGTATGCAAAGACACCGTTACTGAGTGTGCAGAGACCCCGAGACTGAGTGTGCAGAGACCGCGAGAGTGAGTCTGCAGAGACCCCGAGAGTGTGGTGCAGAGTCCCCGAGAGTGAGTGTGAAGAGACCCCGAGAGTGAGTGTGCAGAGACCCCGAGAGTGAGTCTGCAGAGACCCCGAGTGTGTGTGTGCAGTGACCGCGAGAGAGAGTCTGCAGAGACCCCGATAGTGAATGTGCGGAGGCCCCAAGACTGAGTGTGAAGAGACCGCGAGTGTGAGTGTGTAGCGACCCCGAGAGTGAGTCTGCAAAGACCCCGAGAGTGACTGTGCGGAGACACAGAGAGTGAGTCTGCGGAGACAGCGAGAGTGAGTGTGCAGAGATCACGAGTGTGTGTGTGCAGAGACCCTGAGAGTGAGTCTGAAGAGACCCAGAGAGTGAGTCTGCAGAGACCCCGAGAGTGTGTGTGCAGAGGCCCCGAGCGAGGGTCTGCAGAGACCCCGAGTGTGTGTGTGCAGAGACCCCGAGAGTGAGTGGGCTGAGACCCCGAGAGTGAGTCTACAGAGTCCCCGAGAGTGCGTGTGCAGAGACCTCGAGAGTGAGTCTGCAGAGACCCCGAGAGTGTGTGTGCAGAGGCCCCGAGAGTGAGTGTGCAGAGACCCCGAGAGTGAGTCTGCAGAGTCCCCGAGAGTGTGTGTGCAGAGACCGCGAGAGTGAGTATGCAGAGACCCCGAGAGTGAGTGTGAAGAGACCGCGAGAGTGAGTGTGCAGAGACAACGAGAGTGAGTCTCCAAAGACCCCGAGAGTGACTGTGCGGAGACACCGGGAGTGAGTGTGAAGAGACCCCGAGTGTGAGTGTGCAGAGACCCCGAGTGTGAGGGTGCAGAGACCCCGAGAGTGAGTGTGCAGAGACCCCGAGTGTGAGTCTGCAGAGACCCCGAGAGTGAGTCGGCAGAGACGACGAGAGAGTGTGTGCAGAGGCCCCGAGAGTGAGTGTGCAGAGTCGCCGAGAGTGTGTTTCAGAGGCACCGAGAGTGTCCCAAGATACCCCGAGAGTGAGTCTGCAGAGAAACAGAGAGTGAGTGTGCATTGACCTCGACAGAGAGTTATCAGAGACCCCGAGAGTGAGTCTGCATAGACCTCGAGAGTGAGTCTGCAGAGACCCCGAGAGTGAGTGTGCAGAGACCCGAGAGGGAGTCTGCAGAGACCCCGAGAGTGATTGTGCAGAGACCCCGAGAGAGAGAGTCTGCAGAGATCACGAGAGTGAGTGTGCAGAGACCCCGAGAGAGAGTGTCTGCAGAGACCCCGAGTGTGAGTGTGCAGAGACCCCGAGAGAGAGTCTGCAGAGACCCCGAGAGTGAGTGTGCAGAGTCCCCGAGAGTGTGTTGCAGAGGCCCCGAGAGTGAGTCTGCAGAGACCCCGAGAGTGATTCTGCAGAGAAACTGAGAGTGAGTGTGCATTGAACCCGACAGAGAGTTATCAGAGACCCCGAGAGTGAGTCTGCATAGACCTCGAGAGTGAGTGTGCAGAGACCCCGAGAGTGAGTGTGCAGAGACCCCGTGAGGGAGTATGCAAAGACCCCGTGACTGAGTGTGCAGAAACCCCGAGAGAGAGAGTCTGCAGAGACCCCGAGAGTGAGTGTGCAGAGACCCCGAGAGTGAGTGTGCAGAGACCCCGAGAGAGAGTGTGCAGAGACCCCGAGAGAGTCTGCAGAGACCCCGAGAGTGAGTGTGCAGAGACCCCGAGAGAGAGTCTGCAGAGACCCCGAGAGTGAGTGTGCAGAGTCCCCGAGAGTGTGTGTGCAGAGACCGCGAGAGTGAGTCTGCAGAGACCCCGAGAGTGTGTGTGCAGAGGCCCCGAGAGTGAGTGTGCAGAGACTCCGAGAGTGAGGGTGCAGAGACACCGAGAGAAAGTCTACATAGACCACGAGGCTGAGTGTGCAGAGACCCCGAGAGTGAGTGTGCAGAGACCCCGAGAGTGTGTGTGCAGTGACCGCGAGAGAGTCTGCAGAGACCCCGATAGTGAATGTGCGGAGGCCCCAAGACTGAGTGTGAAGTGACCGCGAGTGTGAGTGTGCAGAGACCCCGAGAGTGAGTCTGCAAAGACCCCGAGAGTGACTGTGCAGAGACACCGAGAGTGAGTCTGCGGAGACAGCGAGAGTGTGTGTGCAGAGACCCTGAGAGTGAGTTTGCAGAGACCCCGAGAGTGAGTCTGCAGAGACCCCGAGAGTGTGTGAGCAGAGGCCCCGAGAGTGGGTCTTCAGAGACCCCGAGAGTGTGTGTGCAGAGACCCCGAGAGTGAGTGGGCTGCGACCCCGAGAGTGAGTCTGCAGAGTCCCCGAGAGTGTGTGTGCAGAGACCGCGAGATTGAGTATGCAGAGACAACGAGAGTGAGTCTCCAAAGACCCCAAGAGTGACTGTGCGGAGACACCGGGAGTGAGTATGCGGAGAAACCGAGAGTGAGTGTTTACAGACCATGTGAGTGAGTGTGCAGAGATCACGAGAGTGAGTGGGCAGAGACCCCGTGAGGGAGTATGCAAAGACCCCGTTACTGAGTGTGCAGAGACCCCGAGACTGAGTGTGCAGAGACCGCGAGAGTGAGTCTGCAGAGACCCCGAGAGTGTGGTGCAGAGTCCCCGAGAGTGAGTGTGAAGAGACCCCGAGAGTGAGTGTGCAGAGACCCCGAGAGTGAGTCTGCAGAGACCCCGAGTGTGTGTGTGCAGTGACCGCGAGAGAGAGTCTGCAGAGACCCCGATAGTGAATGTGCGGAGGCCCCAAGACTGAGTGTGAAGAGACCGCGAGTGTGAGTGTGTAGCGACCCCGAGAGTGAGTCTGCAAAGACCCCGAGAGTGACTGTGCGGAGACACAGAGAGTGAGTCTGCGGAGACAGCGAGAGTGAGTGTGCAGAGATCACGAGTGTGTGTGTGCAGAGACCCTGAGAGTGAGTCTGAAGAGACCCAGAGAGTGAGTCTGCAGAGACCCCGAGAGTGTGTGTGCAGAGGCCCCGAGCGAGGGTCTGCAGAGACCCCGAGTGTGTGTGTGCAGAGACCCCGAGAGTGAGTGGGCTGAGACCCCGAGAGTGAGTCTACAGAGTCCCCGAGAGTGCGTGTGCAGAGACCTCGAGAGTGAGTCTGCAGAGACCCCGAGAGTGTGTGTGCAGAGGCCCCGAGAGTGAGTGTGCAGAGACCCCGAGAGTGAGTCTGCAGAGTCCCCGAGAGTGTGTGTGCAGAGACCGCGAGAGTGAGTATGCAGAGACCCCGAGAGTGAGTGTGAAGAGACCGCGAGAGTGAGTGTGCAGAGACAACGAGAGTGAGTCTCCAAAGACCCCGAGAGTGACTGTGCGGAGACACCGGGAGTGAGTGTGAAGAGACCCCGAGTGTGAGTCTGCAGAGACCCCGAGAGTGAGTCTGCAGAGACGCCGAGAGTGTGTGTGCAGAGGCCCCGAGAGTGAGTGTGCAGAGTCCCCGAGAGTGTGTTGCAGAGGCCCCGAGAGTGTCCCAAGAGACCCCGAGGGTGAGTGCGCAGAGACCCCTAGAGTGAGTCTGCAGAGAAACTGAAAGTGAGTGTGCATTAAACCCGACAGAGAGTTATCAGAGACCCCGAGAGTGAGTCTGCACAGACCTCGAGAGTGAGTGTGCAGAGACCCCGAGAGTGAGTGTGCAGAGACCCCGAGAGAGAGTCAGCATAAACCCCGAGAGTCAGTGTGCAGAGACCCCGAGGACGTGTCCGCAGAGAGAGGGAGAGTGAGTGCGCAGAGACCCCGTGAGGGAGTATGCAAAGACCCCGTGACTGACTGTGCAGAGACCCCGAGAGAGAGAGTCTGCAGAGATCACGAGAGTGAGTGTGCAGAGACCCCGAGAGCGAGTCTGCAGAGACCCCGAGTGTGAGTGTGCAGAGACCCCGAGAGAGAGAGTCTGCAGAGACCCCGAGAGTGAGTGTGCAGAGTCCCCGAGAGTGTGTTGCAGAGGCCCCGAGAGTGATTCTGCAGAGAAACTGAGAGTGAGTGTGCATTGAACCCGACAGAGAGTTATCAGAGACCCCGAGAGTGAGTCTGCATAGACCTCGAGAGTGAGTGTGCAGAGACCCCGAGAGTGAGTGTGCAGAGACCCCGTGAGGGAGTATGCAAAGACCCCGTGACTGAGTGTGCAGAAACCCCGAGAGAGAGAGTCTGCAGAGACCCCGAGAGTGAGTCTGCACAGACCTCGAGAGTGAGTGTGCAGAGACCCCGAGAGTGAGTGTGCAGAGACCCCGAGAGTGAGTCTGCAGAGACCCCGAGAGTGAGGGTGCAGAGACACCGAGAGAAAGTCTACATAGACCAAGAGGCTGAGTGTGCAGTCCCCGAGAGTGAGTGTGAAAAGACCCCGAGAGTGAGTGTGCAGAGACCCCGAGAGTGGGTGTGCAGAGACCCCGAGAGTGAGTCTGCAGAGACCCCGAGTGTGTGTGTGCAGTGACCGCGAGAGAGAGTCTGCAGAGACCCCGATAGTGAATGTGCGGAGGCCCCAAGACTGAGTGTGAAGAGACCGCGAGTGTGAGTGTGTAGCGACCCCGAGAGTGAGTCTGCAAAGACCCCGAGAGTGACTGTGCGGAGACACAGAGAGTGAGTCTGCGGAGACAGCGAGAGTGAGTGTGCAGAGATCACGAGTGTGTGTGTGCAGAGACCCTGAGAGTGAGTCTGAAGAGACCCAGAGAGTGAGTCTGCAGAGACCCCGAGAGTGTGTGTGCAGAGGCCCCGAGCGAGGGTCTGCAGAGACCCCGAGTGTGTGTGTGCAGAGACCCCGAGAGTGAGTGGGCTGAGACCCCGAGAGTGAGTCTACAGAGTCCCCGAGAGTGCGTGTGCAGAGACCTCGAGAGTGAGTCTGCAGAGACCCCGAGAGTGTGTGTGCAGAGGCCCCGAGAGTGAGTGTGCAGAGACCCCGAGAGTGAGTCTGCAGAGTCCCCGAGAGTGTGTGTGCAGAGACCGCGAGAGTGAGTATGCAGAGACCCCGAGAGTGAGTGTGAAGAGACCGCGAGAGTGAGTGTGCAGAGACAACGAGAGTGAGTCTCCAAAGACCCCGAGAGTGAGTCTCCAAAGACCCCGAGAGTGACTGTGCGGAGACACAGAGAGTGAGTCTGCGGAGACAGCGAGAGTGAGTGTGCAGAGATCACGAGTGTGTGTGTGCAGAGACCCTGAGAGTGAGTCTGAAGAGACCCAGAGAGTGAGTCTGCAGAGGCCCCGAGAGTGAGTGTGCAGAGACCCCGAGAGTGAGTGTGAAGAGACCCCGAGTGTGAGTGTGCAGAGACCCCGAGTGTGAGGGTGCAGAGACCCCGAGAGTGAGTGTGCAGAGACCCCGAGTGTGAGTCTGCAGAGACCCCGAGAGTGAGTCGGCAGAGACGCCGAGAGAGTGTGTGCAGAGGCCCCGAGAGTGAGTGTGCAGAGTCGCCGAGAGTGTGTTGCAGAGGCACCGAGAGTGTCCCAAGATACCCCGAGAGTGAGTCTGCAGAGAAACAGAGAGTGAGTGTGCATTGACCTCGACAGAGAGTTATCAGAGACCCCGAGAGTGAGTCTGCATAGACCTCGAGAGTGAGTCTGCAGAGACCCCGAGAGTGAGTGTGCAGAGACCCGAGAGGGAGTCTGCAGAGACCCCGAGAGTGATTGTGCAGAGACCCCGAGAGAGAGAGTCTGCAGAGATCACGAGAGTGAGTGTGCAGAGACCCCGAGAGAGAGTGTCTGCAGAGACCCCGAGTGTGAGTGTGCAGAGACCCCGAGAGAGAGTCTGCAGAGACCCCGAGAGTGAGTGTGCAGAGTCCCCGAGAGTGTGTTGCAGAGGCCCCGAGAGTGAGTCTGCAGAGACCCCGAGAGTGATTCTGCAGAGAAACTGAGAGTGAGTGTGCATTGAACCCGACAGAGAGTTATCAGAGACCCCGAGAGTGAGTCTGCATAGAACTCGAGAGTGAGTGTGCAGAGACCCCGAGAGTGAGTGTGCAGAGACCCCGTGAGGGAGTATGCAAAGACCCCGTGACTGAGTGTGCAGAAAACCCGAGAGAGAGAGTCTGCAGAGACCCCGAGAGTGAGTGTGCAGAGACCCCGAGAGTGAGTGTGCAGAGACCCCGAGAGAGTCTGCAGAGACCCCGAGAGTGAGTGTGCAGAGACCCCGAGAGAGAGTCTGCAGAGACCCCGAGAGTGAGTGTGCAGAGTCCCCGAGAGTGTGTGTGCAGAGACCGCGAGAGTGAGTCTGCAGAGACCCCGAGAGTGTGTGTGCAGAGGCCCCGAGAGTGAGTGTGCAGAGACTCCGAGAGTGAGGGTGCAGAGACACCGAGAGAAAGTCTACATAGACCACGAGGCTGAGTGTGCAGAGACCCCGAGAGTGAGTGTGCAGAGACCGCGAGAGTGTGTGTGCAGTGACCGCGAGAGAGTCTGCAGAGACCCCGATAGTGAATGTGCGGAGGCCCCAAGACTGAGTGTGAAGTGACCGCGAGTGTGAGTGTGCAGAGACCCCGAGAGTGAGTCTGCAAAGACCCCGAGAGTGACTGTGCAGAGACACCGAGAGTGAGTCTGCGGAGACAGCGAGAGTGTGTGTGCAGAGACCCTGAGAGTGAGTTTGCAGAGACCCCGAGAGTGAGTCTGCAGAGACCCCGAGAGTGTGTGAGCAGAGGCCCCGAGAGTGGGTCTTCAGAGACCCCGAGAGTGTGTGTGCAGAGACCCCGAGAGTGAGTGGGCTGCGACCCCGAGAGTGAGTCTGCAGAGTCCCCGAGAGTGTGTGTGCAGAGACCGCGAGATTGAGTATGCAGAGAACCCGAGAGTGAGTGTGAAGAGACCGCGAGAGTGAGTGTGCAGAGACAACGAGAGTGAGTCTCCAAAGACCCCGAGAGTGACTGTGCGGAGACACCGGGAGTGAGTATGCGGAGAAACCGAGAGTGAGTGTTTACAGACCATGTGAGTGAGTGTGCAGAGATCACGAGAGTGAGTGGGCAGAGACCCCGTGAGGGAGTATGCAAAGACCCCGTTACTGAGTGTGCAGAGACCCCGAGACTGAGTGTGCAGAGACCGCGAGAGTGAGTCTGCAGAGACCCCGAGAGTGTGGTGCAGAGTCCCCGAGAGTGAGTGTGAAGAGACCCCGAGAGTGAGTGTGCAGAGACCCCGAGAGTGAGTCTGCAGAGACCCCGAGTGTGTGTGTGCAGTGACCGCGAGAGAGAGTCTGCAGAGACCCCGATAGTGAATGTGCGGAGGCCCCAAGACTGAGTGTGAAGAGACCGCGAGTGTGAGTGTGTAGCGACCCCGAGAGTGAGTCTGCAAAGACCCCGAGAGTGACTGTGCGGAGACACAGAGAGTGAGTCTGCGGAGACAGCGAGAGTGAGTGTGCAGAGATCACGAGTGTGTGTGTGCAGAGACCCTGAGAGTGAGTCTGAAGAGACCCAGAGAGTGAGTCTGCAGAGACCCCGAGAGTGTGTGTGCAGAGGCCCCGAGCGAGGGTCTGCAGAGACCCCGAGTGTGTGTGTGCAGAGACCCCGAGAGTGAGTGGGCTGAGACCCCGAGAGTGAGTCTACAGAGTCCCCGAGAGTGCGTGTGCAGAGACCTCGAGAGTGAGTCTGCAGAGACCCCGAGAGTGTGTGTGCAGAGGCCCCGAGAGTGAGTGTGCAGAGACCCCGAGAGTGAGTCTGCAGAGTCCCCGAGAGTGTGTGTGCAGAGACCGCGAGAGTGAGTATGCAGAGACCCCGAGAGTGAGTGTGAAGAGACCGCGAGAGTGAGTGTGCAGAGACAACGAGAGTGAGTCTCCAAAGACCCCGAGAGTGACTGTGCGGAGACACCGGGAGTGAGTGTGAAGAGACCCCGAGTGTGAGTCTGCAGAGACCCCGAGAGTGAGTCTGCAGAGACGCCGAGAGTGTGTGTGCAGAGGCCCCGAGAGTGAGTGTGCAGAGTCCCCGAGAGTGTGTTGCAGAGGCCCCGAGAGTGTCCCAAGAGACCCCGAGGGTGAGTGCGCAGAGACCCCTAGAGTGAGTCTGCAGAGAAACTGAAAGTGAGTGTGCATTAAACCCGACAGAGAGTTATCAGAGACCCCGAGAGTGAGTCTGCACAGACCTCGAGAGTGAGTGTGCAGAGACCCCGAGAGTGAGTGTGCAGAGACCCCGAGAGAGAGTCAGCATAAACCCCGAGAGTCAGTGTGCAGAGACCCCGAGGACGTGTCCGCAGAGAGAGGGAGAGTGAGTGCGCAGAGACCCCGTGAGGGAGTATGCAAAGACCCCGTGACTGACTGTGCAGAGACCCCGAGAGAGAGAGTCTGCAGAGATCACGAGAGTGAGTGTGCAGAGACCCCGAGAGCGAGTCTGCAGAGACCCCGAGTGTGAGTGTGCAGAGACCCCGAGAGAGAGAGTCTGCAGAGACCCCGAGAGTGAGTGTGCAGAGTCCCCGAGAGTGTGTTGCAGAGGCCCCGAGAGTGATTCTGCAGAGAAACTGAGAGTGAGTGTGCATTGAACCCGACAGAGAGTTATCAGAGACCCCGAGAGTGAGTCTGCATAGACCTCGAGAGTGAGTGTGCAGAGACCCCGAGAGTGAGTGTGCAGAGACCCCGTGAGGGAGTATGCAAAGACCCCGTGACTGAGTGTGCAGAAACCCCGAGAGAGAGAGTCTGCAGAGACCCCGAGAGTGAGTCTGCACAGACCTCGAGAGTGAGTGTGCAGAGACCCCGAGAGTGAGTGTGCAGAGACCCCGAGAGTGAGTCTGCAGAGACCCCGAGAGTGAGGGTGCAGAGACACCGAGAGAAAGTCTACATAGACCAAGAGGCTGAGTGTGCAGTCCCCGAGAGTGAGTGTGAAAAGACCCCGAGAGTGAGTGTGCAGAGACCCCGAGAGTGAGTATGCAAAGACCCCGTGACTGACTGTGCAGAGACCCCGAGAGAGAGTGTGCAGAGACCCCGTGAGGGAGTATGCAAAGACCCCGTGACTGAGTGTGCAGAAACCCCGAGAGAGAGAGTCTGCAGAGACCCCGAGAGTGAGTCTGCACAGACCTCGAGAGTGAGTGTGCAGAGACCCCGAGAGTGAGTGTGCAGAGACCCCGAGAGTGAGTCTGCAGAGACCCCGAGAGTGAGGGTGCAGAGACACCGAGAGAAAGTCTACATAGACCAAGAGGCTGAGTGTGCAGTCCCCGAGAGTGAGTGTGAAAAGACCGCGAGAGTGAGTGTGCAGAGACAACGAGAGTGAGTCTCCAAAGACCCCGAGAGTGACTGTGCGGAGACACCGGGAGTGAGTGTGAAGAGACCCCGAGTGTGAGTCTGCAGAGACCCCGAGAGTGAGTCTGCAGAGACGCCGAGAGTGTGTGTGCAGAGGCCCCGAGAGTGAGTGTGCAGAGTCCCCGAGAGTGTGTTGCAGAGGCCCCGAGAGTGTCCCAAGAGACCCCGAGGGTGAGTGCGCAGAGACCCCTAGAGTGAGTCTGCAGAGAAACTGAAAGTGAGTGTGCATTAAACCCGACAGAGAGTTATCAGAGACCCCGAGAGTGAGTGTGCAGAGACCCCGAGAGAGAGTCAGCATAAACCCCGAGAGTCAGTGTGCAGAGACCCCGAGGACGTGTCCGCAGAGAGAGGGAGAGTGAGTGCGCAGAGACCCCGTGAGGGAGTATGCAAAGACCCCGTGACTGACTGTGCAGAGACCCCGAGAGAGAGAGTCTGCAGAGATCACGGGAGTGAGTGTGCAGAGACCCCGAGAGCGAGTCTGCAGAGACCCCGAGTGTGAGTGTGCAGAGACCCCGAGAGAGAGAGTCTGCAGAGACCCCGAGAGTGAGTGTGCAGAGTCCCCGAGAGTGTGTTGCAGAGGCCCCGAGAGTGATTCTGCAGAGAAACTGAGAGTGAGTGTGCATTGAACCCGACAGAGAGTTATCAGAGACCCCGAGAGTGAGTCTGCATAGACCTCGAGAGTGAGTGTGCAGAGACCCCGAGAGTGAGTGTGCAGAGACCCCGTGAGGGAGTATGCAAAGACCCCGTGACTGAGTGTGCAGAAACCCCGAGAGAGAGAGTCTGCAGAGACCCCGAGAGTGAGTGTGCAGAGACCCCGAGAGTGAGTGTGCAGAGACCCCGAGAGAGAGTGTGCAGAGACCCCGAGAGAGTCTGCAGAGACCCCGAGAGTGAGTGTGCAGAGACCCCGAGAGAGAGTCTGCAGAGACCCCGAGAGTGAGTGTGTAGAGTCCCCGAGAGTGAGTGTGAAGAGAACCCGAGAGTGAGTGTGCAGAGACCCCGAGAGTGAGTGTGCAGAGATCCCGAGAGTGTGTGTGCAGTGACCGCGAGAGAGTCTGCAGAGACCCCGATAGTGAATGTGCGGAGGCCCCAAGACTGAGTGTGAAGTGACCGCGAGTGTGAGTGTGCAGAGACCCCGAGAGTGAGTCTGCAAAGACCCCGAGAGTGACTGTGCGGAGACACCGAGAGTGAGTCTGCGGAGTCAGCGAGAGTGTGTGTGCAGAGACCCTGAGAGTGAGTTTGCAGAGACCCCGAGAGTGAGTCTGCAGAGACCCCGAGAGTGTGTGAGCAGAGGCCCCGAGAGTGGGTCTTCAGAGACCCCGAGAGTGTGTGTGCAGAGACCCCGAGAGTGAGTGGGCTGCCACCCCGAGAGTGAGTCTGCAGAGTCCCCGAGAGTGTGTGTGCAGAGACCGCGAGATTGAGTATGCAGAGAACCCGAGAGTGAGTGTGAAGAGACCGCGAGAGTGAGTGTGCAGAGACAACGAGAGTGAGTCTCCAAAGACACCGAGAGTGACTGTGCGGAGACACCGGGAGTGAGTGTGAAGAGACCCCGAGTGTGAGTCTGCAGAGACCCCGAGAGTGAGTCTGCAGAGACGCCGAGAGTGTGTGTGCAGAGGCCCCGAGAGTGAGTGTGCAGAGTCCCCGAGAGTGTGTTGCAGAGGCCCCGAGAGTGTCCCAAGAGACCCCGAGGGTGAGTGCGCAGAGACCCCTAGAGTGAGTCTGCAGAGAAACTGAAAGTGAGTGTGCATTAAACCCGACAGAGAGTTATCAGAGACCCCGAGAGTGAGTCTGCACAGACCTCGAGAGTGAGTGTGCAGAGACCCCGAGAGTGAGTGTGCAGAGACCCCGAGAGAGAGTCAGCATAAACCCCGAGAGTCAGTGTGCAGAGACCCCGAGGACGTGTCCGCAGAGAGAGGGAGAGTGAGTGCGCAGAGACCCCGTGAGGGAGTATGCAAAGACCCCGTGACTGACTGTGCAGAGACCCCGAGAGAGAGAGTCTGCAGAGATCACGAGAGTGAGTGTGCAGAGACCCCGAGAGCGAGTCTGCAGAGACCCCGAGTGTGAGTGTGCAGAGACCCCGAGAGAGAGAGTCTGCAGAGACCCCGAGAGTGAGTGTGCAGAGTCCCCGAGAGTGTGTTGCAGAGGCCCCGAGAGTGATTCTGCAGAGAAACTGAGAGTGAGTGTGCATTGAACCCGACAGAGAGTTATCAGAGACCCCGAGAGTGAGTCTGCATAGACCTCGAGAGTGAGTGTGCAGAGACCCCGAGAGTGAGTGTGCAGAGACCCCGTGAGGGAGTATGCAAAGACCCCGTGACTGAGTGTGCAGAAACCCCGAGAGAGAGAGTCTGCAGAGACCCCGAGAGTGAGTCTGCACAGACCTCGAGAGTGAGTGTGCAGAGACCCCGAGAGTGAGTGTGCAGAGACCCCGAGAGTGAGTCTGCAGAGACCCCGAGAGTGAGGGTGCAGAGACACCGAGAGAAAGTCTACATAGACCAAGAGGCTGAGTGTGCAGTCCCCGAGAGTGAGTGTGAAAAGACCCCGAGAGTGAGTGTGCAGAGACCCCGAGAGTGAGTATGCAAAGACCCCGTGACTGACTGTGCAGAGACCCCGAGAGAGAGTGTGCAGAGACCCCGTGAGGGAGTATGCAAAGACCCCGTGACTGAGTGTGCAGAAACCCCGAGAGAGAGAGTCTGCAGAGACCCCGAGAGTGAGTCTGCACAGACCTCGAGAGTGAGTGTGCAGAGACCCCGAGAGTGAGTGTGCAGAGACCCCGAGAGTGAGTCTGCAGAGACCCCGAGAGTGAGGGTGCAGAGACACCGAGAGAAAGTCTACATAGACCAAGAGGCTGAGTGTGCAGTCCCCGAGAGTGAGTGTCAAAAGACCGCGAGAGTGAGTGTGCAGAGACAACGAGAGTGAGTCTCCAAAGACCCCGAGAGTGACTGTGCGGAGACACCGGGAGTGAGTGTGAAGAGACCCCGAGTGTGAGTCTGCAGAGACCCCGAGAGTGAGTCTGCAGAGACGCCGAGAGTGTGTGTGCAGAGGCCCCGAGAGTGAGTGTGCAGAGTCCCCGAGAGTGTGTTGCAGAGGCCCCGAGAGTGTCCCAAGAGACCCCGAGGGTGAGTGCGCAGAGACCCCTAGAGTGAGTCTGCAGAGAAACTGAAAGTGAGTGTGCATTAAACCCGACAGAGAGTTATCAGAGACCCCGAGAGTGAGTGTGCAGAGACCCCGAGAGAGAGTCAGCATAAACCCCGAGAGTCAGTGTGCAGAGACCCCGAGGACGTGTCCGCAGAGAGAGGGAGAGTGAGTGCGCAGAGACCCCGTGAGGGAGTATGCAAAGACCCCGTGACTGACTGTGCAGAGACCCCGAGAGAGAGAGTCTGCAGAGATCACGGGAGTGAGTGTGCAGAGACCCCGAGAGCGAGTCTGCAGAGACCCCGAGTGTGAGTGTGCAGAGACCCCGAGAGAGAGAGTCTGCAGAGACCCCGAGAGTGAGTGTGCAGAGTCCCCGAGAGTGTGTTGCAGAGGCCCCGAGAGTGATTCTGCAGAGAAACTGAGAGTGAGTGTGCATTGAACCCGACAGAGAGTTATCAGAGACCCCGAGAGTGAGTCTGCATAGACCTCGAGAGTGAGTGTGCAGAGACCCCGAGAGTGAGTGTGCAGAGACCCCGTGAGGGAGTATGCAAAGACCCCGTGACTGAGTGTGCAGAAACCCCGAGAGAGAGAGTCTGCAGAGACCCCGAGAGTGAGTGTGCAGAGACCCCGAGAGTGAGTGTGCAGAGACCCCGAGAGAGAGTGTGCAGAGACCCCGAGAGAGTCTGCAGAGACCCCGAGAGTGAGTGTGCAGAGACCCCGAGAGAGAGTCTGCAGAGACCCCGAGAGTGAGTGTGTAGAGTCCCCGAGAGTGAGTGTGAAGAGAACCCGAGAGTGAGTGTGCAGAGACCCCGAGAGTGAGTGTGCAGAGATCCCGAGAGTGTGTGTGCAGTGACCGCGAGAGAGTCTGCAGAGACCCCGATAGTGAATGTGCGGAGGCCCCAAGACTGAGTGTGAAGTGACCGCGAGTGTGAGTGTGCAGAGACCCCGAGAGTGAGTCTGCAAAGACCCCGAGAGTGACTGTGCGGAGACACCGAGAGTGAGTCTGCGGAGTCAGCGAGAGTGTGTGTGCAGAGACCCTGAGAGTGAGTTTGCAGAGACCCCGAGAGTGAGTCTGCAGAGACCCCGAGAGTGTGTGAGCAGAGGCCCCGAGAGTGGGTCTTCAGAGACCCCGAGAGTGTGTGTGCAGAGACCCCGAGAGTGAGTGGGCTGCCACCCCGAGAGTGAGTCTGCAGAGTCCCCGAGAGTGTGTGTGCAGAGACCGCGAGATTGAGTATGCAGAGAACCCGAGAGTGAGTGTGAAGAGACCGCGAGAGTGAGTGAGCAGAGACAACGAGAGTGAGTCTCCAAAGACACCGAGAGTGACTGTGCGGAGACACCGGGAGTGAGTATGCGGAGAAACCGAGAGTGAGTGTTTACAGACCATGAGAGTGAGAGTGCAGAGATCACGAGAGTGAGTGGGCAGAGACCCCGTGAGGGAGTATGCAAAGACCCCGTTACTGAGTGTGCAGAGACCCCGAGAGTGAGTGTGCAGAGACCCCGAGCGTGAGTGTGCAGACACCCCGAGAGTGAGTCTGCAGAGACCCCGAGAGAGAGAGTCTGCAGAGACCCCGAGAGTGAGGGTGCAGAGACCCCGAGAGGGAGTCTGCAGAGACCCCGTGACTGAGTGTGCAGAGACCCCGAGAGTGAGTGTGCAGAGACCCCGAGAGTGGGTGTGCAGAGACCCCGAGAATGAGTGTGCAGAGACCCCGAGAGAGAGTGTGCAGAGACCCCGAGAGTGGGTGTGCAGAGACCCCGAGAGTGAGTGTGCAGAGACCCCGAGAGTGGGTGTGCAGAGACCCCGAGAATGAGTGTGCAGAGACCCCGAGAGAGAGTCTGCAGAGACCCCGAGAGTGAGTGTGCAGAGTCCCCGTGAGGGAGTATGCAAAGACCCCGTGACTGAGTGTGCAGAGACCCCGAGAGTGAGTGTGCAGAGACCCCGAGAGTGGGTGTGCAGAGACCCCGAGAATGAGTGTGCAGAGACCCCGAGAGAGAGTCTGCAGAGACCCCGAGAGTGAGTGTGCAGAGTCCCCGAGAGTGTGTGTGCAGAGACCGCGAGAGGGAGTCTGCAGAGATCGGGAGAGTGTGTGGGCTGAGGCCCCGAGAGTGAGTCTGCAGAGTCCCCGAGAGTGTGTGTGCAGAGACCGCGAGAGTGAGTATGCAGAGACCCCGAGAGTGAGTGTGAAGAGACCGCGAGAGTGAGTGTGCAGAGACACCGAGAGTGAGTCTGCAGAGACAACGAGAGTGAGTCTCCAAAGACCCCGAGAGTGACTGTGCGGAGACACCGAGAGTGAGTGTGCAGAGACCCCGAGAGTGAGTGTGCAGAGACCCCGAGAGAGAGTCTGCAGAGACCGGGAGAGTGAGTCTGCAGAGACCCCGAGACTGAGTGTGCAGAGACCACGAGAGGGAGTCTGCAGAGTCCCCGAGAATGTGTGTGCAGAGACCCCGAGAGTGAGTGTGCAGAGACCCCGAGAGTGAGTCTGCAGAGATACCGAGAGTGACTGTGCGGTGACACCGAGAGTGAGTCTGCGGAGACAGCGAGAGTGAGTGTGCAGAGACCCCGAGAGTGAGTCTGCAGAGACCCCGAGAGTGCGTGTGCAGAGACCTCGAGAGTGAGTCTGCAGAGACCGCGAGAGTGAGTATGCAGAGAACCCGAGAGTGAGTGTGAAGAGACCGCGAGAGTGAGTATGCAGAGACAACGAGAGTGAGTCTCCAAAGACCCCGAGAGTGACTGTGCGGAGACTCCGGGAGTGAGTATGCGGAGAAACCGAGAGTGAGTGTTTACAGACCATGAGAGTGAGTGTGCAGAGACCCCGTGAGGGAGTATGCAAAGACCCCGTGACTGAGTGTGCAGAGACACCGAGAGAGAGAGTCTGCAGAGACCCCGAGAGTGAGTGTGCAGAGACCCCGAGAGTGAGTGTGCAGAGACCCCGAGAGAGAGTCTGTAGAGACCCCGAGAGAGAATCTGCAGAGACCCCGAGAGTGAGTGTGCAGAGACCCCGAGAGAGAGTCTGCAGAGACCCCGAGAGTGAGTGTGCAGAGTCCCCGAGAGTGTGTGTGCAGAGACCGCGAGAGTGAGTCTGCAGAGACCCCGAGAGTGTGGTGCAGAGGCCCCGAGAGTGAGTGTGCAGAGACCCCGAGAGTGAGTGTGCAGAGACCCCGAGTGTGAGTGTGCAGAGACCCCGAGAGAGAGTCTGTAGAGACCCCGAGAGAGAATCTGCAGAGACCCCGAGAGTGAGTGTGCAGAGACCCCGAGAGAGAGTCTGCAGAGACCCCGAGAGTGAGTGTGCAGAGTCCCCGAGAGTGTGTGTGCAGAGACCGCGAGAGAGTCTGCAGAGACCCCGAGAGTGTGGTGCAGAGGCCCCGAGAGAGAGTCTGCAGAGACCCCGAGAGTGAGTGTGCAGAGACCCCGAGAGAGAGTCTGCAGAGACCCCGAGTGTGAGTGTGCAGAGACCCCGAGAGAGAGTCTGCAGAGACCCCGAGAGTGAGTGTGCAGAGTCCCCGAGAGTGTCCCAAGAGACCCCGAGGGTGTGTCTGCAGAGAAACTGAGAGTGAGTGTGCATTGAACCCGACAGAGAGTTATCAGAGACCCCGAGAGTGAGTCTGCATAGACCTCGAGAGTGAGTCAGCATAAACCCCGAGAGTGAGTGTGCAGAGACCCCGAGGACGTGTCCGCAGAGAACGGGAGAGTGAGTGTGCAGAGACCCCGCGTGTGTGTGTGCAGAGATCCCGAGAGTGAGTGTGCAGAGACCCAGAGAGTGAGTCTGCAGAGAACCCGAGAGTGAGTGTGCAGAGACCCCGAGTGTGAGTGTGCAGAGACGCCGAGAGTGAATGTGCAGAGACCCCCAGAGAGAGTCTGCAGAGACCGCGAGTGTGAGTGTGCAGAGACCCCGAGAGTGAATGTGCAGAGACCCCCAGAGTGAGTGTGTAGAGACCCCGAGAGTGAGTGTGCAGAGACCCCGAGAGTGTGTGTGCAGAGACCCCGAGAGTGAGTGTGCAGAGTCCCCGAGAGTGTGTGTGCAGAGACCGCGAGAGTGAGTCTGCAGAAACCCCGAGAGTGAGTGTGCAGAGACCCAGAGTGTGAGTGTACAGAGACCCCGAGAGAGAGTGTGCAGAGGCCCCGAGAATCAGTGTGCAGAGAACCCGAGTGTGGGTTTGCAGAGATCCCAAGAGTGAGTGTGCAGAGACCCCGAGAGAGAGTCTGCAGAGACCCCAAGAGAGAGTCTGCAGAGACCCCGAGATTGAGTGTGCAGAGACCCCGAGAGTGAGTGTGCAGAGACCCCGAGAGAGAGTCTGCAGAGACCGGGAGAGTGAGTCTGCAGAGACCCCGAGAGTGTGTGTGCAGAGACCGCGAGAGTGAGTATGCAGAGACCCCGAGAGTGAGTGTGAAGAGACCGCGAGAGTGAGTGTGCAGAGACAACGAGAGTGAGTGTGCAGAGACAACGAGAGTGAGTCTCCAAAGACCCCGAGAGTGACTGTGCGGAGACACCGAGAGTGAGTCTGCGAAGAAACCGAGAGTGAGTGTGCATAGATCATGAGAGGGAGAGTGCAGAGACCCTGAGAGTGAGTCTGCAGAGACATGAGAGTGAGTGTGCAGATACACCGAGAGTGAGTGTGCAGAGACCCCGAGAGTGAGTGTGCAGTGACCCCGAGAGTGAGTGTGCAGAGACCCCGAGTGTGTGTGTGCAGAGGCCCTGAGAGTGTCTAAAGAGACCCCGTGAGTCAGTGTGCAGAGACCCCGAGAGTGAGTCTGCAGAGACCCCTAGAGTGAGTGTTTAGAGACCCCGAGAGAGAGTGTGCAGAGACCCCGAGTGTGAGTGTGCAGAGACCCCGAGATTGAATGTGCAGAGACCCCGAGAGCGAGTGTGCTGAGGCCCCGAGAATGAGTGTGCAGAGACCCCGAGTGTGAGTGTGCAGAGATCCCGAGAGTGAGTGTGCAGAGACCCCGAGAGTGAGTCTGCAGAGACCCCGAGAGTGAGTGTGCAGAGACGCCGAGAGTGAATGTGCAGAGACCCCCAGAGTGAGTGTGCAGAGACCCCGAGAGTGAGTGTGCATAGACCACGAGAGTGAGGGTGCAGAGACACCGAGAGAAAGTCTACATAGACCACGAGGCTGAGTGTGCAGAGTCCCCGAGAGTGAGTGTGAAGAGAACCCGAGAGTGAGTGTGCAGAGACCACGAGAGTGAGTGTGCAGAGACCCCGAGAGTGTGTGTGCAGTGACCGCGAGAGAGTCTGCAGAGACCCCGATAGTGAATGTGCGGAGGCCCCAAGACTGAGTGTGAAGTGACCGCGAGTGTGAGTGTGCAGAGACACCGAGAGTGAGTCTGCGGAGACAGCGAGAGTGTGTGTGCAGAGACCCTGAGAGTGAGTTTGCAGAGGCCCCGAGAGTGGGTCTTCAGAGACCCCGAGAGTGTGTGTGCAGAGACCCCGAGAGTGAGTGGGCTGAGACCCCGAGAGTGAGTCTGCAGAGTCCCCGAGAGTGTGTGTGCAGAGACCGCGAGAGTGAGTATGCAGAGAACCCGAGAGTGAGTGTGAAGAGACCGCGAGAGTGAGTGTGCAGAGACAACGAGAGTGAGTCTCCAAAGACCCCGATAGTGACTGTGCGGAGACACCGGGAGTGAGTATGCGGAGAAACCGAGAGTGAGTGTTAACAGACCATGAGAGTGAGTGTGCAGAGATCACGAGAGTGAGTGGGCAGAGACCCCGTGAGGGAGTATGCAAAGACCCCGTTACTGAGTGTGCAGAGACCCCGAGAGTGAGTGTGCAGAGACCCCGAGCGTGAGTGTGCAGACACCCCGGGAGAGTGTCTGCAGAGACCCCGAGAGAGAGTCTGCAGAGACCCCGAGAGTGAGTGTGCAGAGACCCTGAGAGGGAGTCTGCAGAGACCCCGAGAGTAATTGTGCAGAGACCCCGAGGAGGTGTCCGCAGAGAGCGGGAGAGTGAGTGCGCAGAGACCCCGTGAGGGAGTATGCAAAGACCCCGTGACTGAGTGTGCAGAGATCCCGAGAGTGAGTGTGCAGAGACCCCGAGAGTGGGTGTGCAGAGACCCCGAGAATGAGTGTGCAGAGACCCCGAGAGAGAGTCTGCAGAGAACCCGAGAGTGAGTGTGCAGAGACCCCGAGTGTGAGTGTGCAGAGACGCCGAGAGTGAATGTGCAGTGACCCCCAGAGAGAGTCTGCAGAGACCGCGAGTGTGAGTGTGCAGAGACCCCGAGAGTGAATGTGCAGAGACCCCCAGAGTGAGTGTGTAGAGACCCCGACATTGAGTGTGCAGAGACCCCGAGAGTGTGTGTGCAGAGACCGCGAGAGTGAGTCTGCAGAAACCCCGAGATTGAGTGTGCAGAGACCCCGAGTGTGAGTGTACAGAGACCCCGAGAGAGAGTGTGCAGAGGCCCAGAGAATCAGTGTGCAGAGAACCCGAGTGTGGGTTTGCAGAGATCCCAAGAGTGAGTGTGCAGAGACCCCGAGAGAGAGTCTGCAGAGACCCCAAGAGAGAGTCTGCAGAGACCCCGAGATTGAGTGTGCAGAGACCCCGAGAGTGAGTGTGCAGAGACCCCGAGAGAGAGTCTGCAGAGACCGGGAGAGAGAGTCTGCAGAGACCCCGAGAGTGTGTGTGCAGAGACCGCGAGAGTGAGTATGCAGAGACCCCGAGAGTGAGTGTGAAGAGACCGCGAGAGTGAGTGTGCAGAGACACCGAGAGTGAGTGTGCAGAGACAACGAGAGTGAGTCTCCAAAGACCCCGAGAGTGACTGTGCGGAGACACCGAGAGTGAGTCTGCGGAGAAACCGAGAGTGAGTGTGCAGAGATCATGAGAGGGAGAGTGCAGAGACCCTGAGAGTGAGTCTGCAGAGACATGAGAGTGAGTGTGCAGATACACCGAGAGTGAGTGTGCAGAGACCCCGAGAGTGAGTGTGCAGTGACCCCGAGAGTGAGTGTGCAGAGACCCCGAGTGTGTGTGTGCAGAGGCCCTGAGAGTGTCTAAAGAGACCCCGAGAGTCAGTGTGCAGAGACCCCGAGAGTGAGTCTGCAGAGACCCCTAGAGTGAGTGTTTAGAGACCCCGAGAGAGAGTGTGCAGAGACCCCGAGTGTGAGTGTGCAGAGACCCCGGGAGTTAGTGTGCAGAGACCCCGAGAGTGAGTCTGCAGAGACCCTGAGAGTGAGTGTGAAGAGACCGCGAGAGTGAGTGCGCAGTGACCCCAAGAGTCAGTCTGCAGAGAGACCGAGAGTGAGTCTGCAGAGACACCGAGAGTGACTGTGCGGAGACACAGAGAGTGAGTGTGCAGAGACCCCGAGTGTGAGAGTGCAGAGACCCCGAGAGCGAATGTGCAGAGACCCCGAGAGAGAGTGTGCAGAGACCCCGAGTGTGAGTGTGCAGAGACCCCGAGATTGAATGTGCAGAGACCAAGAGAGCGAGTGTGCTGAGGCCCCGAGAATGAGTGTGCAGAGACCCCGAGTGTGAGTGTGAAGAGATCCCGAGAGTGAGTGTGCAGAGACCCCGAGAGTGAGTCTGCAGAGACCCCGAGAGTGAGTGTGCAGAGACGCCGAGAGTGAATGTGCAGAGACCCCCAGAGTGAGTGTGCAGAGACCCCGAGAGTGAGTGTGCATAGACCACGAGAGTGAGGGTGCAGAGACACCGAGAGAAAGTCTACATAGACCACGAGGCTGAGTGTGCAGAGTCCCCGAGAGTGAGTGTGAAGAGAACCCGAGAGTGAGTGTGCAGAGACCCCGAGAGTGAGTGTGCAGAGGCCCCGAGAGTGTGTGTGCAGTGACCGCGAGAGAGTCTGCAGAGACCCCGATAGTGAATGTGCGGAGGCCCCAAGACTGAGTGTGAAGTGACCGCGAGTGTGAGTGTGCAGAGACACCGAGAGTGAGTCTGCGGAGACAGCGAGAGTGTGTGTGCAGAGACCCTGAGAGTGAGTTTGCAGAGGCCCCGAGAGTGGGTCTTCAGAGACCCCGAGAGTGTGTGTGCAGAGACCCCGAGAGTGAGTGGGCTGAGACCCCGAGAGTGAGTCTGCAGAGTCCCCGAGAGTGTGTGTGCAGAGACCGCGAGAGTGAGTATGCAGAGAACCCGAGAGTGAGTGTGAAGAGACCGCGAGAGTGAGTGTGCAGAGACAACGAGAGTGAGTCTCCAAAGACCCCGATAGTGACTGTGCGGAGACACCGGGAGTGAGTATGCGGAGAAACCGAGAGTGAGTGTTAACAGACCATGAGAGTGAGTGTGCAGAGATCACGAGAGTGAGTGTGCAGAGACCCCGAGCGTGAGTGTGCAGAGACCCCGAGAGAGAGTCTGCAGAGACCCCGAGAGAGAGTCTGCAGAGACCCCGAGAGTGAGTGTGCAGAGACCCCGAGCGTGAGTGTGCAGACACCCCGAGAGAGAGTCTGCAGAGACCCCGAGAGAGAGTCTGCAGAGACCCCGAGAGTGAGTGTGCAGAGACCCTGAGAGGGAGTCTGCAGAGACCCCGAGAGTAATTGTGCAGAGACCCCGAGGACGTGTCCGCATAGAGCGGGAGAGTGAGTGCGCAGAGACCCCGTGAGGGAGTATGCAAAGACCCCGTGACTGAGTGTGCAGAGATCCCGAGAGTGAGTGTGCAGAGACCCCGAGAGTGGGTGTGCAGAGACCCCGAGAATGAGTGTGCAGAGACCCCGAGAGAGAGTCTGCAGAGAACCCGAGAGTGAGTGTGCAGAGACCCCGAGTGTGAGTGTGCAGAGACGCCGAGAGTGAATGTGCAGAGACCCCCAGAGTGAGTGTGTAGAGACCCCGAGAGTGAGTGTGCAGAGACCCCGAGAGAGAGTCTGCAGAGACCCCGAGAGTGAGTGTGCAGAGACCCTGAGAGGGAGTCTGCAGAGACCCCGAGAGTAATTGTGCAGAGACCCCGAGGACGTGTCCGCAGAGAGCGGGAGAGTGAGTTCGCAGAGACCCCGTGATGGAGTATGCAAAGACCCCGTGACTGAGTGTGCAGAGATCCCGAGAGTGAGTGTGCAGAGACCCCGAGAGTGGGTGTGCAGAGACCCCGAGAATGAGTGTGCAGAGACCCCGAGAGAGAGTCTGCAGAGAACCCGAGAGTGAGTGTGCAGAGACCCCGAGTGTGAGTGTGCAGAGACGCCGAGAGTGAATGTGCAGAGACCCCCAGAGTGAGTGTGTAGAGACCCCGAGAGTCAGTGTGCAGAGACCCCGAGAGTGTGTGTGCAGTGACCCCGAGAGTGAGTGTGCAGAGTCCCCGAGAGTGTGTGTGCAGAGACCGCGAGAGTGAGTCTGCAGAAACCCCGAGATTGAGTGTGCAGAGACCCCGAGTGTGAGTGTACAGAGACCCCGAGAGAGAGTGTGCAGAGGCCCCGAGAATCAGTGTGCAGAGAACCCGAGTGTGGGTTTGCAGAGATCCCAAGAGTGAGTGTGCAGAGACCCCGAGAGAGAGTCTGCAGAGACCCCAAGAGAGAGTCTGCAGAGACCCCGAGATTGAGTGTGCAGAGACCCCGAGAGTGAGTGTGCAGAGACCCCGAGAGAGAGTCTGCAGAGACCGGGAGAGTGAGTCTGCAGAGACCCCGAGAGTGTGTGTGCAGAGACCGCGAGAGTGAGTCTGCAGAGTCCCCGAGAGTGTGTGTGCAGAGACCGCGAGAGTGAGTATGCAGAGAACCCGAGAGTGAGTGTGAAGAGACCGCGAGAGTGAGTGTGCAGAGACAACGAGAGTGAGTCTCCAAAGACCCCGATAGTGACTGTGCGGAGACACCGGGAGTGAGTGTGCAGAGAACCCGAGAGTGAGTGTTAACAGACCATGAGAGTGAGTGTGCAGAGATCACGAGAGTGAGTGGGCAGAGACCCCGTGAGGGAGTATGCAAAGACCCCGTTACTGAGTGTGCAGAGACCCCGAGAGTGAGTGTGCAGAGACCCCGAGCGTGAGTGTGCAGACACCCCGGGAGAGTGTCTGCAGAGACCCCCGAGAGAGAGTCTGCAGAGACCCCGAGAGTGAGTGTGCAGAGACCCTGAGAGGGAGTCTGCAGAGACCCCGAGAGTAATTGTGCAGAGACCCCGAGGAGGTGTCCGCAGAGAGCGGGAGAGTGAGTGCGCAGAGACCCCGTGAGGGAGTATGCAAAGACCCCGTGACTGAGTGTGCAGAGATCCCGAGAGTGAGTGTGCAGAGACCCCGAGAGTGGGTGTGCAGAGACCCCGAGAATGAGTGTGCAGAGACCCCGAGAGAGAGTCTGCAGAGAACCCGAGAGTGAGTGTGCAGAGACCCCGAGTGTGAGTGTGCAGAGACGCCGAGAGTGAATGTGCAGTGACCCCCAGAGAGAGTCTGCAGAGACCGCGAGTGTGAGTGTGCAGAGACCCCGAGAGTGAATGTGCAGAGACCCCCAGAGTGAGTGTGTAGAGACCCCGAGATTGAGTGTGCAGAGACCCCGAGAGTGTGTGTGCAGAGACCGCGAGAGTGAGTCTGCAGAAACCCCGAGATTGAGTGTGCAGAGACCCCGAGTGTGAGTGTACAGAGACCCCGAGAGAGAGTGTGCAGAGGCCCCGAGAATCAGTGTGCAGAGAACCCGAGTGTGGGTTTGCAGAGATCCCAAGAGTGAGTGTGCAGAGACCCCGAGAGAGAGTCTGCAGAGACCCCAAGAGAGAGTCTGCAGAGACCCCGAGATTGAGTGTGCAGAGACCCCGAGAGTGAGTGTGCAGAGACCCCGAGAGAGAGTCTGCAGAGACCGGGAGAGAGAGTCTGCAGAGACCCCGAGAGTGTGTGTGCAGAGACCGCGAGAGTGAGTATGCAGAGACCCCGAGAGTGAGTGTGAAGAGACCGCGAGAGTGAGTGTGCAGAGACACCGAGAGTGAGTGTACAGAGACCCCGAGAGAGAGTGTGCAGAGGCCCCGAGAATCAGTGTGCAGAGAACCCGAGTGTGGGTTTGCAGAGATCCCAAGAGTGAGTGTGCAGAGACCCCGAGAGAGAGTCTGCAGAGACCCCAAGAGAGAGTCTGCAGAGACCCCGAGATTGAGTGTGCAGAGACCCCGAGAGTGAGTGTGCAGAGACCCCGAGAGAGAGTCTGCAGAGACCGGGAGAGAGAGTCTGCAGAGACCCCGAGAGTGTGTGTGCAGAGACCGCGAGAGTGAGTATGCAGAGACCCCGAGAGTGAGTGTGAAGAGACCGCGAGAGTGAGTGTGCAGAGACACCGAGAGTGAGTGTGCAGAGACAACGAGAGTGAGTCTCCAAAGACCCCGAGAGTGACTGTGCGGAGACACCGAGAGTGAGTCTGCGGAGAAACCGAGAGTGAGTGTGCAGAGATCATGAGAGGAAGAGTGCAGAGACCCTGAGAGTGAGTCTGCAGAGACATGAGAGTGAGTGTGCAGATACACCGAGAGTGAGTGTGCAGAGACCCCGAGAGTGAGTGTGCAGTGACCCCGAGAGTGAGTGTGCAGAGACCCCGAGTGTGTGTGTGCAGAGGCCCTGAGAGTGTCTAAAGAGACCCCGAGAGTCAGTGTGCAGAGACCCCGAGAGTGAGTCTGCAGAGACCCCTAGAGTGAGTGTTTAGAGACCCCGAGAGAGAGTGTGCAGAGACCCCGAGTGTGAGTGTGCAGAGACCCCGGGAGTTAGTGTGCAGAGACCCCGAGAGTGAGTCTGCAGAGACCCTGAGAGTGAGTGTGAAGAGACCGCGAGAGTGAGTTCGCAGTGACACCAAGAGTCAGTCTGCAGAGAGACCGAGAGTGAGTCTGCAGAGACACCGAGAGTGACTGTGCGGAGACACAGAGAGTGAGTGTGCAGAGACCCCGAGTGTGAGAGTGCAGAGACCCCGAGAGCGAATGTGCAGAGACCCCGAGAGAGAGTGTGCAGAGACCCCGAGTGTGAGTGTGCAGAGACCCCGAGATTGAATGTGCAGAGACCCCGAGAGCGAGTGTGCTGAGGCCCCGAGAATGAGTGTGCAGAGACACCGAGTGTGAGTGTGAAGAGATCCCGAGAGTGAGTGTGCAGAGACCCCGAGAGTGAGTCTGCAGAGACCCCGAGAGTGAGTGTGCAGAGACGCCGAGAGTGAATGTGCAGAGACCCCCAGAGTGAGTGTGCAGAGACCCCGAGAGTGAGTGTGCATAGACCACGAGAGTGAGGGTGCAGAGACACCGAGAGAAAGTCTACATAGACCACGAGGCTGAGTGTGCAGAGTCCCCGAGAGTGAGTGTGAAGAGAACCCGAGAGTGAGTGTGCAGAGACCCCGAGAGTGAGTGTGCAGAGGCCCCGAGAGTGTGTGTGCAGTGACCGCGAGAGAGTCTGCAGAGACCCCGATAGTGAATGTGCGGAGGCCCCAAGACTGAGTGTGAAGTGACCGCGAGTGTGAGTGTGCAGAGACACCGAGAGTGAGTCTGCGGAGACAGCGAGAGTGTGTGTGCAGAGACCCTGAGAGTGAGTTTGCAGAGGCCCCGAGAGTGGGTCTTCAGAGACCCCGAGAGTGTGTGTGCAGAGACCCCGAGAGTGAGTGGGCTGAGACCCCGAGAGTGAGTCTGCAGAGTCCCCGAGAGTGTGTGTGCAGAGACCGCGAGAGTGAGTATGCAGAGAACCCGAGAGTGAGTGTGAAGAGACCGCGAGAGTGAGTGTGCAGAGACAACGAGAGTGAGTCTCCAAAGACCCCGATAGTGACTGTGCGGAGACACCGGGAGTGAGTATGCGGAGAAACCGAGAGTGAGTGTTAACAGACCATGAGAGTGAGTGTGCAGAGATCACGAGAGTGAGTGTGCAGAGACCCCGAGCGTGAGTGTGCAGAGACCCCGAGAGAGAGTCTGCAGAGACCCCGAGAGAGAGTCTGCAGAGACCCCGAGAGTGAGTGTGCAGAGACCCCGAGCGTGAGTGTGCAGACACCCCGAGAGAGAGTCTGCAGAGACCCCGAGAGAGAGTCTGCAGAGACCCCGAGAGTGAGTGTGCAGAGACCCTGAGAGGGAGTCTGCAGAGACCCCGAGAGTAATTGTGCAGAGACCCCGAGGACGTGTCCGCATAGAGCGGGAGAGTGAGTGCGCAGAGACCCCGTGAGGGAGTATGCAAAGACCCCGTGACTGAGTGTGCAGAGATCCCGAGAGTGAGTGTGCAGAGACCCCGAGAGTGGGTGTGCAGAGACCCCGAGAATGAGTGTGCAGAGACCCCGAGAGAGAGTCTGCAGAGAACCCGAGAGTGAGTGTGCAGAGACCCCGAGTGTGAGTGTGCAGAGACGCCGAGAGTGAATGTGCAGAGACCCCCAGAGTGAGTGTGTAGAGACCCCGAGAGTGAGTGTGCAGAGACCCCGAGAGAGAGTCTGCAGAGACCCCGAGAGTGAGTGTGCAGAGACCCTGAGAGGGAGTCTGCAGAGACCCCGAGAGTAATTGTGCAGAGACCCCGAGGACGTGTCCGCAGAGAGCGGGAGAGTGAGTTCGCAGAGACCCCGTGATGGAGTATGCAAAGACCCCGTGACTGAGTGTGCAGAGATCCCGAGAGTGAGTGTGCAGAGACCCCGAGAGTGGGTGTGCAGAGACCCCGAGAATGAGTGTGCAGAGACCCCGAGAGAGAGTCTGCAGAGAACCCGAGAGTGAGTGTGCAGAGACCCCGAGTGTGAGTGTGCAGAGACGCCGAGAGTGAATGTGCAGAGACCCCCAGAGTGAGTGTGTAGAGACCCCGAGAGTCAGTGTGCAGAGACCCCGAGAGTGTGTGTGCAGTGACCCCGAGAGTGAGTGTGCAGAGTCCCCGAGAGTGTGTGTGCAGAGACCGCGAGAGTGAGTCTGCAGAAACCCCGAGATTGAGTGTGCAGAGACCCCGAGTGTGAGTGTACAGAGACCCCGAGAGAGAGTGTGCAGAGGCCCCGAGAATCAGTGTGCAGAGAACCCGAGTGTGGGTTTGCAGAGATCCCAAGAGTGAGTGTGCAGAGACCCCGAGAGAGAGTCTGCAGAGACCCCAAGAGAGAGTCTGCAGAGACCCCGAGATTGAGTGTGCAGAGACCCCGAGAGTGAGTGTGCAGAGACCCCGAGAGAGAGTCTGCAGAGACCGGGAGAGTGAGTCTGCAGAGACCCCGAGAGTGTGTGTGCAGAGACCGCGAGAGTGAGTATGCAGAGACCCCGAGAGTGAGTGTGAAGAGACCGCGAGAGTGAGTGTGCAGAGACACCGAGAGTGAGTGTGCAGAGACAACGAGAGTGAGTCTCCAAAGACCCCGAGAGTGACTGTGCGGAGACACCGAGAGTGAGTCTGCGGAGAAACCGAGAGTGAGTGTGCAGAGATCATGAGAGGGAGAGTGCAGAGACCCTGAGAGTGAGTCTGCAGAGACATGAGAGTGAGTGTGCAGATACACCGAGAGTGAGTGTGCAGAGACCCCGAGAGTGAGTGTGCAGTGACCCCGAGAGTGAGTGTGCAGAGACCCCGAGTGTGTGTGTGCAGAGGCCCTGAGAGTGTCTAAAGAGACCCCGAGAGTCAGTGTGCAGAGACCCCGAGAGTGAGTCTGCAGAGACCCCTAGAGTGAGTGTTTAGAGACCCCGAGAGAGAGTGTGCAGAGACCCCGAGTGTGAGTGTGCAGAGACCCCGGGAGTTAGTGTGCAGAGACCCCGAGAGTGAGTCTGCAGAGACCTTGAGAGTGAGTGTGAAGAGACCGGGAGAGTGAGTGCGCAGTGACCCCAAGAGTCAGTCTGCAGAGAGACCGAGAGTGAGTCTGCAGAGACACCGAGAGTGACTGTGCGGAGACACAGAGAGTGAGTGTGCAGAGACCCCGAGTGTGAGAGTGCAGAGACCCCGAGAGCGAATGTGCAGAGACCCCGAGAGAGAGTGTGCAGAGACCCCGAGTGTGAGTGTGCAGAGACCCCGAGATTGAATGTGCAGAGACCCCGAGAGCGAGTGTGCTGAGGCCCCGAGAATGAGTGTGCAGAGACCCCGAGTGTGAGTGTGCAGAGATCCCGAGAGTGAGTGTGCAGAGACCCCGAGAGTGAGTCTGCAGAGACCCCGAGAGTGAGTGTGCAGAGACGCCGAGAGTGAATGTGCAGAGACCCCCAGAGTGAGTGTGCAGAGACCCCGAGAGTGAGTGTGCATAGACCACGAGAGTGAGTGTGCAGAGACCCCGAGAGTGAGTGTGCAGAGACCCCGAGTGTGAGGGTGCAGAGACCCCGAGAGTGAGTGTGCAGAGACCCCGAGTGTGAGTCTGCAGAGACCCCGAGAGTGAGTCGGCAGAGACGCCGAGAGAGTGTGTGCAGAGGCCCCGAGAGTGAGTGTGCAGAGTCGCCGAGAGTGTGTTGCAGAGGCACCGAGAGTGTCCCAAGATACCCCGAGAGTGAGTCTGTAGAGAAACAGAGAGTGAGTGTGCATTGACCTCCACAGAGAGTTATCAGAGACCCCGAGAGTGAGTCTGCATAGACCTCGAGAGTGAGTCTGCAGAGACCCCGAGAGTGAGTGTGCAGAGACCCCGAGGACGTGTCCGCAGAGAGCGGGAGAGTGAGTGCGCAGAGACCCCGTGAGGGAGTATGCAAAGACCCCGTGACTGAGTGTGCAGAGACCCCGAGAGTGAGTGTGCAGAGACCCCGAGAGTGAGTCAGCATAAACCCCGAGAGTGAGTGTGCAGAGACCCCGAGAGTGAGTGTGCAGAGATCCCGAGAGTGAGTGTGCAGAGACCCCGAGAGAGAGTGTGCAGAGGCCCCGAGAATCAGTGTGCAGAGAACCCGAGTGTGGGTTTGCAGAGATCCCAAGAGTGAGTGTGCAGAGACCCCGAGAGAGAGTCTGCAGAGACCCCAAGAGAGAGTCTGCAGAGACCCCGAGATTGAGTGTGCAGAGACCCCGAGAGTGAGTGTGCAGAGACCCCGAGAGAGAGTCTGCAGAGACCGGGAGAGTGAGTCTGCAGAGACCCCGAGAGTGTGTGTGCAGAGACCGCGAGAGTGAGTATGCAGAGACCCCGAGAGTGAGTGTGAAGAGACCGCGAGAGTGAGTGTGCAGAGACACCGAGAGTGAGTGTGCAGAGACAACGAGAGTGAGTCTCCAAAGACCCCGAGAGTGACTGTGCGGAGACACCGAGAGTGAGTCTGCGGAGAAACCGAGAGTGAGTGTGCAGAGATCATGAGAGGGAGAGTGCAGAGACCCTGAGAGTGAGTCTGCAGAGACATGAGAGTGAGTGTGCAGATACACCGAGAGTGAGTGTGCAGAGACCCCGAGAGTGAGTGTGCAGTGACCCCGAGAGTGAGTGTGCAGAGACCCCGAGTGTGTGTGTGCAGAGGCCCTGAGAGTGTCTAAAGAGACCCCGAGAGTCAGTGTGCAGAGACCCCGAGAGTGAGTCTGCAGAGACCCCTAGAGTGAGTGTTTAGAGACCCCGAGAGAGAGTGTGCAGAGACCCCGAGTGTGAGTGTGCAGAGACCCCGGGAGTTAGTGTGCAGAGACCCCGAGAGTGAGTCTGCAGAGACCCTGAGAGTGAGTGTGAAGAGACCGCGAGAGTGAGTGCGCAGTGACCCCAAGAGTCAGTCTGCAGAGAGACCGAGAGTGAGTCTGCGGAGACACAGAGAGTGAGTGTGCAGAGACCCCGAGTGTGAGAGTGCAGAGACCCCGAGAGCGAATGTGCAGAGACCCCGAGAGAGAGTGTGCAGAGACCCCGAGTGTGAGTGTGCAGAGACCCCGAGATTGAATGTGCAGAGACCCCGAGAGCGAGTGTGCTGAGGCCCCGAGAATGAGTGTGCAGAGACCCCGAGTGTGAGTGTGCAGAGATCCCGAGAGTGAGTGTGCAGAGACCCCGAGAGTGAGTCTGCAGAGACCCCGAGAGTGAGTGTGCAGAGACGCCGAGAGAGAATGTGCAGAGACCCCCAGAGTGAGTGTGCAGAGACCCCGAGAGTGAGTGTGCAAAGACCACGAGAGTGAGTGTGCAGAGACCCCGAGAGTGAGTGTGCAGAGACCCCGAGTGTGAGTGTGCAGTGACCCCGAGAGTGAGTGTGCAGAGACCCCGAGTGTGTGTGTGCAGAGGCCCTGAGAGTGTCTAAAGAGACCCCGAGAGTCAGTGTGCAGAGACCCCGAGAGTGAGTCTGCAGAGACCCCTAGAGTGTGTGTTTAGAGACCCCGAGAGAGAGTGTGCAGAGACCCCGAGTGTGAGTGTGCAGAGACCCCGGGAGTGAGTGTGCAGAGACCCCGAGAGTGAGTCTGCAGAGACCCTGAGAGTGAGTGTGAAGAGACCGCGAGAGTGAGTTCGCAGTGACCCCAAGAGTCAGTCTGCAGAGAGACCGAGAGTGAGTCTGCAGAGACACCGAGAGTGACTGTGAGGAGACACAGAGAGTGAGTGTGCAGAGACGCCGAGTGTGAGAGTGCAGAGACCCGGAGAGAGAGTGTGCAGAGACCCCGAGTGTGAGTGTGCAGAGACCCCGAGATTGAATGTGCAGAGTCCCCGAGAGCGAGTGTGCTGAGGCCCCGAGAATGAGTGTGCAGAGACCCCGAGTGTGTGTGCAGAGATCCCGAGAGTGAGTGTGCAGAGTCCCCGAGAGTGAGTCTGCAGAGACCCCGAGAGTGAGTGTGCAGAGTCCCCGAGAGTGTGTGTGCAGAGACCGCGAGAGTGAGTCTGCAGAGACCCCGAGAGTGAGTGTGCATAGACCACGAGAGTGAGTGTGCAGAGACCCCGAGAGTGAGTGTGCAGAGACCCCGAGTGTGAGGGTGCAGAGACCCCGAGAGTGAGTGTGCAGAGACCCCGAGTGTGAGTCTGCAGAGACCCCGAGAGTGAGTCGGCAGAGTCGCCGAGAGAGTGTGTGCAGAGGCCCCGAGAGTGAGTGTGCAGAGTCGCCGCGAGTGTGTTGCAGAGGCACCGAGAGTGTCCCAAGATACCCCGAGAGTGAGTCTGCAGAGAAACAGAGAGTGAGTGTTCATTGACCTCGACAGAGAGTTATCAGAGACCCCGAGAGTGAGTCTGCAGAGACCCCGAGAGTGAGTGTGCAGAGACCCCGAGAGGGAGTCTGCAGAGACCCCGAGAGTGATTGTGCAGAGACCCCGAGGACGTGTCCGCAGAGAGCGGGAGAGTGAGTGCGCAGAGACCCCGTGAGGGAGTATGCAAAGACCCCGTGACTGAGTGTGCAGAGACCCCGAGAGTGAGTGTGCAGTGACCCCGAGAGTGAGTCAGCATAAACCCCGAGAGTGAGTGTGCAGAGACCCCGAGGACGTGTCCGCAGAGAACGGGAGAGTGAGTGTGCAGAGACCCCGAGTGTGAGTGTGCAGAGATCCCGAGAGTGAGTGTGCAGAGACCCCGAGAGTGAGTCTGCAGAGAACCCGAGAGTGAGTGTGCAGAGACCCCGAGTGTGAGTGTGCAGAGACTCCGAGAGTGAATGTGCAGAGACCCCCAGAGAGAGTCTGCAGAGACCGCGAGTGTGAGTGTGCAGAGACCCCGAGAGTGTGTGTGCAGAGACCCCGAGAGTGAGTCTGCAGAGATACCGAGAGTGACTGTGCGGAGACACAGAGAGTGAGTGTGCAGAGAACCCGAGTGTGAGAGTACAGAGACCCCGAGAGAGAGTGTGCAGAGGCCCCGAGAATCAGTGTGCAGAGACCCCGAGAGAGAGTCTGCAGAGACCCCGAGAGAGGTCTGCAGAGACCCCGAGATTGAGTGTGCAGAGACCCCGAGAGTGAGTGTGCAGAGACCCCGAGAGAGAGTCTGCAGAGACCGGGAGAGTGAGTCTGCAGAGACCCCGAGAGTGTGTGTGCAGAGACCGCGAGCGTGAGTATGCAGAGACCCCGAGAGTGAGTGTGAAGAGACCGCGAGAGTGAGTGTGCAGAGACACCGAGAGTGAGTGTGCAGAGACAACGAGAGTGAGTCTCCAAAGACCCCGAGAGTGACTGTGCGGAGACACCGAGAGTGAGTCTGCGGAGAAACCGAGAGTGAGTGTGCAGAGATCATGAGAGGGAGAGTGCAGAGACCCTGAGAGTGAGTCTGCAGAGACATGAGAGTGAGTGTGCAGATACACCGAGAGTGAGTGTGCAGAGACCCCGAGAGTGAGTGTGCAGTGACCCCGAGAGTGAGTGTGCAGAGACCCCGACTGTGTGTGTGCAGAGGCCCTGAGAGTGTCTAAAGAGACCCCGAGAGTCAGTGTGCAGAGACCCCGAGAGTGAGTATGCAGAGATCCCTAGAGTGTGTGTTTAGAGACCCCGAGAGAGAGTGTGCAGAGACCCCGAGTGTGAGTGTGCAGAGACCCCGGGAGTGAGTGTGCAGAGATCCCGAGAGTGAGTGTGCAGAGACACCGAGAGTGACTGTGCGGAGACACAGAGAGTGAATGTGCAGAGACCCCGAGTGTGTGTGTGCAGAGGCCCTGAGAGTGTCTAAAGAGACCCCGAGAGTCAGTGTGCAGAGACCCCGAGAGTGAGTCTGCAGAGACCCCTAGAGTGAGTGTTTAGAGACCCCGAGAGAGAGTGTGCAGAGACCCCGAGTGTGAGTGTGCAGAGACCCCGGGAGTTAGTGTGCAGAGACCCCGAGAGTGAGTCTGCAGAGATCCTGAGAGTGAGTGTGAAGAGACCGCGAGAGTGAGTGCGCAGTGACCCCAAGAGTCAGTCTGCAGAGAGACCGAGAGTGAGTCTGCAGAGACACCGAGAGTGACTGTGCGGAGACACAGAGAGTGAGTGTGCAGAGACCCCGAGTGTGAGGGTGCAGAGACCCCGAGAGTGAGTGTGCAGAGACCCCGAGAGTGAGTGTGCAGAGACCCCGAGAGGGAGTCTGCAGAGACCCCGAGAGTGATTGTGCAGAGACCCCGAGGACGTGTCCGCAGAGAGCGGGAGAGTGAGTGCGCAGAGACCCCGTGAGGGAGTATGCAAAGACCCCGTGACTGAGTGTGCAGAGACCCCGAGAGTGAGTGTGCAGAGACCCCGAGTGTGAGAGTGCAGAGACCCCGAGAGCGAATGTGCAGAGACCCCGAGAGAGAGTGTGCAGAGACCCCGAGTGTGAGTGTGCAGAGACCCCGAGATTGAATGTGCAGAGACCCCGAGAGCGAGTGTGCTGAGGCCCCGAGAATGAGTGTGCAGAGACCCCGAGTGTGAGTGTGCAGAGATCCCGAGAGTGAGTGTGCAGAGACCCCGAGAGTGAGTCTGCAGAGACCCCGAGAGTGAGTGTGCAGAGACGCCGAGAGTGAATGTGCAGAGACCCCCAGAGTGAGTGTGCAGAGACCCCGAGAGTGAGTGTGCATAGACCACGAGAGTGAGTGTGCAGAGACCCCGAGAGTGAGTGTGCAGAGACCCCGAGTGTGAGGGTGCAGAGACCCCGAGAGTGAGTGTGCAGAGACCCCGAGAGTGAGTGTGCAGAGACCCCGAGAGGGAGTCTGCAGAGACCCGGAGAGTGATTGTGCAGAGACCCCGAGGACGTGTCCGCAGAGAGCGGGAGAGTGAGTGCGCAGAGACCCCGTGAGGGAGTATGCAAATACCCCGTGACTGAGTGTGCAGAGACCCCGAGAGTGAGTCAGCATAAACCCCGAGAGTGAGTGTGCAGAGACCCCGAGTGTGAGTGTGCAGAGATCCCGAGAGTGAGTGTGCAGAGACCCCGAGAGTGAGTCTGCAGAGAACCCGAGAGTGAGTGTGCAGAGACCCCGAGTGTGAGTGTGCAGAGACGCCGAGAGTGAATGTGCAGAGACCCCCAGAGAGAGTCTGCAGAGACCGCGAGTGTGAGTGTGCAGAGACCCCGAGAGTGTGTGTGCAGAGACCCCGAGAGTGAGTCTGCAGAGATACCGAGAGTGACTGTGCGGAGACACAGAGAGTGAGTGTGCAGAGAACCCGAGTGTGAGAGTACAGAGACCCCGAGAGTGAGTGTGCAGAGACCCCGAGAGAGAGTCTGCAGAGACCGGGAGAGTGAGTCTGCAGAGACCCCGAGAGTGTGTGTGCAGAGACCGCGAGAGTGAGTATGCAGAGACCCCGAGAGTGAGTGTGAAGAGACCGCGAGAGTGAGTGTGCAGAGACACCGAGAGTGAGTGTGCAGAGACAACGAGAGTGAGTCTCCAAAGACCCCGAGAGTGACTGTGCGGAGACACCGAGAGTGAGTCTGCGGAGAAACCGAGAGTGAGTGTGCAGAGATCATGAGAGGGAGAGTGCAGAGACCCTGAGAGTGAGTCTGCAGAGACATGAGAGTGAGTGTGCAGATACACCGAGAGTGAGTGTGCAGAGACCCCGAGAGTGAGTGTGCAGTGACCCCGAGAGTGAGTGTGCAGAGACCCCGAGTGTGTGTGTGCAGAGGCCCTGAGAGTGTCTAAAGAGACCCCGAGAGTCAGTGTGCAGAGACCCCGAGAGTGAGTCTGCAGAGACCGCTAGATTGTGTGTTTAGAGACCCCGAGAGAGAGTGTGCAGAGACCCCGAGTGTGAGTGTGCAGAGACCCCGGGAGTGAGTGCGCAGAGACCCCGAGAGTGAGTCTGCAGAGACCCTGAGAGTGAGTGTGAAGAGACCGCGAGAGTGAGTTCGCAGTGACCCCAAGAGTCAGTCTGCAGAGAGACCGAGAGTGAGTCTGCAGAGACACCGAGAGTGACTGTGCGGAGACACAGAGAGTGAGTGTGCAGAGACCCCGAGTGTGAGAGTGCAGAGACCCCGAGAGCGAATGTGCAGAGACCCCGAGAGAGAGTGTGCAGAGACCCCGAGTGTGAGTGTGCAGAGACCCCGAGATTGAATGTGCAGAGACCCCGAGAGCGAGTGTGCTGAGGCCCCGAGAATGAGTGTGCAGAGACCCCGAGTGTGAGTGTGCAGAGATCCCGAGAGTGAGTGTGCAGAGACCCCGAGAGTGAGTCTGCAGAGACCCCGAGAGTGAGTGTGCAGAGACGCCGAGAGTGAATGTGCAGAGACCCCCAGAGTGAGTGTGCAGAGACCCCGAGAGTGAGTGTGCATAGACCACGAGAGTGAGTGTGCAGAGACCCCGAGAGTGAGTGTGCAGAGACCCCGAGTGTGAGGGTGCAGAGACCCCGAGAGTGAGTGTGCAGAGACCCCGAGTGTGAGTCTGCAGAGACCCCGAGAGTGAGTCGGCAGAGACGCCGAGAGGGTGTGTGCAGAGGCCCCGAGAGTGAGTGTGCAGAGTCGCCGAGAGTGTGTTGCAGAGGCACCGAGAGTGTCCCAAGATACCCCGAGAGTGATTCTGCAGAGAAACAGAGAGTGAGTGTGCATTGACCTCGACAGAGAGTTATCAGAGACCCCGAGAGTGAGTGTGCAGAGACCCCGAGTGTGAGTCTGCAGAGACCCCGAGAGTGAGTCGGCAGAGACGCCGAGAGGGTGTGTGCAGAGGCCCCGAGAGTGAGTGTGCAGAGTCGCCGAGAGTGTGTTGCAGAGGCACCGAGAGTGTCCCAAGATACCCCGAGAGTGATTCTGCAGAGAAACAGAGAGTGAGTGTGCATTGACCTCGACAGAGAGTTATCAGAGACCCCGAGAGTGAGTCTGCATAGACCTCGAGAGTGAGTCTGCAGAGACCCCGAGAGTGAGTGTGCAGAGACCCCGAGAGGGAGTCTGCAGAGACCCCGAGAGTGATTGTGCAGAGACCCCGAGGACGTGTCCGCAGAGAGCGGGAGAGTGAGTGCGCAGAGACCCCGTGAGGGAGTATGCAAAGACCCCGTGACTGAGTGTGCAGAGACCCCGAGAGTGAGTGTGCAGAGACCCCGAGAGTGAGTCAGCATAAACCCCGAGAGTGAGTGTGCAGAGACCCCGAGTGTGAGTGTGCAGAGATCCCGAGAGTGAGTGTGCAGAGACCCCGAGAGTGAGTCTGCAGAGAACCCGAGAGTGAGTGTGCAGAGACCCCGAGTGTGAGTGTGCAGAGACGCCGAGAGTGAATGTGCAGAGACCCCCAGAGAGAGTCTGCAGAGACCGCGAGTGTGAGTGTGCAGAGACCCCGAGAGTGTGTGTGCAGAGACCCCGAGAGTGAGTCTGCAGAGATACCGAGAGTGACTGTGCGGAGACACAGAGAGTGAGTGTGCAGAGAACCCGAGTGTGAGAGTACAGAGACCCCGAGAGATAGTCTGCAGAGACCCCGAGATTTAGTGTGCAGAGACCCCGAGAGTGAGTGTGCAGAGACCCCGAGAGAGAGTCTGCAGAGACCGGGAGAGTGAGTCTGCAGAGACCCCGAGAGTGTGTGTGCAGAGACCGCGAGAGTGAGTATGCAGAGACCCCGAGAGTGAGTGTGAAGAGACCGCGAGAGTGAGTGTGCAGAGACACCGACAGTGAGTGTGCAGAGACAACGAGAGTGAGTCTCCAAAGACCCCGAGAGTGACTGTGCGGAGACACCGAGAGTGAGTCTGCGGAGAAACCGAGAGTGAGTGTGCAGAGATCATGAGAGGGAGAGTGCAGAGACCCTGAGAGTGAGTCTGCAGAGACATGAGAGTGAGTGTGCAGATGCACCGAGAGTGAGTGTGCAGAGACCCCGAGAGTGAGTGTGCAGTGACCCCGAGAGTGAGTGTGCAGAGACCCCGAGTGTGTGTGTGCAGAGGCCCTGAGAGTGTCTAAAGAGACCCCGAGAGTCAGTGTGCAGAGACCCCGAGAGTGAGTCTGCAGAGACCGCTAGAGTGTGTGTTTACAGACCCCGAGAGAGAGAGTGTGCAGAGACCCCGAGTGTGAGTGTGCAGAGACCCCGGGAGTGAGTGTGCAGAGACCCCGAGAGTGAGTCTGCAGAGACCCTGAGAGTGAGTGTGAAGAGACCGCGAGAGTGAGTTCGCAGTGACCCCAAGAGTCAGTCTGCAGAGAGACCGAGAGTGAGTCTGCAGAGACACCGAGAGTGACTGTGCGGAGACACAGAGAGTGAGTGTGCAGAGACGCCGAGTGTGAGAGTGCAGAGACCCCGAGAGCGAATGTTCAGAGACCCCGAGAGAGAGTGTGCAGAGACCCCGAGTGTGAGTGTGCAGAGACCTCGAGATTGAATGTGCAGAGTCCCCGAGAGCGAGTGTGCTGAGGCCCCGAGAATGAGTGTGCAGAGACCCCGAGTGTGAGTGTGCAGAGATCCCGAGAGTGAGTGTGCAGAGTCCCCGAGAGTGAGTCTGCAGAGACCCCGAGAGTGAGTGTGCAGAGTCCCCGAGAGTGTGTGTGCAGAGACCGCGAGAGTGAGTCTGCAGAGACCCCGAGAGTGAGTGTGCATAGACCACGAGAGTGAGTGTGCAGAGACCCCGAGAGTGAGTGTGCAGAGACCCCGAGTGTGAGGGTGCAGAGACCCCGAGAGTGAGTGTGCAGAGACCCCGAGTGTGAGTCTGCCGAGACCCCGAGAGTGAGTCGGCAGAGACGCCGAGAGAGTGTGTGCAGAGGCCCCGAGAGTGAGTGTGCAGAGTCGCCGAGAGTGTGTTGCAGAGGCACCGAGAGTGTCCCAAGATACCCCGAGAGTGAGTCTGCAGAGAAACAGAGAGTGAGTGTGCATTGACCTCGACAGAGAGTTATCAGAGACCCCGAGAGTGAGTCTGCATAGACCTCGAGAGTGAGTCTGCAGAGACCCCGAGAGTGAGTGTGCAGAGACCCCGAGAGCGAGTCTGCAGAGACACCGAGAGTGACTGTGAGGAGACACAGAGAGTGAGTGTGCAGAGACGCTGAGTGTGAGAGTGCAGAGACCCCGAGAGAGAGTGTGCAGAGACCCCGAGTGTGAGTGTGCAGAGACCCCGAGATTGAATGTGCAGAGTCCCCGAGAGCGAGTGTGCTGAGGCCCCGAGAATGAGTGTGCAGAGACCCCGAGTGTGTGTGCAGAGATCCCGAGAGTGAGTGTGCAGAGTCCCCGAGAGTGAGTCTGCAGAGACCCCGAGAGTGAGTGTGCAGAGTCCCCGAGAGTGTGTGTGCAGAGACCGCGAGAGTGAGTCTGCAGAGACCCCGAGAGTGAGTGTGCATAGACCACGAGAGTGAGTGTGCAGAGACCCCGAGAGTGAGTCTGCAGAGACCCCGAGAGTGATTGTGCAGAGACCCCGAGAGAGAGAGTCTGCAGAGATCACGAGAGTGAGTGTGCAGAGAACCCGAGAGAGAGTCTGCAGAGACCCCGAGAGAGAGTCTGCAGAGACACCGAGATTGAGTGTGCAGAGACCCCGAGAGTGAGTGTGCAGAGACCCCGAGAGAGAGTCTGCAGAGACCGGGAGAGTGAGTCTGCAGAGACCCCGAGAGTGTGTGTGCAGAGACCGCGAGAGTGAGTATGCAGAGACCCCGAGAGTGAGTGTGAAGAGACCGCGAGAGTGAGTGTGCAGAGACACCGAGAGTGAGTGTGCAGAGACAACGAGAGTGAGTCTCCAATGACCCCGAGAGTGACTGTGCGGAGACACCGAGAGTGAGTCTGCGGAGAAACCGAGAGTGAGTGTGCAGAGATCATGAGAGTGAGTGTGAAGAGACCGCGAGAGTGAGTGTGCAGAGACACCGACAGTGAGTGTGCAGAGACAACGAGAGTGAGTCTCCAAAGACCCCGAGAGTGACTGTGCGGAGACACCGAGAGTGAGTCTGCGGAGAAACCGAGAGTGAGTGTGCAGAGATCATGAGAGGGAGAGTGCAGAGACCCTGAGAGTGAGTCTGCAGAGACATGAGAGTGAGTGTGCAGATGCACCGAGAGTGAGTGTGCAGAGACCCCGAGAGTGAGTGTGCAGTGACCCCGAGAGTGAGTGTGCAGAGACCCCGAGTGTGTGTGTGCAGAGGCCCTGAGAGTGTCTAAAGAGACCCCGAGAGTCAGTGTGCAGAGACCCCGAGAGTGAGTCTGCAGAGACCGCTAGAGTGTGTGTTTACAGACCCCGAGAGAGAGAGTGTGCAGAGACCCCGAGTGTGAGTGTGCAGAGACCCCGGGAGTGAGTGTGCAGAGACCCCGAGAGTGAGTCTGCAGAGACCCTGAGAGTGAGTGTGAAGAGACCGCGAGAGTGAGTTCGCAGTGACCCCAAGAGTCAGTCTGCAGAGAGACCGAGAGTGAGTCTGCAGAGACACCGAGAGTGACTGTGCGGAGACACAGAGAGTGAGTGTGCAGAGACGCCGAGTGTGAGAGTGCAGAGACCCCGAGAGCGAATGTTCAGAGACCCCGAGAGAGAGTGTGCAGAGACCCCGAGTGTGAGTGTGCAGAGACCTCGAGATTGAATGTGCAGAGTCCCCGAGAGCGAGTGTGCTGAGGCCCCGAGAATGAGTGTGCAGAGACCCCGAGTGTGAGTGTGCAGAGATCCCGAGAGTGAGTGTGCAGAGTCCCCGAGAGTGAGTCTGCAGAGACCCCGAGAGTGAGTGTGCAGAGTCCCCGAGAGTGTGTGTGCAGAGACCGCGAGAGTGAGTCTGCAGAGACCCCGAGAGTGAGTGTGCATAGACCACGAGAGTGAGTGTGCAGAGACCCCGAGAGTGAGTGTGCAGAGACCCCGAGTGTGAGGGTGCAGAGACCCCGAGAGTGAGTGTGCAGAGACCCCGAGTGTGAGTCTGCCGAGACCCCGAGAGTGAGTCGGCAGAGACGCCGAGAGAGTGTGTGCAGAGGCCCCGAGAGTGAGTGTGCAGAGTCGCCGAGAGTGTGTTGCAGAGGCACCGAGAGTGTCCCAAGATACCCCGAGAGTGAGTCTGCAGAGAAACAGAGAGTGAGTGTGCATTGACCTCGACAGAGAGTTATCAGAGACCCCGAGAGTGAGTCTGCATAGACCTCGAGAGTGAGTCTGCAGAGACCCCGAGAGTGAGTGTGCAGAGACCCCGAGAGCGAGTCTGCAGAGACACCGAGAGTGACTGTGAGGAGACACAGAGAGTGAGTGTGCAGAGACGCCGAGTGTGAGAGTGCAGAGACCCCGAGAGAGAGTGTGCAGAGACCCCGAGTGTGAGTGTGCAGAGACCCCGAGATTAAATGTGCAGAGTCCCCGAGAGCGAGTGTGCTGAGGCCCCGAGAATGAGTGTGCAGAGACCCCGAGTGTGTGTGCAGAGATCCCGAGAGTGAGTGTGCAGAGTCCCCGAGAGTGAGTCTGCAGAGACCCCGAGAGTGAGTGTGCAGAGTCCCCGAGAGTGTGTGTGCAGAGACCGCGAGAGTGAGTCTGCAGAGACCCCGAGAGTGAGTGTGCATAGACCACGAGAGTGAGTGTGCAGAGACCCCGAGAGTGAGTCTGCAGAGACCCCGAGAGTGATTGTGCAGAGACCCCGAGAGAGAGAGTCTGCAGAGATCACGAGAGTGAGTGTGCAGAGAACCCGAGAGAGAGTCTGCAGAGACCCCGAGAGAGAGTCTGCAGAGACACCGAGATTGAGTGTGCAGAGACCCCGAGAGTGAGTGTGCAGAGACCCCGAGAGAGAGTCTGCAGAGACCGGGAGAGTGAGTCTGCAGAGACCCCGAGAGTGTGTGTGCAGAGACCGCGAGAGTGAGTATGCAGAGACCCCGAGAGTGAGTGTGAAGAGACCGCGAGAGTGAGTGTGCAGAGACACCGAGAGTGAGTGTGCAGAGACAACGAGAGTGAGTCTCCAATGACCCCGAGAGTGACTGTGCGGAGACACCGAGAGTGAGTCTGCGGAGAAACCGAGAGTGAGTGTGCAGAGATCATGAGAGGGAGAGTGCAGAGACTCTGAGAGTGAGTCTGCAGAGACATGAGAGTGAGTGTGCAGATACACCGAGAGTGAGTGTGCAGAGACCCCGAGAGTGAGTGTGCAGTGACCCCGAGAGTGAGTGTGCAGAGACCCCGAGTGTGTGTGTGCAGAGGCCCTGAGAGTGTCTAAAGAGACCCCGAGAGTCAGTGTGCAGAGACCCCGAGAGTGAGTCTGCAGAGACCCCTAGAGTGTGTGTTTAGAGACCCCGAGAGAGAGTGTGCAGAGACCCCGAGTGTGAGTGTGCAGAGACCCCGGGAGTGAGTGTGCAGAGACCCCGAGAGTGAGTCTGCAGAGACCCTGAGAGTGAGTGTGAAGAGACCGCGAGAGTGAGTTCGCAGTGACCCCAAGAGTCAGTCTGCAGAGAGACCGAGAGTGAGTCTGCAGAGACACCGAGAGTGACTGTGAGGAGACACAGAGAGTGAGTGTGCAGAGACGCCGAGTGTGAGAGTGCAGAGACCCCGAGAGAGAGTGTGCAGAGACCCCGAGTGTGAGTGTGCAGAGACCCCGAGATTGAATGTGCAGAGTCCCCGAGAGCGAGTGTGCTGAGGCCCCGAGAATGAGTGTGCAGAGACCCCGAGTGTGTGTGCAGAGATCCCGAGAGTGAGTGTGCAGAGTCCCCGAGAGTGAGTCTGCAGAGACCCCGAGAGTGAGTGTGCAGAGTCCCCGAGAGTGTGTGTGCAGAGACCGCGAGAGTGAGTCTGCAGAGACCCCGAGAGTGAGTGTGCATAGACCACGAGAGTGAGTGTGCAGAGACCCCGAGAGTGAGTGTGCAGAGACCCCGAGTGTGAGGGTGCAGAGACCCCGAGAGTGAGTGTGCAGAGACCCCGAGTGTGAGTCTGCAGAGACCCCGAGAGTGAGTCGGCAGAGTCGCCGAGAGAGTGTGTGCAGAGGCCCCGAGAGTGAGTGTGCAGAGTCGCCGCGAGTGTGTTGCAGAGGCACCGAGAGTGTCCCAAGATACCCCGAGAGTGAGTCTGCAGAGAAACAGAGAGTGAGTGTTCATTGACCTCGACAGAGAGTTATCAGAGACCCCGAGAGTGAGTCTGCAGAGACCCCGAGAGTGAGTGTGCAGAGAGCCCGAGAGGGAGTCTGCAGAGACCCCGAGAGTGATTGTGCAGAGACCCCGAGGACGTGTCCGCAGAGAGCGGGAGAGTGAGTGCGCAGAGACCCCGTGAGGGAGTATGCAAAGACCCCGTGACTGAGTGTGCAGAGACCCCGAGAGTGAGTGTGCAGTGACCCCGAGAGTGAGTCAGCATAAACCCCGAGAGTGAGTGTGCAGAGACCCCGAGGACGTGTCCGCAGAGAACGGGAGAGTGAGTGTGCAGAGACCCCGAGTGTGTGTGCAGAGATCCCGAGAGTGAGTGTGCAGAGACCCCGAGAGTGAGTCTGCAGAGAACCCGAGAGTGAGTGTGCAGAGACCCCGAGTGTGAGTGTGCAGAGACTCCGAGAGTGAATGTGCAGAGACCCCCAGAGAGAGTCTGCAGAGACCGCGAGTGTGAGTGTGCAGAGACCCCGAGAGTGTGTGTGCAGAGACCCCGAGAGTGAGTCTGCAGAGATACCGAGAGTGACTGTGCTGAGACACAGAGAGTGAGTGTGCAGAGAACCCGAGTGTGAGAGTACAGAGACCCCGAGAGAGAGTGTGCAGAGGCCCCGAGAATCAGTGTGCAGAGACCCCGAGAGAGAGTCTGCAGAGACCCCGAGAGAGGTCTGCAGAGACCCCGAGATTGAGTGTGCAGAGACCCCGAGAGTGAGTGTGCAGAGACCCCGAGAGAGAGTCTGCAGAGACCGGGAGAGTGAGTCTGCAGAGACCCCGAGAGTGTGTGTGCAGAGACCGCGAGCGTGAGTATGCAGAGACCCCGAGAGTGAGTGTGAAGAGACCGCGAGAGTGAGTGTGCAGAGACACCGAGAGTGAGTGTGCAGAGACAACGAGAGTGAGTCTCCAAAGACCCCGAGAGTGACTGTGCGGAGACACCGAGAGTGAGTCTGCGGAGAAACCGAGAGTGAGTGTGCAGAGATCATGAGAGGGAGAGTGCAGAGACCCTGAGAGTGAGTCTGCAGAGACATGAGAGTGAGTGTGCAGATACACCGAGAGTGAGTGTGCAGAGACCCCGAGAGTGAGTGTGCAGTGACCCCGAGAGTGAGTGTGCAGAGACCCCGACTGTGTGTGTGCAGAGGCCCTGAGAGTGTCTAAAGAGACCCCGAGAGTCAGTGTGCAGAGAACCCGAGAGTGAGTATGCAGAGATCCCTAGAGTGTGTGTTTAGAGACCCCGAGAGAGAGTGTGCAGAGACCCCGAGTGTGAGTGTGCAGAGACCCCGGGAGTGAGTGTGCAGAGATCCCGAGAGTGAGTGTGCAGAGACACCGAGAGTGACTGTGCGGAGACACAGAGAGTGAATGTGCAGAGACCCCGAGTGTGTGTGTGCAGAGGCCCTGAGAGTGTCTAAAGAGACCCCGAGAGTCAGTGTGCAGAGACCCCGAGAGTGAGTCTGCAGAGACCCCTAGAGTGAGTGTTTAGAGACCCCGAGAGAGAGTGTGCAGAGACCCCGAGTGTGAGTGTGCAGAGACCCCGGGAGTTAGTGTGCAGAGACCCCGAGAGTGAGTCTGCAGAGACCCTGAGAGTGAGTGTGAAGAGACCGCGAGAGTGAGTGCGCAGTGACCCCAAGAGTCAGTCTGCAGAGAGACCGAGAGTGAGTCTGCAGAGACACCGAGAGTGACTGTGCGGAGACACAGAGAGTGAGTGTGCAGAGACCCCGAGTGTGAGGGTGCAGAGACCCCGAGAGTGAGTGTGCAGAGACCCCGAGAGTGAGTGTGCAGAGACCCCGAGAGGGAGTCTGCAGAGACCCCGAGAGTGATTGTGCAGAGACCCCGAGGACGTGTCCGCAGAGAGCGGGAGAGTGAGTGCGCAGAGACCCCGTGAGGGAGTATGCAAAGACCCCGTGACTGAGTGTGCAGAGACCCCGAGAGTGAGTGTGCAGAGACCCCGAGTGTGAGAGTGCAGAGACCCCGAGAGCGAATGTGCAGAGACCCCGAGAGAGAGTGTGCAGAGACCCCGAGTGTGAGTGTGCAGAGACCCCGAGATTGAATGTGCAGAGACCCCGAGAGCGAGTGTGCTGAGGCCCCGAGAATGAGTGTGCAGAGACCCCGAGTGTGAGTGTGCAGAGATCCCGAGAGTGAGTGTGCAGAGACCCCGAGAGTGAGTCTGCAGAGACCCCGAGAGTGAGTGTGCAGAGACGCCGAGAGTGAATGTGCAGAGACCCCCAGAGTGAGTGTGCAGAGACCCCGAGAGTGAGTGTGCATAGACCACGAGAGTGAGTGTGCAGAGACCCCGAGAGTGAGTGTGCAGAGACCCCGAGTGTGAGGGTGCAGAGACCCCGAGAGTGAGTGTGCAGAGACCCCGAGAGTGAGTGTGCAGAGACCCCGAGAGGGAGTCTGCAGAGACCCGGAGAGTGATTGTGCAGAGACCCCGAGGACGTGTCCGCAGAGAGCGGGAGAGTGAGTGCGCAGAGACCCCGTGAGGGAGTATGCAAAGACCCCGTGACTGAGTGTGCAGAGACCCCGAGAGTGAGTGTGCAGAGACCCCGAGAGTGAGTCAGCATAAACCCCGAGAGTGAGTGTGCAGAGACCCCGAGTGTGAGTGTGCAGAGATCCCGAGAGTGAGTGTGCAGAGACCCCGAGAGTGAGTCTGCAGAGAACCCGAGAGTGAGTGTGCAGAGACCCCGAGTGTGAGTGTGCAGAGACGCCGAGAGTGAATGTGCAGAGACCCCCAGAGAGAGTCTGCAGAGACCGCGAGTGTGAGTGTGCAGAGACCCCGAGAGTGTGTGTGCAGAGACCCCGAGAGTGAGTCTGCAGAGATACCGAGAGTGACTGTGCGGAGACACAGAGAGTGAGTGTGCAGAGAACCCGAGTGTGAGAGTACAGAGACCCCGAGAGTGAGTGTGCAGAGACCCCGAGAGAGAGTCTGCAGAGACCGGGAGAGTGAGTCTGCAGAGACCCCGAGAGTGTGTGTGCAGAGACCGCGAGAGTGAGTATGCAGAGACCCCGAGAGTGAGTGTGAAGAGACCGCGAGAGTGAGTGTGCAGAGACACCGAGAGTGAGTGTGCAGAGACAACGAGAGTGAGTCTCCAAAGACCCCGAGAGTGACTGTGCGGAGACACCGAGAGTGAGTCTGCGGAGAAACCGAGAGTGAGTGTGCAGAGATCATGAGAGGGAGAGTGCAGAGACCCTGAGAGTGAGTCTGCAGAGACATGAGAGTGAGTGTGCAGATACACCGAGAGTGAGTGTGCAGAGACCCCGAGAGTGAGTGTGCAGTGACCCCGAGAGTGAGTGTGCAGAGACCCCGAGTGTGTGTGTGCAGAGGCCCTGAGAGTGTCTAAAGAGACCCCGAGAGTCAGTGTGCAGAGACCCCGAGAGTGAGTCTGCAGAGACCGCTAGAGTGTGTGTTTAGAGACCCCGAGAGAGAGTGTGCAGAGACCCCGAGTGTGAGTGTGCAGAGACCCCGGGAGTGAGTGTGCAGAGACCCCGAGAGTGAGTCTGCAGAGACCCTGAGAGTGAGTGTGAAGAGACCGCGAGAGTGAGTTCGCAGTGACACCAAGAGTCAGTCTGCAGAGAGACCGAGAGTGAGTCTGCAGAGACACCGAGAGTGACTGTGCGGAGACACAGAGAGTGAGTGTGCAGAGACCCCGAGTGTGAGAGTGCAGAGACCCCGAGAGCGAATGTGCAGAGACCCCGAGAGAGAGTGTGCAGAGACCCCGAGTGTGAGTGTGCAGAGACCCCGAGATTGAATGTGCAGAGACCCCGAGAGCGAGTGTGCTGAGGCCCCGAGAATGAGTGTGCAGAGACCCCGAGTGTGAGTGTGCAGAGATCCCGAGAGTGAGTGTGCAGAGACCCCGAGAGTGAGTCTGCAGAGACCCCGAGAGTGAGTGTGCAGAGACGCCGAGAGTGAATGTACAGAGACCCCCAGAGTGAGTGTGCAGAGACCCCGAGAGTGAGTGTGCATAGACCACGAGAGTGAGTGTGCAGAGACCCCGAGAGTGAGTGTGCAGAGACCCCGAGTGTGAGGGTGCAGAGACCCCGAGAGTGAGTGTGCAGAGACCCCGAGTGTGAGTCTGCAGAGACCCCGAGAGTGAGTCGGCAGAGACGCCGAGAGGGTGTGTGCAGAGGCCCCGAGAGTGAGTGTGCAGAGTCGCCGAGAGTGTGTTGCAGAGGCACCGAGAGTGTCCCAAGATACCCCGAGAGTGAGTCTGCAGAGAAACAGAGAGTGAGTGTGCATTGACCTCGACAGAGAGTTATCAGAGACCCCGAGAGTGAGTCTGCATAGACCTCGAGAGTGAGTCTGCAGAGACCCCGAGAGTGAGTGTGCAGAGACCCCGAGAGGGAGTCTGCAGAGACCCCGAGAGTGATTGTGCAGAGACCCCGAGGACGTGTCCGCAGAGAGCGGGAGAGTGAGTGCGCAGAGACCCCGTGAGGGAGTATGCAAAGACCCCGTGACTGAGTGTGCAGAGACCCCGAGAGTGAGTGTGCAGAGACCCCGAGAGTGAGTCAGCATAAACCCCGAGAGTGAGTGTGCAGAGACCCCGAGTGTGAGTGTGCAGAGATCCCGAGAGTGAGTGTGCAGAGACCCCGAGAGTGAGTCTGCAGAGAACCCGAGAGTGAGTGTGCAGAGACCCCGAGTGTGAGTGTGCAGAGACGCCGAGAGTGAATGTGCAGAGACCCCCAGAGAGAGTCTGCAGAGACCGCGAGTGTGAGTGTGCAGAGACCCCGAGAGTGTGTGTGCAGAGACCCCGAGATTGAGTCTGCAGAGATACCGAGAGTGACTGTGCGGAGACACAGAGAGTGAGTGTGCAGAGAACCCGAGTGTGAGAGTACAGAGACCCCGAGAGATAGTCTGCAGAGACCCCGAGATTGAGTGTGCAGAGACCCCGAGAGTGAGTGTGCAGAGACCCCGAGAGAGAGTCTGCAGAGACCGGGAGAGTGAGTCTGCAGAGACCCCGAGAGTGTGTGTGCAGAGACCGCGAGAGTGAGTATGCAGAGACCCCGAGAGTGAGTGTGAAGAGACCGCGAGAGTGAGTGTGCAGAGACACCGAGAGTGAGTGTGCAGAGACAACGAGAGTGAGTCTCCAAAGACCCCGAGAGTGACTGTGCGGAGACACCGAGAGTGAGTCTGCGGAGAAACCGAGAGTGAGTGTGCAGAGATCATGAGAGGGAGAGTGCAGAGACCCTGAGAGTGAGTCTGCAGAGACATGAGAGTGAGTGTGCAGATACACCGAGAGTGAGTGTGCAGAGACCCCGAGAGTGAGTGTGCAGTGACCCCGAGAGTGAGTGTGCAGAGACCCCGAGTGTGTGTGTGCAGAGGCCCTGAGAGTGTCTAAAGAGACCCCGAGAGTCAGTGTGCAGAGACCCCGAGAGTGAGTCTGCAGAGACCGCTAGAGTGTGTGTTTACAGACCCCGAGAGAGAGAGTGTGCAGAGACCCCGAGTGTGAGTGTGCAGAGACCCCGGGAGTGAGTGTGCAGAGACCCCGAGAGTGAGTCTGCAGAGACCCTGAGAGTGAGTGTGAAGAGACCGCGAGAGTGAGTTCGCAGTGACCCCAAGAGTCAGTCTGCAGAGAGACCGAGAGTGAGTCTGCAGAGACACCGAGAGTGACTGTGCGGAGACACAGAGAGTGAGTGTGCAGAGACGCCGAGTGTGAGAGTGCAGAGACCCCGAGAGCGAATGTTCAGAGACCCCGAGAGAGAGTGTGCAGAGACCCCGAGTGTGAGTGTGCAGAGACCCCGAGATTGAATGTGCAGAGTCCCCGAGAGCGAGTGTGCTGAGGCCCCGAGAATGAGTGTGCAGAGACCCCGAGTGTGAGTGTGCAGAGATCCCGAGAGTGAGTGTGCAGAGTCCCCGAGAGTGAGTCTGCAGAGACCCCGAGAGTGAGTGTGCAGAGTCCCCGAGAGTGTGTGTGCAGAGACCGCGAGAGTGAGTCTGCAGAGACCCCGAGAGTGAGTGTGCATAGACCACGAGAGTGAGTGTGCAGAGACCCCGAGAGTGAGTGTGCAGAGATCCCTAGAGTGTGTGTTTAGAGACCCCGAGAGAGAGTGTGCAGAGACCCCGAGTGTGAGTGTGCAGAGACCCCGGGAGTGAGTGTGCAGAGATCCCGAGAGTGAGTGTGCAGAGACACCGAGAGTGACTGTGCGGAGACACAGAGAGTGAATGTGCAGAGACCCCGAGTGTGTGTGTGCAGAGGCCCTGAGAGTGTCTAAAGAGACCCCGAGAGTCAGTGTGCAGAGACCCCGAGAGTGAGTCTGCAGAGACCCCTAGAGTGAGTGTTTAGAGACCCCGAGAGAGAGTGTGCAGAGACCCCGAGTGTGAGTGTGCAGAGACCCCGGGAGTTAGTGTGCAGAGACCCCGAGAGTGAGTCTGCAGAGACCCTGAGAGTGAGTGTGAAGAGACCGCGAGAGTGAGTGCGCAGTGACCCCAAGAGTCAGTCTGCAGAGAGACCGAGAGTGAGTCTGCAGAGACACCGAGAGTGACTGTGCGGAGACACAGAGAGTGAGTGTGCAGAGACCCCGAGTGTGAGGGTGCAGAGACCCCGAGAGTGAGTGTGCAGAGACCCCGAGAGTGAGTGTGCAGAGACCCCGAGAGGGAGTCTGCAGAGACCCCGAGAGTGATTGTGCAGAGACCCCGAGGACGTGTCCGCAGAGAGCGGGAGAGTGAGTGCGCAGAGACCCCGTGAGGGAGTATGCAAAGACCCCGTGACTGAGTGTGCAGAGACCCCGAGAGTGAGTGTGCAGAGACCCCGAGTGTGAGAGTGCAGAGACCCCGAGAGCGAATGTGCAGAGACCCCGAGAGAGAGTGTGCAGAGACCCCGAGTGTGAGTGTGCAGAGACCCCGAGATTGAATGTGCAGAGACCCCGAGAGCGAGTGTGCTGAGGCCCCGAGAATGAGTGTGCAGAGACCCCGAGTGTGAGTGTGCAGAGATCCCGAGAGTGAGTGTGCAGAGACCCCGAGAGTGAGTCTGCAGAGACCCCGAGAGTGAGTGTGCAGAGACGCCGAGAGTGAATGTGCAGAGACCCCCAGAGTGAGTGTGCAGAGACCCCGAGAGTGAGTGTGCATAGACCACGAGAGTGAGTGTGCAGAGACCCCGAGAGTGAGTGTGCAGAGACCCCGAGTGTGAGGGTGCAGAGACCCCGAGAGTGAGTGTGCAGAGACCCCGAGAGTGAGTGTGCAGAGACCCCGAGAGGGAGTCTGCAGAGACCCGGAGAGTGATTGTGCAGAGACCCCGAGGACGTGTCCGCAGAGAGCGGGAGAGTGAGTGCGCAGAGACCCCGTGAGGGAGTATGCAAAGACCCCGTGACTGAGTGTGCAGAGACCCCGAGAGTGAGTGTGCAGAGACCCCGAGAGTGAGTCAGCATAAACCCCGAGAGTGAGTGTGCAGAGACCCCGAGTGTGAGTGTGCAGAGATCCCGAGAGTGAGTGTGCAGAGACCCCGAGAGTGAGTCTGCAGAGAACCCGAGAGTGAGTGTGCAGAGACCCCGAGTGTGAGTGTGCAGAGACGCCGAGAGTGAATGTGCAGAGACCCCCAGAGAGAGTCTGCAGAGACCGCGAGTGTGAGTGTGCAGAGACCCCGAGAGTGTGTGTGCAGAGACCCCGAGAGTGAGTCTGCAGAGATACCGAGAGTGACTGTGCGGAGACACAGAGAGTGAGTGTGCAGAGAACCCGAGTGTGAGAGTACAGAGACCCCGAGAGTGAGTGTGCAGAGACCCCGAGAGAGAGTCTGCAGAGACCGGGAGAGTGAGTCTGCAGAGACCCCGAGAGTGTGTGTGCAGAGACCGCGAGAGTGAGTATGCAGAGACCCCGAGAGTGAGTGTGAAGAGACCGCGAGAGTGAGTGTGCAGAGACACCGAGAGTGAGTGTGCAGAGACAACGAGAGTGAGTCTCCAAAGACCCCGAGAGTGACTGTGCGGAGACACCGAGAGTGAGTCTGCGGAGAAACCGAGAGTGAGTGTGCAGAGATCATGAGAGGGAGAGTGCAGAGACCCTGAGAGTGAGTCTGCAGAGACATGAGAGTGAGTGTGCAGATACACCGAGAGTGAGTGTGCAGAGACCCCGAGAGTGAGTGTGCAGTGACCCCGAGAGTGAGTGTGCAGAGACCCCGAGTGTGTGTGTGCAGAGGCCCTGAGAGTGTCTAAAGAGACCCCGAGAGTCAGTGTGCAGAGACCCCGAGAGTGAGTCTGCAGAGACCGCTAGAGTGTGTGTTTAGAGACCCCGAGAGAGAGTGTGCAGAGACCCCGAGTGTGAGTGTGCAGAGACCCCGGGAGTGAGTGTGCAGAGACCCCGAGAGTGAGTCTGCAGAGACCCTGAGAGTGAGTGTGAAGAGACCGCGAGAGTGAGTTCGCAGTGACCCCAAGAGTCAGTCTGCAGAGAGACCGAGAGTGAGTCTGCAGAGACACCGAGAGTGACTGTGCGGAGACACAGAGAGTGAGTGTGCAGAGACCCCGAGTGTGAGAGTGCAGAGACCCCGAGAGCGAATGTGCAGAGACCCCGAGAGAGAGTGTGCAGAGACCCCGAGTGTGAGTGTGCAGAGACCCCGAGATTGAATGTGCAGAGACCCCGAGAGCGAGTGTGCTGAGGCCCCGAGAATGAGTGTGCAGAGACCCCGAGTGTGAGTGTGCAGAGATCCCGAGAGTGAGTGTGCAGAGACCCCGAGAGTGAGTCTGCAGAGACCCCGAGAGTGAGTGTGCAGAGACGCCGAGAGTGAATGTGCAGAGACCCCCAGAGTGAGTGTGCAGAGACCCCGAGAGTGAGTGTGCATAGACCACGAGAGTGAGTGTGCAGAGACCCCGAGAGTGAGTGTGCAGAGACCCCGAGTGTGAGGGTGCAGAGACCCCGAGAGTGAGTGTGCAGAGACCCCGAGTGTGAGTCTGCAGAGACCCCGAGAGTGAGTCGGCAGAGACGCCGAGAGGTTGTGTGCAGAGGCCCCGAGAGTGAGTGTGCAGAGTCGCCGAGAGTGTGTTGCAGAGGCACCGAGAGTGTCCCAAGATACCCCGAGAGTGAGTCTGCAGAGAAACAGAGAGTGAGTGTGCATTGACCTCGACAGAGAGTTATCAGAGACCCCGAGAGTGAGTCTGCATAGACCTCGAGAGTGAGTCTGCAGAGACCCCGAGAGTGAGTGTGCAGAGACCCCGAGAGGGAGTCTGCAGAGACCCCGAGAGTGATTGTGCAGAGACCCCGAGGACGTGTCCGCAGAGAGCGGGAGAGTGAGTGCGCAGAGACCCCGTGAGGGAGTATGCAAAGACCCCGTGACTGAGTGTGCAGAGACCCCGAGAGTGAGTGTGCAGAGACCCCGAGAGTGAGTCAGCATAAACCCCGAGAGTGAGTGTGCAGAGACCCCGAGTGTGAGTGTGCAGAGATCCCGAGAGTGAGTGTGCAGAGACCCCGAGAGTGAGTCTGCAGAGAACCCGAGAGTGAGTGTGCAGAGACCCCGAGTGTGAGTGTGCAGAGACGCCGAGAGTGAATGTGCAGAGACCCCCAGAGAGAGTCTGCAGAGACCGCGAGTGTGAGTGTGCAGAGACCCCGAGAGTGTGTGTGCAGAGACCCCGAGATTGAGTCTGCAGAGATACCGAGAGTGACTGTGCGGAGACACAGAGAGTGAGTGTGCAGAGAACCCGAGTGTGAGAGTACAGAGACCCCGAGAGATAGTCTGCAGAGACCCCGAGATTGAGTGTGCAGAGACCCCGAGAGTGAGTGTGCAGAGACCCCGAGAGAGAGTCTGCAGAGACCGGGAGAGTGAGTCTGCAGAGACCCCGAGAGTGTGTGTGCAGAGACCGCGAGAGTGAGTATGCAGAGACCCCGAGAGTGAGTGTGAAGAGACCGCGAGAGTGAGTGTGCAGAGACACCGAGAGTGAGTGTGCAGAGACAACGAGAGTGAGTCTCCAAAGACCCCGAGAGTGACTGTGCGGAGACACCGAGAGTGAGTCTGCGGAGAAACCGAGAGTGAGTGTGCAGAGATCATGAGAGGGAGAGTGCAGAGACCCTGAGAGTGAGTCTGCAGAGACATGAGAGTGAGTGTGCAGATACACCGAGAGTGAGTGTGCAGAGACCCCGAGAGTGAGTGTGCAGAGACCCCGAGAGTGAGTGTGCAGAGACCCCGAGTGTGTGTGTGCAGAGGCCCTGAGAGTGTCTAAAGAGACCCCGAGAGTCAGTGTGCAGAGACCCCGAGAGTGAGTCTGCAGAGACCGCTAGAGTGTGTGTTTACAGACCCCGAGAGAGAGAGTGTGCAGAGACCCCGAGTGTGAGTGTGCAGAGACCCCGGGAGTGAGTGTGCAGAGACCCCGAGAGTGAGTCTGCAGAGACCCTGAGAGTGAGTGTGAAGAGACCGCGAGAGTGAGTTCGCAGTGACCCCAAGAGTCAGTCTGCAGAGAGACCGAGAGTGAGTCTGCAGAGACACCGAGAGTGACTGTGCGGAGACACAGAGAGTGAGTGTGCAGAGACGCCGAGTGTGAGAGTGCAGAGACCCCGAGAGCGAATGTTCAGAGACCCCGAGAGAGAGTGTGCAGAGACCCCGAGTGTGAGTGTGCAGAGACCCCGAGATTGAATGTGCAGAGTCCCCGAGAGCGAGTGTGCTGAGGCCCCGAGAATGAGTGTGCAGAGACCCCGAGTGTGAGTGTGCAGAGATCCCGAGAGTGAGTGTGCAGAGTCCCCGAGAGTGAGTCTGCAGAGACCCCGAGAGTGAGTGTGCAGAGTCCCCGAGAGTGTGTGTGCAGAGACCGCGAGAGTGAGTCTGCAGAGACCCCGAGAGTGAGTGTGCATAGACCACGAGAGTGAGTGTGCAGAGACCCCGAGAGTGAGTGTGCAGAGACCCCGAGTGTGAGGGTGCAGAGACCCCGAGAGTGAGTGTGCAGAGACCCCGAGTGTGAGTCTGCCGAGACCCCGAGAGTGAGTCGGCAGAGACGCCGAGAGAGTGTGTGCAGAGGCCCCGAGAGTGAGTGTGCAGAGTCGCCGAGAGTGTGTTGCAGAGGCACCGAGAGTGTCCCAAGATACCCCGAGAGTGAGTCTGCAGAGAAACAGAGAGTGAGTGTGCATTGACCTCGACAGAGAGTTATCAGAGACCCCGAGAGTGAGTCTGCATAGACCTCGAGAGTGAGTCTGCAGAGACCCCGAGAGTGAGTGTGCAGAGACCCCGAGAGGGAGTCTGCAGAGACCCCGAGAGTGATTGTGCAGAGACCCCGAGAGACAGAGTCTGCAGAGATCACGAGAGTGAGTGTGCAGAGACCCCGAGAGAGCGTCTGCAGGGACCCCGAGAGAGAGTCTGCAGAGACACCGAGATTGAGTCTGCAGAGACACCGAGAGTGACTGTGCGGAGACACAGAGAGTGAGTGTGCAGAGACGCCGAGTGTGAGAGTGCAGAGACCCCGAGAGCGAATGTTCAGAGACCCCGAGAGAGAGTGTGCAGAGACCCCGAGTGTGAGTGTGCAGAGACCCCGAGATTGAATGTGCAGAGTCCCCGAGAGCGAGTGTGCTGAGGCCCCGAGAATGAGTGTGCAGAGACCCCGAGTGTGAGTGTGCAGAGATCCCGAGAGTGAGTGTGCAGAGTCCCCGAGAGTGAGTCTGCAGAGACCCCGAGAGTGAGTGTGCAGAGTCCCCGAGAGTGTGTGTGCAGAGACCGCGAGAGTGAGTCTGCAGAGACCCCGAGAGTGAGTGTGCATAGACCACGAGAGTGAGTGTGCAGAGACCCCGAGAGTGAGTGTGCAGAGACCCCGAGTGTGAGGGTGCAGAGACCCCGAGAGTGAGTGTGCAGAGACCCCGAGTGTGAGTCTGCCGAGACCCCGAGAGTGAGTCGGCAGAGACGCCGAGAGAGTGTGTGCAGAGGCCCCGAGAGTGAGTGTGCAGAGTCGCCGAGAGTGTGTTGCAGAGGCACCGAGAGTGTCCCAAGATACCCCGAGAGTGAGTCTGCAGAGAAACAGAGAGTGAGTGTGCAGAGACCCCGAGAGAGAGTCTGCAGAGACCGGGAGAGTGAGTCTGCAGAGACCCCGAGAGTGTGTGTGCAGAGACCGCGAGAGTGAGTATGCAGAGACCCCGAGAGTGAGTGTGAAGAGACCGCGAGAGTGAGTGTGCAGAGACACCGAGAGTGAGTGTGCAGAGACAACGAGAGTGAGTCTCCAATGACCCCGAGAGTGACTGTGCGGAGACACCGAGAGTGAGTCTGCGGAGAAACCGAGAGTGAGTGTGCAGAGATCATGAGAGGGAGAGTGCAGAGACTCTGAGAGTGAGTCTGCAGAGACATGAGAGTGAGTGTGCAGATACACCGAGAGTGAGTGTGCAGAGACCCCGAGAGTGAGTGTGCAGTGACCCCGAGAGTGAGTGTGCAGAGACCCCGAGTGTGTGTGTGCAGAGGCCCTGAGAGTGTCTAAAGAGACCCCGAGAGTCAGTGTGCAGAGACCCCGAGAGTGAGTCTGCAGAGACCCCTAGAGTGTGTGTTTAGAGACCCCGAGAGAGAGTGTGCAGAGACCCCGAGTGTGAGTGTGCAGAGACCCCGGGAGTGAGTGTGCAGAGACCCCGAGAGTGAGTCTGCAGAGACCCTGAGAGTGAGTGTGAAGAGACCGCGAGAGTGAGTTCGCAGTGACCCCAAGAGTCAGTCTGCAGAGAGACCGAGAGTGAGTCTGCAGAGACACCGAGAGTGACTGTGAGGAGACACAGAGAGTGAGTGTGCAGAGACGCCGAGTGTGAGAGTGCAGAGACCCCGAGAGAGAGTGTGCAGAGACCCCGAGTGTGAGTGTGCAGAGACCCCGAGATTGAATGTGCAGAGTCCCCGAGAGCGAGTGTGCTGAGGCCCCGAGAATGAGTGTGCAGAGACCCCGAGTGTGTGTGCAGAGATCCCGAGAGTGAGTGTGCAGAGTCCCCGAGAGTGAGTCTGCAGAGACCCCGAGAGTGAGTGTGCAGAGTCCCCGAGAGTGTGTGTGCAGAGACCGCGAGAGTGAGTCTGCAGAGACCCCGAGAGTGAGTGTGCATAGACCACGAGAGTGAGTGTGCAGAGACCCCGAGAGTGAGTCTGCAGAGACCCCGAGAGTGATTGTGCAGAGACCCCGAGAGAGAGAGTCTGCAGAGATCACGAGAGTGAGTGTGCAGAGACCCCGAGAGAGAGTCTGCAGAGACCCCGAGAGAGAGTCTGCAGAGACACCGAGATTGAGTGTGCAGAGACCCCGAGAGTGAGTGTGCAGAGACCCCGAGAGAGAGTCTGCAGAGACCGGGAGAGTGAGTCTGCAGAGACCCCGAGAGTGTGTGTGCAGAGACCGCGAGAGTGAGTATGCAGAGACCCCGAGAGTGAGTGTGAAGAGACCGCGAGAGTGAGTGTGCAGAGACACCGAGAGTGAGTGTGCAGAGACAACGAGAGTGAGTCTCCAATGACCCCGAGAGTGACTGTGCGGAGACACCGAGAGTGAGTCTGCGGAGAAACCGAGAGTGAGTGTGCAGAGATCATGAGAGGGAGAGTGCAGAGACTCTGAGAGTGAGTCTGCAGAGACATGAGAGTGAGTGTGCAGATACACCGAGAGTGAGTGTGCAGAGACCCCGAGAGTGAGTGTGCAGTGACCCCGAGAGTGAGTGTGCAGAGACCCCGAGTGTGTGTGTGCAGAGGCCCTGAGAGTGTCTAAAGAGACCCCGAGAGTCAGTGTGCAGAGACCCCGAGAGTGAGTCTGCAGAGACCCCTAGATTGTGTGTTTAGAGACCCCGAGAGAGAGTGTGCAGAGACCCCGAGTGTGAGTGTGCAGAGACCCCGGGAGTGAGTGTGCAGAGACCCCGAGAGTGAGTCTGCAGAGACCCTGAGAGTGAGTGTGAAGAGACCGCGAGAGTGAGTTCGCAGTGACCCCAAGAGTCAGTCTGCAGAGAGACCGAGAGTGAGTCTGCAGAGACACCGAGAGTGACTGTGAGGAGACACAGAGAGTGAGTGTGCAGAGACGCCGAGTGTGAGAGTGCAGAGACCCCGAGAGAGAGTGTGCAGAGACCCCGAGTGTGAGTGTGCAGAGACCCCGAGATTGAATGTGCAGAGTCCCCGAGAGCGAGTGTGCTGAGGCCCCTAGAATGAGTGTGCAGAGACCCCGAGTGTGTGTGCAGAGATCCCGAGAGTGAGTGTGCAGAGTCCCCGAGAGTGAGTCTGCAGAGACCCCGAGAGTGAGTGTGCAGAGTCCCCGAGAGTGTGTGTGCAGAGACCGCGAGAGTGAGTCTGCAGAGACCCCGAGAGTGAGTGTGCATAGACCACGAGAGTGAGTGTGCAGAGACCCCGAGAGTGAGTGTGCAGAGACCCCGAGTGTGAGGGTGCAGAGACCCCGAGAGTGAGTGTGCAGAGACCCCGAGTGTGAGTCTGCAGAGACCCCGAGAGTGAGTCGGCAGAGTCGCCGAGAGAGTGTGTGCAGAGGCCCCGAGAGTGAGTGTGCAGAGTCGCCGAGAGTGTGTTGCAGAGGCACCGAGAGTGTCCCAAGATACCCCGAGAGTGAGTCTGCAGAGAAACAGAGAGTGAGTGTTCATTGACCTCGACAGAGAGTTATCAGAGACCCCGAGAGTGAGTCTGCAGAGACCCCGAGAGTGAGTGTGCAGAGACCCCGAGAGGGAGTCTGCAGAGACCCCGAGAGTGATTGTGCAGAGACCCCGAGGACGTGTCCGCAGAGAGCGGGAGAGTGAGTGCGCAGAGACCCCGTGAGGGAGTATGCAAAGACCCCGTGACTGAGTGTGCAGAGACCCCGAGAGTGAGTGTGCAGTGACCCCGAGAGTGAGTCAGCATAAACCCCGAGTGTGAGTGTGCAGAGACCCCGAGGACGTGTCCGCAGAGAACGGGAGAGTGAGTGTGCAGAGACCCCGAGTGTGAGTGTGCAGAGATCCCGAGAGTGAGTGTGCAGAGACCCCGAGAGTGAGTCTGCAGAGAACCCGAGAGTGAGTGTGCAGAGACCCCGAGTGTGAGTGTGCAGAGACTCCGAGAGTGAATGTGCAGAGACCCCCAGAGAGAGTCTGCAGAGACCGCGAGTGTGAGTGTGCAGAGACCCCGAGAGTGTGTGTGCAGAGACCCCGAGAGTGAGTCTGCAGAGATACCGAGAGTGACTGTGCGGAGACACGGAGAGTGAGTGTGCAGAGAACCCGAGTGTGAGAGTACAGAGACCCCGAGAGAGAGTGTGCAGAGGCCCCGAGAATCAGTGTGCAGAGACCCCGAGAGAGAGTCTGCAGAGACCCCGAGAGAGGTCTGCAGAGACCCCGAGATTGAGTGTGCAGAGACCCCGAGAGTGAGTGTGCAGAGACCCCGACAGAGAGTCTGCAGAGACCGGGAGAGTGAGTCTGCAGAGACCCCGAGAGTGTGTGTGCAGAGACCGCGAGCGTGAGTATGCAGAGACCCCGAGAGTGAGTGTGAAGAGACCGCGAGAGTGAGTGTGCAGAGACACCGAGAGTGAGTGTGCAGAGACAACGAGAGTGAGTCTCCAAAGACCCCGAGACTGACTGTGCGGAGACACCGAGAGTGAGTCTGCGGAGAAACCGAGAGTGAGTGTGCAGAGATCATGAGAGGGAGAGTGCAGAGACCCTGAGAGTGAGTCTGCAGAGACATGAGAGTGAGTGTGCAGATACACCGAGAGTGAGTGTGCAGAGACCCCGAGAGTGAGTGTGCAGTGACCCCGAGAGTGAGTGTGCAGAGACCCCGACTGTGTGTGTGCAGAGGCCCTGAGAGTGTCTAAAGAGACCCCGAGAGTCAGTGTGCAGGGACCCCGAGAGTGAGTATGCAGAGATCCCTAGAGTGTGTGTTTAGAGACCCCGAGAGAGAGTGTGCAGAGACCCCGAGTGTGAGTGTGCAGAGACCCCGGGAGTGAGTGTGCAGAGATCCCGAGAGTGAGTGTGCAGAGACACCGAGAGTGACTGTGCGGAGACACAGAGAGTGAATGTGCAGAGACGCCGAGTGTGAGAGTGCAGAGACCCCGAGTGTGAGTGTGCAGAGATCCCGAGAGTGAGTGTGCAGAGTCCCCGAGAGTGAGTCTGCAGAGACCCCGAGAGTGAGTGTGCAGAGTCCCCGAGAGTGTGTGTGCAGAGACCGCGAGAGTGAGTCTGCAGAGACCCCGAGAGTGAGTGTGCATAGACCACGAGAGTGAGTGTGCAGAGACCCCGAGAGTGAGTGTGCAGATACCCCGAGTGTGAGGGTGCAGAGACCCCGAGAGTGAGTGTGCAGAGACCCCGAGTGTGAGTCTGCAGAGACCCCGAGAGTGAGTCGGCAGAGACGCCGAGAGAGTGTGTGCAGAGGCCCCGAGAGTGAGTGTGCAGAGTCGCCGAGAGTGTGTTGCAGAGGCACCGAGAGTGTCCCAAGATACCCCGAGAGTGAGTCTGCAGAGAAACAGAGAGTGAGTGTGCATTGACCTGAACAGAGAGTTATCAGAGACCCCGAGAGTGAGTCTGCATAGACCTCGAGAGTGAGTCTGCAGAGACCCCGAGAGTGAGTGTGCAGAGACCCCGAGAGGGAGTCTGCAGAGACCCCGAGAGTGATTGTGCAGAGACCCCGAGAGAGAGAGTCTGCAGAGATCACGAGAGTGAGTGTGCAGAGACCCCGAGAGAGAGTCTGCAGAGACCCCGAGTGTGAGTGTGCAGAGACCCCGAGAGAGAGTCTGCAGAGACCCCGAGAGTGAGTGTGCAGAGTCCCCGAGAGTGTGTTGCAGAGGCCCCGAGAGTGAGTCTGCAGAGACCCCGAGAGTGATTCTGCAGAGAAACTGAGAGTGAGTGTGCATTGAACCCGACAGAGAGTTATCAGAGACCCCGAGAGTGAGTCTGCATAGACCTCGAGAGTGAGTGTGCAGAGACCCCGAGAGTGAGTGTGCAGAGACCCCGTGAGGGAGTATGCAAAGACCCCGTGACTGAGTGTGCAGAAACCCCGAGAGAGAGAGTCTGCAGAGACCCCGAGAGTGAGTGTGCAGAGACCCCGAGAGTGAGTGTGCAGAGACCCCGAGAGAGAGTGTGCAGAGACCCCGAGAGAGTCTGCAGAGACCCCGAGAGTGAGTGTGCAGAGACCCCGAGAGAGAGTCTGCAGAGACCCCGAGAGTGAGTGTGCAGAGTCCCCGAGAGTGTGTGTGCAGAGACCGCGAGAGTGAGTCTGCAGAGACCCCGAGTGTGTGTGTGCAGAGGCCCCGAGAGTGAGTGTGCAGAGACTGCGAGAGTGAGGGTGCAGAGACACCGAGAGAAAGTCTACATAGACCACGAGGCAGAGTGTGCAGAGTCCCCGAGAGTGAGTGTGAAGAGAACCCGAGAGTGAGTGTGCAGAGACCCCGAGAGTGAGTGTGCAGAGACCCCGAGAGTGTGTGTGCAGTGACCGCGAGAGAGTCTGCAGAGACCCCGATAGTGAATGTGCGGAGGCCCCAAGACTGAGTGTGAAGTGACCGCGAGTGTGAGTGTGCAGAGACCCCGAGAGTGAGTCTGCAAGGACCCCGAGAGTGACTGTGCGGAGACACCGAGAGTGAGTCTGCGGAGACAGCGAGAGTATGTGTGCAGAGACCCTGAGAGTGAGTTTGCAGAGACCCAGAGAGTGAGTCTGCAGAGACCCCGAGAGTGTGTGAGCAGAGGCCCCGAGAGTGGGTCTTCAGAGACCCCGAGAGTGTGTGTGCAGAGACCCCGAGAGTGAGTGGGCTGCGACCCCGAGAGTGAGTCTGCAGAGTCCCCGAGAGTGTGTGTGCAGAGACCGCGAGATTGAGTATGCAGAGAACCCGAGAGTGAGTGTGAAGAGACCGCGAGAGTGAGTGTGCAGAGACAACGAGAGTGAGTCTCCAAAGACCCCGAGAGTGACTGTGCGGAGACACCGGGAGTGAGTATGCGGAGAAACCGAGAGTGAGTGTTTACAGACCATGAGAGTGAGTGTGCAGAGATCACGAGAGTGAGTGGGCAGAGACCCCGTGAGGGAGTATGCAAAGACCCCGTTACTGAGTGTGCAGAGACCCCGAGAGTGAGTGTGCAGAGACCGCGAGAGTGAGCCTGCAGAGACCCCGAGAGTGTGGTGCGGAGGCCCCGAGAGTGAGTGTGCAGAGACTCCGAGAGTGAGTGTGCAGAGACCCCGAGAGTGAGGGTGCAGAGACACCGAGAGAAAGTCTACATAGACCACGAGGCTGAGTGTGCAGAGTCCCCGAGAGTGAGTGTGAACAGACCCCGAGAGTGAGTGTGCAGAGACCCCGAGAGTGAGTCTGCAGAGACCCCGAGTGTGTGTGTGCAGTGACCGCGAGAGAGAGTCTGCAGAGACCCCGATAGTGAATGTGCGGAGGCCCCAAGACTGAGTGTGAAGAGACCGCGAGTGTGAGTGTGTAGCGACCCCGAGAGTGAGTCTGCAAAGACCCCGAGAGTGACTGTGCGGAGACACAGAGAGTGAGTCTGCGGAGACAGCGAGAGTGAGTGTGCAGAGATCACGAGTGTGTGTGTGCAGAGACCCTGAGAGTGAGTCTGAAGAGACCCCGAGAGTGAGTCTGCAGAGACCCCGAGAGTGTGTGAGCAGAGGCCCCGAGAGAGGGTCTGCAGAGACCCCGAGTGTGTGTGTGCAGAGACCCCGAGAGTGAGTGGGCTGAGACCCCGAGAGTGAGTCTACAGGGTCCCCGAGAGTGCGTGTCGAGAGACCTCGAGAGTGAGTCTGCAGAGACCCCGAGAGTGTGTGTGCAGAGGCCCCGAGAGTGAGTGTGCAGAGACCCCGAGAGTGAGTCTGCAGTCCCCGAGAGTGTGTGTGCAGAGACCGCGAGAGTGAGTATGCAGAGACCCCGAGAGTGAGTGTGAAGAGACCGCGAGAGTGAGTGTGCAGAGACAACGAGAGTGAGTCTCCAAAGACCCCGAGAGTGACTGTGCGGAGACACCGGGAGTGAGTGTGACGAGACCCCGAGTGTGAGTCTGCAGAGACCCCGAGAGTGTGTGTGCAGAGGCCCCGAGAGAGGGTCTGCAGAGACCCCGAGTGTGTGTGTGCAGAGACCCTGAGAGTGAGTCTGAAGAGACCCCGAGAGTGAGTCTGCAGAGACCCCGAGAGTGTGTGTGCAGAGGCCCCGAGAGAGGGTCTGCAGAGACCCCGAGTGTGTGTGTGCAGAGACCCCGAGAGTGAGTGGGCTGAGACCCCGAGAGTGAGTCTACAGAGTCCCCGAGAGTGCGTTTGCAGAGACCCCGAGAGTGTGTGTGCAGTGACCGCGAGAGAGTCTGCAGAGATCCCGATAGTGAATGTGCGGAGGCCCCAAGACTGAGTGTGAAGTGACCGCGAGTGTGAGTGTGCAGAGACCCCGAGAGTGAGTCTGCAAAGACACCGAGAGTGACTGTGCGGAGACACCGAGAGTGAGTCTGCGGAGACAGCGAGAGTGTGTGTGCAGAGACGCTGAGAGTGAGTTTGCAGAGACCCCGAGAGTGAGTCTGCAGAGACCCCGAGAGTGTGTGAGCAGAGGCCCCGAGAGTGGGTCTTCAGAGACCCCGAGAGTGTGTGTGCAGAGACCCCGAGAGTGAGTGGGCTGCGACCCCGAGAGTGAGTCTGCAGAGTCCCCGAGAGTGTGTGTGCAGAGACCGCGAGATTGAGTATGCAGAGAACCCGAGAGTGAGTGTGAAGAGACCGCGAGAGTGAGTGTGCAGAGACAACGAGAGTGAGTCTCCAAAGACCCCGAGAGTGACTGTGCGGAGACACCGGGAGTGAGTATGCGGAGAAACCGAGAGTGAGTGTTTACAGACCATGAGAGTGAGTGTGCAGAGATCACGAGAGTGAGTCTGCAGAGACCCCGAGAGTGTGGTGCGGAGGCCCCGAGAGTGAGTGTGCAGAGACTCCGAGAGTGAGTGTGCAGAGACCCCGAGAGTGAGGGTGCAGAGACACCGAGAGAAAGTCTACATAGACCACGAGGCTGAGTGTGCAGAGTCCCCGAGAGTGAGTGTGAACAGACCCCGAGAGTGAGTGTGCAGAGACCCCGAGAGTGAGTCTGCAGAGACCCCGAGTGTGTGTGTGCAGTGACCGCGAGAGAGAGTCTGCAGAGACCCCGATAGTGAATGTGCGGAGGCCCCAAGACTGAGTGTGAAGAGACCGCGAGTGTGAGTGTGTAGCGACCCCGAGAGTGAGTCTGCAAAGACCCCGAGAGTGACTGTGCGGAGACACAGAGAGTGAGTCTGCGGAGACAGCGAGAGTGAGTGTGCAGAGATCACGAGTGTGTGTGTGCAGAGACCCTGAGAGTGAGTCTGAAGAGACCCCGAGAGTGAGTCTGCAGAGACCCCGAGAGTGTGTGAGCAGAGGCCCCGAGAGAGGGTCTGCAGAGACCCCGAGTGTGTGTGTGCAGAGACCCCGAGAGTGAGTGGGCTGAGACCCCGAGAGTGAGTCTACAGGGTCCCCGAGAGTGCGTGTCGAGAGACCTCGAGAGTGAGTCTGCAGAGACCCCGAGAGTGTGTGTGCAGAGGCCCCGAGAGTGAGTGTGCAGAGACCCCGAGAGTGAGTCTGCAGTCCCCGAGAGTGTGTGTGCAGAGACCGCGAGAGTGAGTATGCAGAGACCCCGAGAGTGAGTGTGAAGAGACCGCGAGAGTGAGTGTGCAGAGACAACGAGAGTGAGTCTCCAAAGACCCCGAGAGTGACTGTGCGGAGACACCGGGAGTGAGTGTGACGAGACCCCGAGTGTGAGTCTGCAGAGACCCCGAGAGTGTGTGTGCAGAGGCCCCGAGAGAGGGTCTGCAGAGACCCCGAGTGTGTGTGTGCAGAGACCCTGAGAGTGAGTCTGAAGAGACCCCGAGAGTGAGTCTGCAGAGACCCCGAGAGTGTGTGTGCAGAGGCCCCGAGAGAGGGTCTGCAGAGACCCCGAGTGTGTGTGTGCAGAGACCCCGAGAGTGAGTGGGCTGAGACCCCGAGAGTGAGTCTACAGAGTCCCCGAGAGTGCGTTTGCAGAGACCCCGAGAGTGTGTGTGCAGTGACCGCGAGAGAGTCTGCAGAGATCCCGATAGTGAATGTGCGGAGGCCCCAAGACTGAGTGTGAAGTGACCGCGAGTGTGAGTGTGCAGAGACCCCGAGAGTGAGTCTGCAAAGACACCGAGAGTGACTGTGCGGAGACACCGAGAGTGAGTCTGCGGAGACAGCGAGAGTGTGTGTGCAGAGACGCTGAGAGTGAGTTTGCAGAGACCCCGAGAGTGAGTCTGCAGAGACCCCGAGAGTGTGTGAGCAGAGGCCCCGAGAGTGGGTCTTCAGAGACCCCGAGAGTGTGTGTGCAGAGACCCCGAGAGTGAGTGGGCTGCGACCCCGAGAGTGAGTCTGCAGAGTCCCCGAGAGTGTGTGTGCAGAGACCGCGAGATTGAGTATGCAGAGAACCCGAGAGTGAGTGTGAAGAGACCGCGAGAGTGAGTGTGCAGAGACAACGAGAGTGAGTCTCCAAAGACCCCGAGAGTGACTGTGCGGAGACACCGGGAGTGAGTATGCGGAGAAACCGAGAGTGAGTGTTTACAGACCATGAGAGTGAGTGTGCAGAGATCACGAGAGTGAGTGGGCAGAGACCCCGTGAGGGAGTATGCAAAGACCCCGTTACTGAGTGTGCAGAGACCACGAGAGTGAGTGTGCAGAGACCGCGAGAGTGAGTCTGCAGAGACCCCGAGAGTGTGGTGCAGAGGCCCCGAGAGTGAGTGTGCAGAGACTCCGAGAGTGAGTGTGCAGAGACCCCGAGAGTGAGGGTGCAGAGACACCGAGAGAAAGTCTACATAGACCACGAGGCTGAGTGTGCAGAGTCCCCGAGAGTGAGTGTGAACAGACCCCGAGAGTGAGTGTGCAGAGACCCCGAGAGTGAGTCTGCAGAGACCCCGAGTGTGTGTGTGCAGTGACCGCGAGAGAGAGTCTGCAGAGACCCCGATAGTGAATGTGCGGAGGCCCCAAGACTGAGTGTGAAGAGACCGCGAGTGTGAGTGTGTAGCGACCCCGAGAGTGAGTCTGCAAAGACCCCGAGAGTGACTGTGCGGAGACACAGAGAGTGAGTCTGCGGAGACAGCGAGAGTGAGTGTGCAGAGATCACGAGTGTGTGTGTGCAGAGACCCTGAGAGTGAGTCTGAAGAGACCCCGAGAGTGAGTCTGCAGAGACCCCGAGAGTGTGTGTGCAGTGGCCCCGAGAGAGGGTCTGCAGAGACCCCGAGTGGGTGTGTGCAGAGACCCCGAGAGTGAGTGGGCTGAGACCCCGAGAGTGAGTCTACAGAGTCCCCGAGAGTGCGTGTGCAGAGACCTCGAGAGTGTGTGTGCAGAGGCCCCGAGAGTGAGTGTGCAGAGACCCCGAGAGTGAGTCTGCAGAGTCCCCGAGAGTGTGTGTGCAGAGACCGCGAGATTGAGTATGCAGAGACCCCGAGAGTGAGTGTGAAGAGACCGCGAGAGTGAGTGTGCAGAGACAACGAGAGTGAGTCTCCAAAGACCCCGAGAGTGACTGTGCGGAGACACCGGGAGTGAGTGTGAAGAGACCCCGAGTGTGAGTCTGCAGAGACCCCGAGAGTGAGTCTGCAGAGACGCCGAGAGTGTGTGTGCAGAGGCCCCGAGAGTGAGTGTGCAGAGTCCCCGAGAGTGTGTTGCAGAGGCCCCGAGAGTGTCCGAAGAGACCCCGAGGGTGAGTGCGCAGAGACCCCTAGAGTGAGTCTGCAGAGAAACTGAGAGTGAGTGTGCATTAAACCCGACAGAGAGTTATCAGAGACCCCGAGAGTGAGTCTGCACAGACTTCGAGAGTGAGTGTGCAGAGACCCCGAGAGTGAGTGTGCAGAGACCCCGAGAGAGAGTCAGCATAAACCCCGAGAGTCAGTGTGCAGAGACCCCGAGGACGTGTCCGCAGAGAGAGGGAGAGTGAGTGCGCAGAGACCCCGTGAGGGAGTATGCAAAGACCCCGTGACTGACTGTGCAGAGACCCCGAGAGAGAGAGTCTGCAGAGATCACGAGAGTGAGTGTGCAGAGACCCCGAGAGAGAGTCTGCAGAGACCCCGAGTGTGAGTGTGCAGAGACCCCGAGAGAGAGTCTGCAGAGACCCCGAGAGTGAGTGTGCAGAGTCCCCGAGAGTGTGTTGCAGAGGCCCCGAGAGTGAGTCTGCAGAGACCCCGAGAGTGATTCTGCAGAGAAACTGAGAGTGAGTGTGCATTGAACCCGACAGAGAGTTATCAGAGACCCCGAGAGTGAGTCTGCAGAGATCCCTAGAGTGTGTGTTTAGAGACCCCGAGAGTGACTGTGCGGAGACACAGAGAGTGAGTGTGCAGAGACCCCGAGAGCGAATGTGCAGAGACCCCGAGAGAGAGTGTGCAGAGACCCCGAGTGTGAGTGTGCAGAGACCCCGAGATTGAATGTGCAGAGTCCCCGAGAGCGAGTGTGCTGAGGCCCCGAGAATGAGTGTGCAGAGACCCCGAGTGTGAGTGTGCAGAGATCCCGAGAGTGAGTGTGCAGAGTCCCCGAGAGTGAGTCTGCAGAGACCCCGAGAGTGAGTGTGCAGAGTCCCCGAGAGTGTGTGTGCAGAGACCGCGAGAGTGAGTCTCCAGAGACCCCGAGAGTGAGTGTGCATAGACCACGAGAGTGAGTGTGCAGAGACCCCGAGAGTGAGTGTGCAGAGACCCCGAGTGTGAGGGTGCAGAGACCCCGAGAGTGAGTGTGCAGAGACACCGAGTGTGAGTCTGCAGAGACCCCGAGAGTGAGTCGGCAGAGACGCCGAGAGAGTGTGTGCAGAGGCCCCGAGAGTGAGTGTGCAGAGTCGCCGAGAGTGTGTTGCAGAGGCACCGAGAGTGTCCCAAGATACCCCGAGAGTGAGTCTGCAGAGAAACAGAGAGTGAGTGTGCATTGACCTCGACAGAGAGTTATCAGAGACCCCGAGAGTGAGTCTGCATAGACCTCGAGAGTGAGTCTGCAGAGACCCCGAGAGTGAGTGTGCAGAGACCCCGAGAGGGAGTCTGCAGAGACCCCGAGAGTCATTGTGCAGAGACCCCGAGAGAGAGAGTCTGCAGAGATCACGAGAGTGAGTGTGCAGAGACCCCGAGAGAGAGTCTGCAGAGACCCCGAGTGTGAGTGTGCAGAGACCCCGAGAGAGAGTCTGCAGAGACCCCGAGAGTGAGTGTGCAGAGTCCCCGAGAGTGTGTTGCAGAGGCCCCGAGAGTGAGTCTGCAGACCCCGAGAGTGATTCTGCAGAGAAACTGAGAGTGAGTGTGCATTGAACCCGACAGAGAGTTATCAGAGACCCCGAGAGTGAGTCTGCATAGACCTCGAGAGTGAGTGTGCAGAGACCCCGAGAGTGAGTGTGCAGAGACCCCGTGAGGGAGTATGCAAAGACCCCGTGACTGAGTGTGCAGAAACCCCGAGAGAGAGAGTCTGCAGAGACCCCGAGAGTGAGTGTGCAGAGAACCCGAGAGTGAGTGTGCAGAGACCCCGAGAGTGAGTGTGCAGAGACCCCGAGAGTGTGTGTGCAGTGACCGCGAGAGAGTCTGCAGAGACCCCGATAGTGAATGTGCGGAGGCCCCAAGACTGAGTGTGAAGTGACCGCGGGTGTGAGTGTGCAGAGACCCCGAGAGTGAGTCTGCAAGGACCCCGAGAGTGACTGTGCGGAGACACCGAGAGTGAGTCTGCGGAGACAGCGAGAGTGTGTGTGCAGAGACCCTGAGAGTGAGTTTGCAGAGACCCCGAGAGTGAGTCTGCAGAGACCCCGAGAGTGTGTGAGCAGAGGCCCCGAGAGTGGGTCTTCAGAGACCCCGAGAGTGTGTGTGCAGAGACCCCGAGACTGAGTGGGCTGCGACCCCGAGAGTGAGTCTGCAGAGTCCCCGAGAGTGTGTGTGCAGAGACCGCGAGATTGAGTATGCAGAGAACCCGAGAGTGAGTGTGAAGAGACCGCGAGAGTGAGTGTGCAGAGACAACGAGAGTGAGTCTCCAAAGACCCCGAGAGTGACTGTGCGGAGACACCGGGAGTGAGTATGCGGAGAAACCGAGAGTGAGTGTTTACAGACCATGAGAGTGAGTGTGCAGAGATCACGAGAGTGAGTGGGCAGAGACCCCGTGAGGGAGTATGCAAAGACCCCGTTACTGAGTGTGCAGAGACCCCGAGAGTGAGTGTGCAGAGACCGCGAGAGTGAGTCTGCAGAGACCCCGAGAGTGTGGTGCAGAGGCCCCGAGAGTGAGTGTGCAGAGACTCCGAGAGTGAGTGTGCAGAGACCCCGAGAGTGAGGGTGCAGAGACACCGAGAGAAAGTCTACATAGACCACGAGGCTGAGTGTGCAGAGTCCCCGAGAGTGAGTGTGAACAGACCCCGAGAGTGAGTGTGCAGAGACCCCGAGAGTGAGTCTGCAGAGACCCCGAGTGTGTGTGTGCAGTGACCGCGAGAGAGAGTCTGCAGAGACCCCGATAGTGAATGTGCGGAGGCCCCAAGACTGAGTGTGAAGAGACCGCGAGTGTGAGTGTGTAGCGACCCCGAGAGTGAGTCTGCAAAGACCCCGAGAGTGACTGTGCGGAGACACAGAGAGTGAGTCTGCGGAGACAGCGAGAGTGAGTGTGCAGAGATCACGAGTGTGTGTGTGCAGAGACCCTGAGAGTGAGTCTGAAGAGACCCCGAGAGTGAGTCTGCAGAGACCCCGAGAGTGTGTGTGCAGAGGCCGCGAGAGTGAGTATGCAGAGACCCCGAGAGTGAGTGTGAAGAGACCGCGAGTGTGAGTGTGCAGAGACAACGAGAGTGAGTCTCCAAAGACCCCGAGAGTGACTGTGCGGAGACACCGGGAGTGAGTGTGAAGAGACCCCGAGTGTGAGTCTGCAGAGACCCCGAGAGTGAGTGTGCAGAGACCCCGAGAGAGAGTCTGCAGAGACCCCGAGAGTGAGTGTGCAGAGTCCCCGAGAGTGTGTTGCAGAGGCCCCGAGAGTGAGTCTGAAGAGACCCCGAGAGTGATTCTGCAGAGAAACTGAGAGTGAGTGTGCATTGAACCCGACAGAGAGTTATCAGAGACCCCGAGAGTGAGTCTGCATAGACCTCGAGAGTGAGTGTGCAGAGACCCCGAGAGTGAGTGTGCAGAGACCCCGTGAGGGAGTATGCAAAGACCCCGTGACTGAGTGTGCAGAAACCCCGAGAGAGAGAGTCTGCAGAGACCCCGAGAGTGAGTGTGCAGAGACCCCGAGAGCGAGTGTGCAGAGACCCCGAGAGAGAGTGTGCAGAGACCCCGAGAGAGTCTGCAGAGACCCCGAGAGTGAGTGTGCAGAGACCCCGAGAGAGAGTCTGCAGAGACCCCGAGAGTGAGTGTGCAGAGTCCCCGAGAGTGTGTGTGCAGAGACCGCGAGAGTGAGTCTGCAGAGACCCCGAGAGTGTGTGTGCAGAGGCCCCGAGAGTGAGTGTGCAGAGACTCCGAGAGTGAGGGTGCAGAGACACCGAGAGAAAGTCTACATAGACCACGAGGCTGAGTGTGCAAAGTCCCCGAGAGTGAGTGTGAAGAGAACCCGAGAGTGAGTGTGCAGAGACCCCGAGAGTGAGTGTGCAGAGACCCCGAGAGTGTGTGTGCAGTGACCGCGAGAGAGTCTGCAGAGACCCCGATAGTGAATGTGCGGAGGCCCCAAGACTGAGTGTGAAGTGACCGCGAGTGTGAGTGTGCAGAGACCCCGAGAGTGAGTCTGCAAAGACACCGAGAGTGACTGTGCGGAGACACCGAGAGTGAGTCTGCGGAGACAGCGAGAGTGTGTGTGCAGAGACGCTGAGAGTGAGTTTGCAGAGACCCCGAGAGTGAGTCTGCAGAGACCCCGAGAGTGTGTGAGCAGAGGCCCCGAGAGTGGGTCTTCAGAGACCCCGAGAGTGTGTGTGCAGAGACCCCGAGAGTGAGTGGGCTGCGACCCCGAGAGTGAGTCTGCAGAGTCCCCGAGAGTGTGTGTGCAGAGACCGCGAGATTGAGTATGCAGAGAACCCGAGAGTGAGTGTGAAGAGACCGCGAGAGTGAGTGTGCAGAGACAACGAGAGTGAGTCTCCAAAGACCCCGAGAGTGACTGTGCGGAGACACCGGGAGTGAGTATGCGGAGAAACCGAGAGTGAGTGTTTACAGACCATGAGAGTGAGTGTGCAGAGATCACGAGAGTGAGTGGGCAGAGACCCCGTGAGGGAGTATGCAAAGACCCCGTTACTGAGTGTGCAGAGACCACGAGAGTGAGTGTGCAGAGACCGCGAGAGTGAGTCTGCAGAGACCCCGAGAGTGTGGTGCAGAGGCCCCGAGAGTGAGTGTGCAGAGACTCCGAGAGTGAGTGTGCAGAGACCCCGAGAGTGAGGGTGCAGAGACACCGAGAGAAAGTCTACATAGACCACGAGGCTGAGTGTGCAGAGTCCCCGAGAGTGAGTGTGAACAGACCCCGAGAGTGAGTGTGCAGAGACCCCGAGAGTGAGTCTGCAGAGACCCCGAGTGTGTGTGTGCAGTGACCGCGAGAGAGAGTCTGCAGAGACCCCGATAGTGAATGTGCGGAGGCCCCAAGACTGAGTGTGAAGAGACCGCGAGTGTGAGTGTGTAGCGACCCCGAGAGTGAGTCTGCAAAGACCCCGAGAGTGACTGTGCGGAGACACAGAGAGTGAGTCTGCGGAGACAGCGAGAGTGAGTGTGCAGAGATCACGAGTGTGTGTGTGCAGAGACCCTGAGAGTGAGTCTGAAGAGACCCCGAGAGTGAGTCTGCAGAGACCCCGAGAGTGTGTGTGCAGAGGCCCCGAGAGAGGGTCTGCAGAGACCCCGAGTGGGTGTGTGCAGAGACCCCGAGAGTGAGTGGGCTGAGACCCCGAGAGTGAGTCTACAGAGTCCCCGAGAGTGCGTGTGCAGAGACCTCGAGAGTGTGTGTGCAGAGGCCCCGAGAGTGAGTGTGCAGAGACCCCGAGAGTGAGTCTGCAGAGTCCCCGAGAGTGTGTGTGCAGAGACCGCGAGATTGAGTATGCAGAGACCCCGAGAGTGAGTGTGAAGAGACCGCGAGAGTGAGTGTGCAGAGACAACGAGAGTGAGTCTCCAAAGACCCCGAGAGTGACTGTGCGGAGACACCGGGAGTGAGTGTGAAGAGACCCCGAGTGTGAGTCTGCAGAGACCCCGAGAGTGAGTCTGCAGAGACGCCGAGAGTGTGTGTGCAGAGGCCCCGAGAGTGAGTGTGCAGAGTCCCCGAGAGTGTGTTGCAGAGGCCCCGAGAGTGTCCCAAGAGACCCCGAGGGTGAGTGTGCAGAGACCCCTAGAGTGAGTCTGCAGAGAAACTGAGAGTGAGTGTGCATTAAACCCGACAGAGAGTTATCAGAGACCCCGAGAGTGAGTCTGCACAGACTTCGAGAGTGAGTGTGCAGAGACCCCGAGAGTGAGTGTGCAGAGACCCCGAGAGAGAGTCAGCATAAACCCCGAGAGTCAGTGTGCAGAGACCCCGAGGACGTGTCCGCAGAGAGAGGGAGAGTGAGTGCGCAGAGACCCCGTGAGGGTGTATGCAAAGACCCCGTGACTGACTGTGCAGAGACCCCGAGAGAGAGAGTCTGCAGAGATCACGAGAGTGAGTGTGCAGAGACCCCGAGAGAGAGTCTGCAGAGACCCCGAGTGTGAGTGTGCAGAGACCCCGAGAGAGAGTCTGCAGAGACCCCGAGAGTGAGTGTGCAGAGTCCCCGAGAGTGTGTTGCAGAGGCCCCGAGAGTGAGTCTGCAGAGTCCCCGAGAGTGTGTGTGCAGAGACCGCGAGATTGAGTATGCAGAGACCCCGAGAGTGAGTGTGAAGAGACCGCGAGAGTGAGTGTGCAGAGACAACGAGAGTGAGTCTCCAAAGACCCCGAGAGTGACTGTGCGGAGACACCGGGAGTGAGTGTGAAGAGACCCCGAGTGTGAGTCTGCAGAGACCCCGAGAGTGAGTCTGCAGAGACGCCGAGAGTGTGTGTGCAGAGGCCCCGAGAGTGAGTGTGCAGAGTCCCCGAGAGTGTGTTGCAGAGGCCCCGAGAGTGTCCCAAGAGACCCCGAGGGTGAGTGCGCAGAGACCCCTAGAGTGAGTCTGCAGAGAAACTGAGAGTGAGTGTGAACAGACCCCGAGAGTGAGTGTGCAGAGACCCCGAGAGTGAGTCTGCAGAGACCCCGAGTGTGTGTGTGCAGTGACCGCGAGAGAGAGTCTGCAGAGACCCCGATAGTGAATGTGCGGAGGCCCCAAGACTGAGTGTGAAGAGACCGCGAGTGTGAGTGTGTAGCGACCCCGAGAGTGAGTCTGCAAAGACCCCGAGAGTGACTGTGCGGAGACACAGAGAGTGAGTCTGCGGAGACAGCGAGAGTGAGTGTGCAGAGATCACGAGTGTGTGTGTGCAGAGACCCTGAGAGTGAGTCTGAAGAGACCCCGAGAGTGAGTCTGCAGAGACCCCGAGAGTGTGTGTGCAGAGGCCCCGAGAGAGGGTCTGCAGAGACCCCGAGTGGGTGTGTGCAGAGACCCCGAGAGTGAGTGGGCTGAGACCCCGAGAGTGAGTCTACAGAGTCCCCGAGAGTGCGTGTGCAGAGACCTCGAGAGTGTGTGTGCAGAGGCCCCGAGAGTGAGTGTGCAGAGACCCCGAGAGTGAGTCTGCAGAGTCCCCGAGAGTGTGTGTGCAGAGACCGCGAGATTGAGTATGCAGAGACCCCGAGAGTGAGTGTGAAGAGACCGCGAGAGTGAGTGTGCAGAGACAACGAGAGTGAGTCTCCAAAGACCCCGAGAGTGACTGTGCGGAGACACCGGGAGTGAGTGTGAAGAGACCCCGAGTGTGAGTCTGCAGAGACCCCGAGAGTGAGTCTGCAGAGACGCCGAGAGTGTGTGTGCAGAGGCCCCGAGAGTGAGTGTGCAGAGTCCCCGAGAGTGTGTTGCAGAGGCCCCGAGAGTGTCCCAAGAGACCCCGAGGGTGAGTGCGCAGAGACCCCTAGAGTGAGTCTGCAGAGAAACTGAGAGTGAGTGTGCATTAAACCCGACAGAGAGTTATCAGAGACCCCGAGAGTGAGTCTGCACAGACTTCGAGAGTGAGTGTGCAGAGACCCCGAGAGTGAGTGTGCAGAGACCCCGAGAGAGAGTCAGCATAAACCCCGAGAGTCAGTGTGCAGAGACCCCGAGGACGTGTCCGCAGAGAGAGGGAGAGTGAGTGCGCAGAGACCCCGTGAGGGAGTATGCAAAGACCCCGTGACTGACTGTGCAGAGACCCCGAGAGAGAGAGTCTGCAGAGATCACGAGAGTGAGTGTGCAGAGACCCCGAGAGAGAGTCTGCAGAGACCCCGAGTGTGAGTGTGCAGAGACCCCGAGAGAGAGTCTGCAGAGACCCCGAGAGTGAGTGTGCAGAGTCCCCGAGAGTGTGTTGCAGAGGCCCCGAGAGTGAGTCTGCAGAGTCCCCGAGAGTGTGTGTGCAGAGACCGCGAGATTGAGTATGCAGAGACCCCGAGAGTGAGTGTGAAGAGACCGCGAGAGTGAGTGTGCAGAGACAACGAGAGTGAGTCTCCAAAGACCCCGAGAGTGACTGTGCGGAGACACCGGGAGTGAGTGTGAAGAGACCCCGAGTGTGAGTCTGCAGAGACCCCGAGAGTGAGTCTGCAGAGACGCCGAGAGTGTGTGTGCAGAGGCCCCGAGAGTGAGTGTGCAGAGTCCCCGAGAGTGTGTTGCAGAGGCCCCGAGAGTGTCCCAAGAGACCCCGAGGGTGAGTGCGCAGAGACCCCTAGAGTGAGTCTGCAGAGAAACTGAGAGTGAGTGTGCATTAAACCCGACAGAGAGTTATCAGAGACCCCGAGAGTGAGTCTGCACAGACTTCGAGAGTGAGTGTGCAGAGACCCCGAGAGTGAGTGTGCAGAGACCCCGAGAGAGAGTCAGCATAAACCCCGAGAGTCAGTGTGCAGAGACCCCGAGGACGTGTCCGCAGAGAGAGGGAGAGTGAGTGCGCAGAGACCCCGTGAGGGAGTATGCAAAGACCCCGTGACTGACTGTGCAGAGACCCCGAGAGAGAGAGTCTGCAGAGATCACGAGAGTGAGTGTGCAGAGACCCCGAGAGAGAGTCTGCAGAGACCCCGAGTGTGAGTGTGCAGAGACCCCGAGAGAGAGTCTGCAGAGACCCCGAGAGTGAGTGTGCAGAGTCCCCGAGAGTGTGTTGCAGAGGCCCCGAGAGTGAGTCTGCAGAGACCCCGAGAGTGATTCTGCAGAGAAACTGAGAGTGAGTGTGCAGAGTCCCCGAGAGTGTGTGTGCAGAGACCGCGAGAGTGAGTCTCCAGAGACCCCGAGAGTGAGTGTGCATAGACCACGAGAGTGAGTGTGCAGAGACCCCGAGAGTGAGTGTGCAGAGACCCCGAGTGTGAGGGTGCAGAGACCCCGAGAGTGAGTGTGCAGAGACACCGAGTGTGAGTCTGCAGAGACCCCGAGAGTGAGTCGGCAGAGACGCCGAGAGAGTGTGTGCAGAGGCCCCGAGAGTGATTCTGCAGAGACCCCGAGAGTGAGTCTGCAGAGACCCCGAGAGTGATTCTGCAGAGAAACTGAGAGTGAGTGTGCATTGAACCCGACAGAGAGTTATCAGAGACCCCGAGAGTGAGTCTGCAGAGATCCCTAGAGTGTGTGTTTAGAGGCCCCGAGAGAGAGTGTGCAGAGACCCCGAGTGTGAGTGTGCAGAGACCCCGGGAGTGAGTGTGCAGAGACCCCGAGAGTGAGTCTGCAGAGACCCTGAGAGTGAGTGTGAAGAGACCGCGAGAGTGAGTTCGCAGTGACCCCAAGAGTCAGTCTGCAGAGAGACCGAGAGTGAGTCTGCAGAGACACCGAGAGTGACTGTGCGGCGACACAGAGAGTGAGTGTGCAGAGACGCCGAGTGTGAGAGTGCAGAGACCCCGAGAGCGAATGTGCAGAGACCCCGAGAGAGAGTGTGCAGAGACCCCGAGTGTGAGTGTGCAGAGACCCCGAGATTGAATGTGCAGAGTCCCCGAGAGCGAGTGTGCTGAGGCCCCGAGAATGAGTGTGCAGAGACCCCGAGTGTGAGTGTGCAGAGATCCCGAGAGTGAGTGTGCAGAGTCCCCGAGAGTGAGTCTGCAGAGACCCCGAGAGTGAGTGTGCAGAGTCCCCGAGAGTGTGTGTGCAGAGACCGCGAGAGTGAGTCTCCAGAGACCCCGAGAGTGAGTGTGCATAGACCACGAGAGTGAGTGTGCAGAGACCCCGAGAGTGAGTGTGCAGAGACCCCGAGTGTGAGGGTGCAGAGACCCCGAGAGTGAGTGTGCAGAGACACCGAGTGTGAGTCTGCAGAGACCCCGAGAGTGAGTCGGCAGAGACGCCGAGAGAGTGTGTGCAGAGGCCCCGAGAGTGAGTGTGCAGAGTCGCCGAGAGTGTGTTGCAGAGGCACCGAGAGTGTCCCAAGATACCCCGAGAGTGAGTCTGCAGAGAAACAGAGAGTGAGTGTGCATTGACCTCGACAGAGAGTTATCAGAGACCCCGAGAGTGAGTCTGCATAGACCTCGAGAGTGAGTCTGCAGAGACCCCGAGAGTGAGTGTGCAGAGACCCCGAGAGGGAGTCTGCAGAGACCCCGAGAGTCATTGTGCAGAGACCCCGAGAGAGAGAGTCTGCAGAGATCACGAGAGTGAGTGTGCAGAGACCCCGAGAGAGAGTCTGCAGAGACCCCGAGTGTGAGTGTGCAGAGACCCCGAGAGAGAGTCTGCAGAGACCCCGAGAGTGAGTGTGCAGAGTCCCCGAGAGTGTGTTGCAGAGGCCCTGAGAGTGAGTCTGCAGAGACCCCGAGAGTGATTCTGCAGAGAAACTGAGAGTGAGTGTGCAGAGACTGCGAGAGTGAGGGTGCAGAGACACCGAGAGAAAGTCTACATAGACCACGAGGCTGAGTGTGCAGAGTCCCCGAGAGTGAGTGTGAAGAGAACCCGAGAGTGAGTGTGCAGAGACCCCGAGAGTGAGTGTGCAGAGACCCCGAGAGTGTGTGTGCAGTGACCGCGAGAGAGTCTGCAGAGACCCCGATAGTGAATGTGCGGAGGCCCCAAGACTGAGTGTGAAGTGACCGCGGGTGTGAGTGTGCAGAGACCCCGAGAGTGAGTCTGCAAGGACCCCGAGAGTGACTGTGCGGAGACACCGAGAGTGAGTCTGCGGAGACAGCGAGAGTGTGTGTGCAGAGACCCTGAGAGTGAGTTTGCAGAGACCCCGAGAGTGAGTCTGCAGAGACCCCGAGAGTGTGTGAGCAGAGGCCCCTAGAGTGGGTCTTCAGAGACCCCGAGAGTGTGTGTGCAGAGACCCCGAGAGTGAGTGGGCTGCGACCCCGAGAGTGAGTCTGCAGAGTCCCCGAGAGTGTGTGTGCAGAGACCGCGAGATTGAGTATGCAGAGAACCCGAGAGTGAGTGTGAAGAGACCGCGAGAGTGAGTGTGCAGAGACAACGAGAGTGAGTCTCCAAAGACCCCGAGAGTGACTGTGCGGAGACACCGGGAGTGAGTATGCGGAGAAACCGAGAGTGAGTGTTTACAGACCATGAGAGTGAGTGTGCAGAGATCACGAGAGTGAGTGGGCAGAGACCCCGTGAGGGAGTATGCAAAGACCCCGTTACTGAGTGTGCAGAGACCCCGAGAGTGAGTGTGCAGAGACCGCGAGAGTGAGTCTGCAGAGACCCCGAGAGTGTGGTGCAGAGGCCCCGAGAGTGAGTGTGCAGAGACTCCGAGAGTGAGTGTGCAGAGACCCCGAGAGTGAGGGTGCAGAGACACCGAGAGAAAGTCTACATAGACCACGAGGCTGAGTGTGCAGAGTCCCCGAGAGTGAGTGTGAACAGACCCCGAGAGTGAGTGTGCAGAGACCCCGAGAGTGAGTCTGCAGAGACCCCGAGTGTGTGTGTGCAGTGACCGCGAGAGAGAGTCTGCAGAGACCCCGATAGTGAATGTGCGGAGGCCCCAAGACTGAGTGTGAAGAGACCGCGAGTGTGAGTGTGTAGCGACCCCGAGAGTGAGTCTGCAAAGACCCCGAGAGTGACTGTGCGGAGACACAGAGAGTGAGTCTGCGGAGACAGCGAGAGTGAGTGTGCAGAGATCACGAGTGTGTGTGTGCAGAGACCCTGAGAGTGAGTCTGAAGAGACCCCGAGAGTGAGTCTGCAGAGACCCCGAGAGTGTGTGTGCAGAGGCCGCGAGAGTGAGTATGCAGAGACCCCGAGAGTGAGTGTGAAGAGACCGCGAGAGTGAGTGTGCAGAGACAACGAGAGTGAGTCTCCAAAGACCCCGAGAGTGACTGTGCGGAGACACCGGGAGTGAGTGTGAAGAGACCCCGAGTGTGAGTCTGCAGAGACCCCGAGAGTGAGTGTGCAGAGACCCCGAGAGAGAGTCTGCAGAGACCCCGAGAGTGAGTGTGCAGAGTCCCCGAGAGTGTGTTGCAGAGGCCCCGAGAGTGAGTCTGAAGAGACCCCGAGAGTGATTCTGCAGAGAAACTGAGAGTGAGTGTGCATTGAACCCGACAGAGAGTTATCAGAGACCCCGAGAGTGAGTCTGCATAGACCTCGAGAGTGAGTGTGCAGAGACCCCGAGAGTGAGTGTGCAGAGACCCCGTGAGGGAGTATGCAAAGACCCCGTGACTGAGTGTGCAGAAACCCCGAGAGAGAGAGTCTGCAGAGACCCCGAGAGTGAGTGTGCAGAGACCCCGAGAGCGAGTGTGCAGAGACCCCGAGAGAGAGTGTGCAGAGACCCCGAGAGAGTCTGCAGAGACCCCGAGAGTGAGTGTGCAGAGACCCCGAGAGAGAGTCTGCAGAGACCCCGAGAGTGAGTGTGCAGAGTCCCCGAGAGTGTGTGTGCAGAGACCGCGAGAGTGAGTCTGCAGAGACCCCGAGAGTGTGTGTGCAGAGGCCCCGAGAGTGAGTGTGCAGAGACTCCGAGAGTGAGGGTGCAGAGACACCGAGAGAAAGTCTACATAGACCACGAGGCTGAGTGTGCAAAGTCCCCGAGAGTGAGTGTGAAGAGAACCCGAGAGTGAGTGTGCAGAGACCCCGAGAGTGAGTGTGCAGAGACCCCGAGAGTGTGTGTGCAGTGACCGCGAGAGAGTCTGCAGAGACCCCGATAGTGAATGTGCGGAGGCCCCAAGACTGAGTGTGAAGTGACCGCGAGTGTGAGTGTGCAGAGACCCCGAGAGTGAGTCTGCAAAGACACCGAGAGTGACTGTGCGGAGACACCGAGAGTGAGTCTGCGGAGACAGCGAGAGTGTGTGTGCAGAGACGCCGAGAGTGAGTTTGCAGAGACCCCGAGAGTGAGTCTGCAGAGACCCCGAGAGTGTGTTAGCAGAGGACCCGAGAGTGGGTCTTCAGAGACCCCGAGAGTGTGTGTGCAGAGACCCCGAGAGTGAGTGGGCTGCGACCCCGAGAGTGAGTCTGCAGAGTCCCCGAGAGTGTGTGTGCAGAGACCGCGAGATTGAGTATGCAGAGAACCCGAGAGTGAGTGTGAAGAGACCGCGAGAGTGAGTGTGCAGAGACAACGAGAGTGAGTCTCCAAAGACCCCGAGAGTGACTGTGCGGAGACACCGGGAGTGAGTATGCGGAGAAACCGAGAGTGAGTGTTTACAGACCATGAGAGTGAGTGTGCAGAGATCACGAGAGTGAGTGGGCAGAGACCCCGTGAGGGAGTATGCAAAGACCCCGTTACTGAGTGTGCAGAGACCACGAGAGTGAGTGTGCAGAGACCGCGAGAGTGAGTCTGCAGAGACCCCGAGAGTGTGGTGCAGAGGCCCCGAGAGTGAGTGTGCAGAGACTCCGAGAGTGAGTGTGCAGAGACCCCGAGAGTGAGGGTGCAGAGACACCGAGAGAAAGTCTACATAGACCACGAGGCTGAGTGTGCAGAGTCCCCGAGAGTGAGTGTGAACAGACCCCGAGAGTGAGTGTGCAGAGACCCCGAGAGTGAGTCTGCAGAGACCCCGAGTGTGTGTGTGCAGTGACCGCGAGAGAGAGTCTGCAGAGACCCCGATAGTGAATGTGCGGAGGCCCCAAGACTGAGTGTGAAGAGACCGCGAGTGTGAGTGTGTAGCGACCCCGAGAGTGAGTCTGCAAAGACCCCGAGAGTGACTGTGCGGAGACACAGAGAGTGAGTCTGCGGAGACAGCGAGAGTGAGTGTGCAGAGATCACGAGTGTGTGTGTGCAGAGACCCTGAGAGTGAGTCTGAAGAGACCCCGAGAGTGAGTCTGCAGAGACCCCGAGAGTGTGTGTGCAGAGGCCCCGAGAGAGGGTCTGCAGAGACCCCGAGTGGGTGTGTGCAGAGACCCCGAGAGTGAGTGGGCTGAGACCCCGAGAGTGAGTCTACAGAGTCCCCGAGAGTGCGTGTGCAGAGACCTCGAGAGTGTGTGTGCAGAGGCCCCGAGAGTGAGTGTGCAGAGACCCCGAGAGTGAGTCTGCAGAGTCCCCGAGAGTGTGTGTGCAGAGACCGCGAGATTGAGTATGCAGAGACCCCGAGAGTGAGTGTGAAGAGACCGCGAGAGTGAGTGTGCAGAGAAAACGAGAGTGAGTCTCCAAAGACCCCGAGAGTGACTGTGCGGAGACACCGGGAGTGAGTGTGAAGAGACCCCGAGTGTGAGTCTGCAGAGACCCCGAGAGTGAGTCTGCAGAGACGCCGAGAGTGTGTGTGCAGAGGCCCCGAGAGTGAGTGTGCAGAGTCCCCGAGAGTGTGTTGCAGAGGCCCCGAGAGTGTCCCAAGAGACCCCGAGGGTGAGTGCGCAGAGACCCCTAGAGTGAGTCTGCAGAGAAACTGAGAGTGAGTGTGCATTAAACCCGACAGAGAGTTATCAGAGACCCCGAGAGTGAGTCTGCACAGACTTCGAGAGTGAGTGTGCAGAGACCCCGAGAGTGAGTGTGCAGAGACCCCGAGAGAGAGTCAGCATAAACCCCGAGAGTCAGTGTGCAGAGACCCCGAGGACGTGTCCGCAGAGAGAGGGAGAGTGAGTGCGCAGAGACCCCGTGAGGGAGTATGCAAAGACCCCGTGACTGACTGTGCAGAGACCCCGAGAGAGAGAGTCTGCAGAGATCACGAGAGTGAGTGTGCAGAGACCCCGAGAGAGAGTCTGCAGAGACCCCGAGTGTGAGTGTGCAGAGACCCCGAGAGAGAGTCTGCAGAGACCCCGAGAGTGAGTGTGCAGAGTCCCCGAGAGTGTGTTGCAGAGGCCCCGAGAGTGAGTCTGCAGAGACCCCGAGAGTGATTCTGCAGAGAAACTGAGAGTGAGTGTGCATTGAACCCGACAGAGAGTTATCAGAGACCCCGAGAGTGAGTCTGCAGAGATCCCTAGAGTGTGTGTTTAGAGACCCCGAGAGAGAGTGTGCAGAGACCCCGAGTGTGAGTGTGCAGAGACCCCGGGAGTGAGTGTGCAGAGACCCCGAGAGTGAGTCTGCAGAGACCCTGAGAGTGAGTGTGAAGAGACCGCGAGAGTGAGTTCGCAGTGACCCCAAGAGTCAGTCTGCAGAGAGACCGAGAGTGAGTCTGCAGAGACACCGAGAGTGACTGTGCGGAGACACAGAGAGTGAGTGTGCAGAGACGCCGAGTGTGAGAGTGCAGAGACCCCGAGAGCGAATGTGCAGAGACCCCGAGAGATAGTGTGCAGAGACCCCGAGTGTGAGTGTGCAGAGACCCCGAGATTGAATGTGCAGAGTCCCCGAGAGCGAGTGTGCTGAGGCCCCGAGAATGAGTGTGCAGAGATCCCGAGAGTGAGTGTGCAGAGACCCCGAGTGTGAGTGTGCAGAGATCCCGAGAGTGAGTGTGCAGAGACCCCGAGTGTGAGTGTGCAGAGATCCCGAGAGTGAGTGTGCAGAGTCCCCGAGAGTGAGTCTGCAGAGACCCCGAGAGTGAGTGTGCAGAGTCCCCGAGAGTGTGTGTGCAGAGACCGCGAGAGTGAGTCTCCAGAGACCCCGAGAGTGAGTGTGCATAGACCACGAGAGTGAGTGTGCAGAGACCCCGAGAGTGAGTGTGCAGAGACCCCGAGTGTGAGGGTGCAGAGACCCCGAGAGTGAGTGTGCAGAGACACCGAGTGTGAGTCTGCAGAGACCCCGAGAGTGAGTCGGCAGAGACGCCGAGAGAGTGTGTGCAGAGGCCCCGAGAGTGAGTGTGCAGAGTCGCCGAGAGTGTGTTGCAGAGGCACCGAGAGTGTCCCAAGATACCCCGAGAGTGAGTCTGCAGAGAAACAGAGAGTGAGTGTGCATTGACCTCGACAGAGAGTTATCAGAGACCCCGAGAGTGAGTCTGCATAGACCTCGAGAGTGAGTCTGCAGAGACCCCGAGAGTGAGTGTGCAGAGACCCCGAGAGGGAGTCTGCAGAGACCCCGAGAGTGATTGTGCAGAGACCCCGAGAGAGAGAGTCTGCAGAGATCACGAGAGTGAGTGTGCAGAGACCCCGAGAGAGAGTCTGCAGAGACCCCGAGTGTGAGTGTGCAAAGTCCCCGAGAGTGTGTTGCAGAGGCCCCGAGAGTGAGTCTGCAGAGACCCCGAGAGTGATTCTGCAGAGAAACTGAGAGTGAGTGTGCATTGAACCCGACAGAGAGTTATCAGAGACCCCGAGAGTGAGTCTGCATAGACCTCGAGAGTGAGTGTGCAGAGACCCCGAGAGTGAGTGTGCAGAGACCCCGTGAGGGAGTATGCAAAGACCCCGTGACTGAGTGTGCAGAAACCCCGAGAGAGAGAGTCTGCAGAGACCCCGAGAGTGAGTGTGCAGAGACCCCGAGAGTGAGTGTGCAGAGACTGCGAGAGTGAGGGTGCAGAGACACCGAGAGAAAGTCTACATAGACCACGAGGCTGAGTGTGCAGAGTCCCCGAGAGTGAGTGTGAAGAGAACCCGAGAGTGAGTGTGCAGAGACCCCGAGAGTGAGTGTGCAGAGACCCCGAGAGTGTGTGTGCAGTGACCGCGAGAGAGTCTGCAGAGACCCCGATAGTGAATGTGCGGAGGCCCCAAGACTGAGTGTGAAGTGACCGCGGGTGTGAGTGTGCAGAGACCCCGAGAGTGAGTCTGCAAGGACCCCGAGAGTGACTGTGCGGAGACACCGAGAGTGAGTCTGCGGAGACAGCGAGAGTGTGTGTGCAGAGACCCTGAGAGTGAGTTTGCAGAGACCCCGAGAGTGAGTCTGCAGAGACCCCGAGAGTGTGTGAGCAGAGGCCCCGAGAGTGGGTCTTCAGAGACCCCGAGAGTGTGTGTGCAGAGACCCCGAGAGTGAGTGGGCTGCGACCCCGAGAGTGAGTCTGCAGAGTCCCCGAGAGTGTGTGTGCAGAGACCGCGAGATTGAGTATGCAGAGAACCCGAGAGTGAGTGTGAAGAGACCGCGAGAGTGAGTGTGCAGAGACAACGAGAGTGAGTCTCCAAAGACCCCGAGAGTGACTGTGCGGAGACACCGGGAGTGAGTATGCGGAGAAACCGAGAGTGAGTGTTTACAGACCATGAGAGTGAGTGTGCAGAGATCACGAGAGTGAGTGGGCAGAGACCCCGTGAGGGAGTATGCAAAGACCCCGTTACTGAGTGTGCAGAGACCCCGAGAGTGAGTGTGCAGAGACCGCGAGAGTGAGTCTGCAGAGACCCCGAGAGTGTGGTGCAGAGGCCCCGAGAGTGAGTGTGCAGAGACTCCGAGAGTGAGTGTGCAGAGACCCCGAGAGTGAGGGTGCAGAGACACCGAGAGAAAGTCTACATAGACCACGAGGCTGAGTGTGCAGAGTCCCCGAGAGTGAGTGTGAACAGACCCCGAGAGTGAGTGTGCAGAGACCCCGAGAGTGAGTCTGCAGAGACCCCGAGTGTGTGTGTGCAGTGACCGCGAGAGAGAGTCTGCAGAGACCCCGATAGTGAATGTGCGGAGGCCCCAAGACTGAGTGTGAAGAGACCGCGAGTGTGAGTGTGTAGCGACCCCGAGAGTGAGTCTGCAAAGACCCCGAGAGTGACTGTGCGGAGACACAGAGAGTGAGTCTGCGGAGACAGCGAGAGTGAGTGTGCAGAGATCACGAGTGTGTGTGTGCAGAGACCCTGAGAGTGAGTCTGAAGAGACCCCGAGAGTGAGTCTGCAGAGACCCCGAGAGTGTGTGTGCAGAGGCCCCGAGAGAGGGTCTGCAGAGACCCCGAGTGTGTGTGTGCAGAGACCCCGAGAGTGAGTGGGCTGAGACCCCGAGAGTGAGTCTACAGAGTCCCCGAGAGTGCGTGTCGAGAGACCTCGAGAGTGAGTCTGCAGAGACCCCGAGAGTGTGTGTGCAGAGGCCCCGAGAGTGAGTGTGCAGAGACCCCGAGAGTGAGTCTGCAGTCCCCGAGAGTGTGTGTGCAGAGACCGCGAGAGTGAGTATGCTGTGACCCCGAGAGTGAGTGTGAAGAGACCGCGAGAGTGAGTGTGCAGAGACAACGAGAGTGAGTCTCCAAAGACCCCGAGAGTGACTGTGCGGAGACACCGGGAGTGAGTGTGACGAGACCCCGAGTGTGAGTCTGCAGAGACTCCGAGAGTGTGTGTGCAGAGGCCCCGAGAGAGGGTCTGCAGAGACCCCGAGTGTGTGTGTGCAGAGACCCTGAGAGTGAGTCTGAAGAGACCCCGAGAGTGAGTCTGCAGAGACCCCGAGAGTGTGTGTGCAGAGGCCCCGAGAGAGGGTCTGCAGAGACCCCGAGTGTGTGTGTGCAGAGACCCCGAGAGTGAGTGGGCTGAGACCCCGAGAGTGAGTCTACAGAGTCCCCGAGAGTGCGTTTGCAGAGACCTCGAGAGTGAGTCTGCAGAGACCCCGAGAGTGTGTGTGCAGAGGCCCCGAGAGTGAGTGTGCAGAGACCCCGAGAGTGAGTCTGCAGAGTCCCCGAGAGTGTGTGTGCAGAGACCGCGAGAGTGAGTATGCAGAGACCCCGAGAGTGAGTGTGAAGAGACCGCGAGAGTGAGTGTGCAGAGACAACGAGAGTGAGTCTCCAAAGACCCCGAGAGTGACTGTGCGGAGACACCGGGAGTGAGTGTGAAGAGACCCCGAGTGTGAGTCTGCAGAGACCCCGAGAGTGAGTGTGCAGAGACCCCGAGAGAGAGCGTCTGCAGAGACCCCGAGAGTGAGTGTGCAGAGTCCCCGAGAGTGTGTTGCAGAAGCCCCGAGAGTGAGTCTGAAGAGACCCCGAGAGTGATTCTGCAGAGAAACTGAGAGTGAGTGTGCATTGAACCCGACAGAGAGTTATCAGAGACCCCGAGAGTGAGTCTGCATAGACCTCGAGAGTGAGTGTGCAGAGACCCCGAGAGTGAGTGTGCAGAGACCCCGTGAGGGAGTATGCAAAGACCCCGTGACTGAGTGTGCAGAAACCCCGAGAGAGAGAGTCTGCAGAGACCCCGAGAGTGAGTGTGCAGAGACCCCGAGAGTGAGTGTGCAGAGACCCCGAGAAAGAGTGTGCAGAGACCCCGAGAGAGTCTGCAGAGACCCCGAGAGTGAGTGTGCAGAGACCCCGAGAGAGAGTCTGCAGAGACCCCGAGAGTGAGTGTGCAGAGTCCCCGAGAGTGTGTGTGCAGAGACCGCGAGAGTGAGTCTGCAGAGACCCCGAGAGTGTGTGTGCAGAGGCCCCGAGAGTGAGTGTGCAGAGACTCCGAGAGTGAGGGTGCAGAGACACCGAGAGAAAGTCTACATAGACCACGAGGCTGAGTGTGCAGAGTCCCCGAGAGTGAGTGTGAAGAGAACCCGAGAGTGAGTGTGCAGAGACCCCGAGAGTGAGTGTGCAGAGTCCCCGAGAGTGTGTGTGCAGTGACCGCGAGAGAGTCTGCAGAGACCCCGATAGTGAATGTGCGGAGGCCCCAAGACTGAGTGTGAAGTGACCGCGAGTGTGAGTGTGCAGAGACCCCGAGAGTGAGTCTGCAAAGACACCGAGAGTGACTGTGCGGAGACACCGAGAGTGAGTCTGCGGAGACAGCGAGAGTGTGTGTGCAGAGACGCTGAGAGTGAGTTTGCAGAGACCCCGAGAGTGAGTCTGCAGAGACCCCGAGAGTGTGTGAGCAGAGGCCCCGAGAGTGGGTCTTCAGAGACCCCGAGAGTGTGTGTGCAGAGACCCCGAGAGTGAGTGGGCTGCGACCCCGAGAGTGAGTCTGCAGAGTCCCCGAGAGTGTGTGTGCAGAGACCGCGAGATTGAGTATGCAGAGAACCCGAGAGTGAGTGTGAAGAGACCGCGAGAGTGAGTGTGCAGAGACAACGAGAGTGAGTCTCCAAAGACCCCGAGAGTGACTGTGCGGAGACACCGGGAGTGAGTATGCGGAGAAACCGAGAGTGAGTGTTTACAGACCATGAGAGTGAGTGTGCAGAGATCACGAGAGTGAGTGGGCAGAGACCCCGTGAGGGAGTATGCAAAGACCCCGTTACTGAGTGTGCAGAGACCACGAGAGTGAGTGTGCAGAGACCGCGAGAGTGAGTCTGCAGAGACCCCGAGAGTGTGGTGCAGAGGCCCCGAGAGTGAGTGTGCAGAGACTCCGAGAGTGAGTGTGCAGAGACCCCGAGAGTGAGGGTGCAGAGACACCGAGAGAAAGTCTACATAGACCACGAGGCTGAGTGTGCAGAGTCCCCGAGAGTGAGTGTGAACAGACCCCGAGAGTGAGTGTGCAGAGACCGCGAGAGAGAGTCTGCAGAGACCCCGATATTGAATGTGCGGAGGCCCCAAGACTGAGTGTGAAGAGACCGCGAGTGTGAGTGTGTAGCGACCCCGAGAGTGAGTCTGCAAAGACCCCGAGAGTGACTGTGCGGAGACACAGAGAGTGAGTCTGCGGAGACAGCGAGAGTGAGTGTGCAGAGATCACGAGTGTGTGTGTGCAGAGACCCTGAGAGTGAGTCTGAAGAGACCCCGAGAGTGAGTCTGCAGAGACCCCGAGAGTGTGTGTGCAGAGGCCCCGAGAGAGGGTCTGCAGAGACCCCGAGTGTGTGTGTGCAGAGACCCCGAGAGTGAGTGGGCTGAGACCCCGAGAGTGAGTCTACAGAGTCCCCGAGAGTGCGTGTGCAGAGACCTCGAGAGTGTGTGTGCAGAGACCCCGAGAGTGAGTCTGCAGAGTACCCGAGAGTGTGTGTGCAGAGACCGCGAGATTGAGTATGCAGAGACCCCGAGAGTGAGTGTGAAGAGACCGCGAGAGTGAGTGTGCAGAGACAACGAGAGTGAGTCTCCAAAGACCCCGAGAGTGACTGTGCGGAGACACCGGGAGTGAGTGTGAAGAGACCCCGAGTGTGAGTCTGCAGAGACCCCGAGAGTGAGTCTGCAGAGACGCCGAGAGTGTGTGTGCAGAGGCCCCGAGAGTGAGTGTGCAGAGTCCCCGAGAGTGTGTTGCAGATGCCCCGAGAGTGTCCCAAGAGACCCCGAGGGTGAGTGCGCAGAGACCCCTAGAGTGAGTCTGCAGAGAAACTGAGAGTGAGTGTGCATTAAACCCGACAGAGAGTTATCAGAGACCCCGAGAGTGAGTCTGCACAGACTTCGAGAGTGAGTGTGCAGAGACCCCGAGAGTGAGTGTGCAGAGACCCCGAGAGAGAGTCAGCATAAAACCCGAGAGTCAGTGTGCAGAGACCCCGAGGACGTGTCCGCAGAGAGAGGGAGAGTGAGTGCGCAGAGACCCCGTGAGGGAGTATGCAAAGACCCCGTGACTGACTGTGCAGAGACCCCGAGAGAGAGAGTCTGCAGAGATCACGAGAGTGAGTGTGCAGAGACCCCGAGAGAGAGTCTGCAGAGACCCCGAGTGTGAGTGTGCAGAGACCCCGAGAGAGAGTCTGCAGAGACCCCGAGAGTGAGTGTGCAGAGTCCCCGAGAGTGTGTTGCAGAGGCCCCGAGAGTGAGTCTGCAGAGACCCCGAGAGTGATTCTGCAGAGAAACTGAGAGTGAGTGTGCATTGAACCCGACAGAGAGTTATCAGAGACCCCGAGAGTGAGTCTGCATAGACCTCGAGAGTGAGTGTGCAGAGACCCCGAGAGTGAGTATGCAGAGACCCCGAGAGTGAGTGTGAAGAGACCGCGAGAGTGAGTGTGCAGAGACAACGAGAGTGAGTCTCCAAAGACCCCGAGAGTGACTGTGCGGAGACACCGGGAGTGAGTGTGAAGAGACCCCGAGTGTGAGTCTGCAGAGACCCCGAGAGTGAGTGTGCAGAGACCCCGAGAGAGAGTCTGCAGAGACCCCGAGAGTGAGTGTGCAGAGTCCCCGAGAGTGTGTTGCAGAGGCCCCGAGAGTGAGTCTGCAGAGACCCCGAGAGTGATTCTGCAGAGAAACTGAGAGTGAGTGTGCATTGAACCCGACAGAGAGTTATCAGAGACCCCGAGAGTGAGTCTGCATAGACCCCGAGAGTGAGTGTGAAGAGACCGCGAGAGTGAGTGTGCAGAGACAACGAGAGTGAGTCTCCAAAGACCCCGAGAGTGACTGTGCGGAGACACCGGGAGTGAGTGTGAAGAGACCCCGAGTGTGAGTCTGCAGAGACCCCGAGAGTGAGTGTGCAGAGACCCCGAGAGAGAGTCTGCAGAGACCCCGAGAGTGAGTGTGCAGAGTCCCCGAGAGTGTGTTGCAGAGGCCCCGAGAGTGAGTCTGCAGAGACCCCGAGAGTGATTCTGCAGAGAAACCGAGAGTGAGTGTGCATTGAACCCGACAGAGAGTTATCAGAGACCCCGAGAGAAAGTCTACATAGACCACGAGGCTGAGTGTGCAGAGTCCCCGAGAGTGAGTGTGAACAGACCCCGAGAGTGAGTGTGCAGAGACCCCGAGAGTGAGTCTGCAGAGACCCCGAGTGTGTGTGTGCAGTGACCGCGAGAGAGAGTCTGCAGAGACCCCGATAGTGAATGTGCGGAGGCCCCAAGACTGAGTGTGAAGAGACCGCGAGTGTGAGTGTGTAGCGACCCCGAGAGTGAGTCTGCAAAGACCCCGAGAGTGACTGTGCGGAGACACAGAGAGTGAGTCTGCGGAGACAGCGAGAGTGAGTGTGCAGAGATCACGAGTGTGTGTGTGCAGAGACCCTGAGAGTGAGTCTGAAGAGACCCCGAGAGTGAGTCTGCAGAGACCCCGAGAGTGTGTGTGCAGAGGCCCCGAGAGAGGGTCTGCAGAGACCCCGAGTGTGTGTGTGCAGAGACCCCGAGAGTGAGTGGGCTGAGACCCCGAGAGTGAGTCTACAGAGTCCCCGAGAGTGCGTGTCGAGAGACCTCGAGAGTGAGTCTGCAGAGACCCCGAGAGTGTGTGTGCAGAGGCCCCGAGAGTGAGTGTGCAGAGACCCCGAGAGTGAGTCTGCAGTCCCCGAGAGTGTGTGTGCAGAGACCGCGAGAGTGAGTATGCTGAGACCCCGAGAGTGAGTGTGAAGAGACCGCGAGAGTGAGTGTGCAGAGACAACGAGAGTGAGTCTCCAAAGACCCCGAGAGTGACTGTGCGGAGACACCGGGAGTGAGTGTGACGAGACCCCGAGTGTGAGTCTGCAGAGACCCCGAGAGTGTGTGTGCAGAGGCCCCGAGAGAGGGTCTGCAGAGACCCCGAGTGTGTGTGTGCAGAGACCCTGAGAGTGAGTCTGAAGAGACCCCGAGAGTGAGTCTGCAGAGACCCCGAGAGTGTGTGTGCAGAGGCCCCGAGAGAGGGTCTGCAGAGACCCCGAGTGTGTGTGTGCAGAGACCCCGAGAGTGAGTGGGCTGAGACCCCGAGAGTGAGTCTACAGAGTCCCCGAGAGTGCGTTTGCAGAGACCTCGAGAGTGAGTCTGCAGAGACCCCGAGAGTGTGTGTGCAGAGGCCCCGAGAGTGAGTGTGCAGAGACCCCGAGAGTGAGTCTGCAGAGTCCCCGAGAGTGTGTGTGCAGAGACCGCGAGAGTGAGTATGCAGAGACCCCGAGAGTGAGTGTGAAGAGACCGCGAGAGTGAGTGTGCAGAGACAACGAGAGTGAGTCTCCAAAGACCCCGAGAGTGACTGTGCGGAGACACCGGGAGTGAGTGTGAAGAGACCCCGAGTGTGAGTCTGCAGAGACCCCGAGAGTGAGTGTGCAGAGACCCCGAGAGAGAGCGTCTGCAGAGACCCCGAGAGTGAGTGTGCAGAGTCCCCGAGAGTGTGTTGCAGAAGCCCCGAGAGTGAGTCTGAAGAGACCCCGAGAGTGATTCTGCAGAGAAACTGAGAGTGAGTGTGCATTGAACCCGACAGAGAGTTATCAGAGACCCCGAGAGTGAGTCTGCATAGACCTCGAGAGTGAGTGTGCAGAGACCCCGAGAGTGAGTGTGCAGAGACCCCGTGAGGGAGTATGCAAAGACCCCGTGACTGAGTGTGCAGAAACCCCGAGAGAGAGAGTCTGCAGAGACCCCGAGAGTGAGTGTGCAGAGACCCCGAGAGTGAGTGTGCAGAGACCCCGAGAGAGAGTGTGCAGAGACCCCGAGAGAGTCTGCAGAGACCCCGAGAGTGAGTGTGCAGAGACCCCGAGAGAGAGTCTGCAGAGACCCCGAGAGTGAGTGTGCAGAGTCCCCGAGAGTGTGTGTGCAGAGACCGCGAGAGTGAGTCTGCAGAGACCCCGAGAGTGTGTGTGCAGAGGCCCCGAGAGTGAGTGTGCAGAGACTCCGAGAGTGAGGGTGCAGAGACACCGAGAGAAAGTCTACATAGACCACGAGGCTGAGTGTGCAGAGTCCCCGAGAGTGAGTGTGAAGAGAACCCGAGAGTGAGTGTGCAGAGACCCCGAGAGTGAGTGTGCAGAGTCCCCGAGAGTGTGTGTGCAGTGACCGCGAGTGAGTCTGCAGAGACCCCGATAGTGAATGTGCGGAGGCCCCAAGACTGAGTGTGAAGTGACCGCGAGTGTGAGTGTGCAGAGACCCCGAGAGTGAGTCTGCAAAGACACCGAGAGTGACTGTGCGGAGACACCGAGAGTGAGTCTGCGGAGACAGCGAGAGTGTGTGTGCAGAGACGCTGAGAGTGAGTTTGCAGAGACCCCGAGAGTGAGTCTGCAGAGACCCCGAGAGTGTGTGAGCAGAGGCCCCGAGAGTGGGTCTTCAGAGACCCCGAGAGTGTGTGTGCAGAGACCCCGAGAGTGAGTGGGCTGCGACCCCGAGAGTGAGTCTGCAGAGTCCCCGAGAGTGTGTGTGCAGAGACCGCGAGATTGAGTATGCAGAGAACCCGAGAGTGAGTGTGAAGAGACCGCGAGAGTGAGTGTGCAGAGACACCGAGAGTGAGTCTGCAGAGACAACGAGAGTGAGTCTCCAAAGACCCCGAGAGTGACTGTGCGGAGACACCGAGAGTGAGTCTGCGGAGAAACCGAGAGTGAGTGTGCAGAGACCATGAGAGTGAGTGTGCAGAGACCCCGAGAGTGAGTGTGCAGAGACCATGAGAGTGAGTGTGCAGAGATCATGAGAGGCAGAGTGCAGAGACCCTGAGAGTGAGTCTGCAGAGACATGAGAGTGAGTGTGCAGAGACACCGAGAGAGCGTGTGCAGATACACCGAGAGTGAGTGTGCAGAGACACCGAGAGTGAGTATGCGGAGAAACCGAGAGTGAGTGTTTACAGACCATGAGAGTGAGTGTGCAGAGATCACGAGAGTGAGTGGGCAGAGACCCCGAGCGTGAGTGTGCAGACACCCCGAGAGAGAGTCTGCAGAGACCCCGAGAGAGAGTCTGCAGAGTCCCCGAGAGTGAGGGTGCAGAGACCCCGAGAGGGAGTCTGCAGAGACCCCGAGAGTGATTGTGCAGAGACCCCGAGGACGGGTCCGCAGAGAGCGGGAGAGTGAGTGCGCAGAGACCCCGTGAGGGAGTATGCAATGACCCCGTGACTGAGTGTGCAGAGACCCCGAGAGTGAGTGTGCAGAGACCCCGAGAGTGGGTGTTCAGAGACCCCGAGAATGAGTGTGCAGAGACCCCGAGAGAGAGTCTGCAGAGACCCCGAGAGTGAGTGTGCAGAGTCCCCGAGAGTGTGTGTGCAGAGACCGCGAGAGGGAGTCTGCAGAGATCGGGAGAGTGTGTGTGCTGAGGCCCCGAGAGTGAGTCTGCAGAGTCCCCGAGAGTGTGTGTGCAGAGACCGCGAGAGTGAGTATGCAGAGACCCCGAGAGTGTGTGTGAAGAGACCGCGAGAGTGAGTGTGCAGAGACACCGAGAGTGAGTCTGCAGAGACAACGAGAGTGAGTCTCCAAAGACCCCGAGAGTGACTGTGCGGAGACACCGAGAGTGAGTGTGCAGAGACCCCGAGAGTGAGTGTGCAGAGACCCCGAGAGAGAGTCTGCAGAGACCGGGAGAGTGAGTCTGCAGAGACCCCGAGACTGAGTGTGCAGAGACCACGAGAGGGAGTCAGCAGAGTCCCCGAGAGTGAGTGTGCAGAGTCCCCGAGAGTGTGTGTGCAGAGACCCCGAGAGTGTGTGTGCAGAGACACCGAGAGAAAGTCTACATAGACCACGAGGCTGAGTGTGCAGAGTCCCCGAGAGTGAGTGTTAAGAGAACCCGAGAGTGAGTGTGCAGAGACCCCGAGAGTGAGTGTGCAGAGACCCCGAGAGTGTGTGTGCAGTGACCGCGAGAGAGTCTGCAGAGACCCCGATAGTGAATGTGCGGAGGCCCCAAGACTGAGTGTGAAGTGACCGCGAGTGTGAGTGTGCAGAGACCCCGAGAGTGAGTCTGCAAAGACCCCGAGAGTGACTGTGCGGAGACACCGAGAGTGAGTCTGCGGAGACAGCGAGAGTGTGTGTGCAGAGACCCTGAGAGTGAGTTTGCAGAGACCCCGAGAGTGAGTCTGCAGAGACCCCGAGAGTGTGTGAGCAGAGGCCCCGAGAGTGGGTCTTCAGAGACCCCGAGAGTGTCTGTGCAGAGACCCCGAGAGTGAGTGGGCTGAGACCCCGAGAGTGAGTCTGCAGAGTCCCCGAGAGTGTGTGTGCAGAGACCGCGAGAGTGAGTATGCAGAGAACCCGAGAGTGAGTGGGAAGAGACCGCGAGAGTGAGTGTGCAGAGACAAGGAGAGTGAGTCTACAAAGACCCCGAGAGTGACTGTGCGGAGACATCGGGAGTGAGTCTGCAGAGACCCTGAGAGTGAGTGTGAAGAGACGCCGAGAGTGAGTGTGAAGAGACCGCGAGAGTGAGTTCGCAGTGACACCAAGAGTCAGTCTGCAGAGAGACCGAGAGTGAGTCTGCAGAGACACCGAGAGTGACTGTGCAGAGACACAGAGAGTGAGTGTGCAGAGACCCCGAGTGTGAGAGTGCAGAGACCCCGAGAGCGAATGTGCAGAGACCCCGAGAGCGAGTGTGCTGAGGCCCCGAGAATCAGTGTGCAGAGACCCCGAGTGTGAGTGTGCAGAGATCCCGAGAATGAGTGTGCAGAGACCCCGAGTGTGAGTGTGCAGAGATCCCGAGAGTGAGTGTGCAGAGACCCCGAGAGTGAGTCTGCAGAGACCCCGAGAGTGAGTGTGCAGAGACGCCGAGAGTGAATGTGCAGAGACCCCCAGAATGAGTGTGCAGAGACCCCGAGAGTGAGTGTGCATAGACCACGAGAGTGAGTGTGCAGAGACCCCGAGAGTGAGTGTGCAGAGACCCCGAGTGTGAGGGTGCAGAGACCCCGAGAGTGAGTGTGCAGAGATCCCGAGTGTGAGTCTGCAGAGACCCCGAGAGTGAGTCGGCAGAGACGCCGAGAGAGTGTGTGCAGAGGCCCCGAGAGTGAGTGTGCAGAGTCGCCGAGAGTGTGTTGCAGAGGCACCGAGAGTGTCCCAAGATACCCCGAGAGTGAGTCTGCAGAGAAACAGAGAGTGAGTGTGCATTGACCTCGACAGAGAGTTATCAGAGACCCCGAGAGTGAGTCTGCATAGACCTCGAGAGTGAGTGTGCAGAGACCCCGAGAGTGAGTGTGCAGAGACCCCGAGAGGGAGTCTGCAGAGACCCCGAGAGTGATTGTGCAGAGACCCCGAGGACGTGTCCTCAGAGAGCGGGAGAGTGAGTGCGCAGAGACCCCGTGAGGGAGTATGCAAAGACCCCGTGACTGAGTGTGCAGAGACCCCGAGAGAGAGAGTCTGCAGAGACCCCGAGAGTGAGTGTGCAGAGACCCCGAGAGGGAGTCTGCAGAGACCCCGAGAGTGAGTGTGCAGAGACCCCGAGGACGTGTCCGCAGAGAACGGGAGAGTGAGTGTGCAGAGACCCCGAGTGTGAGTGTGCAGAGATCCCGAGAGTGAGTGTGCAGAGACCCCGAGAGTGAGTCTGCAGAGACCCCGAGAGTGAGTGTGCAGAGACCCCGAGTGTGAGTGTGCAGAGACGCCGAGAGTGAATGTGCAGAGACCCCCAGAGAGAATCTGCAGAGACCGCGAGAGTGAGTGTGCAGAGACCCCGAGAGTGAGTGTGCAGAGATCCCCAGGGAGAGTCTGCAGAGAGCGGGAGAGAGAGAGAGTGTGCAGAGACCACGAGAGTGAGTGTGCAGAGACCCCGAGAGTGTGTGTGCAGAGACCCCGAGAGTGAGTCTGCAGAGATACCGAGAGTGACTGTGCGGAGACACAGAGAGTGAGTGTGCAGAGAACCCGAGTGTGAGAGTGCAGAGACCCCTAGACCGAATGTGCAGATACCCCGAGAGAGAGTGTGCAGAGACCCCGGGAGTGAGAGTGCAGAGACCCCGAGTGTGAGTGTGCAGAGATCCCGAGAGTGAGTATGCACAGACCCCGAGAGTGACTGTGCCGAGACCCCGAGTGTGAGTGTGCAGAGACGCCGAGAGTGAATGTGCAGAGACCCCCAGAGTGAGTGTGCAGAGACCCCGAGAGTGAGTGTGCAGAGTCCCCGAGAGTGTGTGTGCAGAGACCGCGAGAGTGAGTCTGCAGAGACCCCGAGAGTGAGTGTGCAGAGACCCCGAGTGTGAGTGTACAGAGACCCCGAGGGAGAGTGTGCAGAGGCCCCGAGAATCAGTGTGCAGAGAACCCGAGTGTGGGTGTGCAGAGATCCCAAGAGTGAGTGTGCAGAGACCCCGAGAGAGAGTCTGCAGAGACCCCGAGAGAGAGTCTGCAGAGACCCCGAGATTGAGTGTGCAGAGACCCCGAGAGTGAGTGTGCAGAGATCCCGAGAGTGAGTGTGCAGAGACCCCGGGAGAGAGTCTGCAGAGACCGGGAGAGTGAGTCTGCAGAGACCCCGAGAGTGTGTGTGCAGAGACCGCGAGAGTGAGTATGCAGAGACCCCGAGAGTGAGTGTGAAGAGACCGCGAGAGTGAGTGTGCAGAGACACCGAGAGTGAGTCTGCAGAGACAACGAGAGTGAGTCTCCAAAGACCCCGAGAGTGACTGTGCGGAGACACCGAGAGTGAGTGTGCAGAGACCCCGAGAGTGAGTGTGCAGAGACCCCGAGAGAGAGTCTGCAGAGACCGGGATAGTGAGTCTGCAGAGACCCCGAGACTGAGTGTGCAGAGACCACGAGAGGGAGTCTGCAGAGTCCCCGAGAGTGAGTGTGCAGAGTCCCCGAGAGTGTGTGTGCAGAGACCCCGAGAGTGAGTGTGCAGAGACCCCGAGAGTGAGTCTGCAGAGATACCGAGAGTGACTGTGCGGAGACACCGAGAGTGAGTCTGCGGAGACAGCGAGAGTGAGTGTGCAGAGATCACGAGAGTGTGTGTGCAGAGACCCTGAGATTGAGTTTGCAGAGACCCCGAGAGTGAGTCTGCAGAGACCCCGAGAGTGTGTGTGCAGAGGCCCCGAGAGTGGGTCTGCAGGGACCCCGAGAGTGTGTGTGCAGAGACCCCGAGAGTGAGTGGGCTGAGACCCCGAGAGTGAGTCTACAGAGTCCCCGAGAGTGCGTGTGCAGAGACCTCGAGAGTGAGTCTGCAGAGACCCCGAGAGTGTGTGTGCAGAGGCCCCGAGAGTGAGTGTGCAGAGACCCCGAGAGTGAGTCTGCAGAGTCCCCGAGAGTGTGTGTGCAGAGACCGCGAGAGTGAGTATGCAGAGAACCCGAGAGTGAGTGTGAAGAGACCACGAGAGTGAGTGTGCAGAGACAACGAGAGTGAGTCTCCAAAGACCCCGAGAGTGACTGTGCGGAGACTCCGGGAGTGAGTATGCGGAGAAACCGAGAGTGAGTGTTTACAGACCATGAGAGTGAGTGTGCAGAGACCCCGTGAGGGAGTATGCAAAGACCCCTTGACTGAGTGTGCAGAGACCCCGAGAGAGAGAGTCTGCAGAGACCCCGAGAGTGAGTGTGCAGAGACCCCGAGAGTGAGTGTGCAGAGACCCCGAGAGAGAGTCTGTAGAGACCCCGAGAGAGAATCTGCAGAGACCCCGAGAGTGAGTGTGCAGAGACCCCGAGTGAGAGTCTGCAGAGACCCCGAGAGTGACTGTGCAGAGTCCCCGAGAGTGTGTGTGCAGAGACACCGAGAGAAAGTGTGCAGAGACTCCGAGAGTGAGTGTGCAGAGACCCCGAGAGTGAGGGTGCAGAGACACCGAGAGAAAGTCTACATAGACCACGAGGCTGAGTGTGCAGAGTCCCCGAGAGTGAGTGTGAACAGACCCCGAGAGTGAGTGTGCAGAGACCCCGAGAGTGAGTCTGCAGAGACCCCGAGTGTGTGTGTGCAGTGACCGCGAGAGAGAGTCTGCAGAGACCCCGATATTGAATGTGCGGAGGCCCCAAGACTGAGTGTGAAGAGACCGCGAGTGTGAGTGTGTAGCGACCCCGAGAGTGAGTCTGCAAAGACCCCGAGAGTGACTGTGCGGGGACACAGAGAGTGAGTCTGCGGAGACAGCGAGATTGAGTGTGCAGAGATCACGAGTGTGTGTGTGCAGAGACCCTGAGAGTGAGTCTGAAGAGACCCCGAGAGTGAGTCTGCAGAGACCCCGAGAGTGTGTGTGCAGAGGCCCCGAGAGAGGGTCTGCAGAGACCCCGAGTGTGTGTGTGCAGAGACCCCGAGAGTGAGTGGGCTGAGACCCCGAGAGTGAGTCTACAGAGTCCCCGAGAGTGCGTGTGCAGAGACCTCGAGAGTGTGTGTGCAGAGACCCCGAGAGTGAGTCTGCAGAGTCCCCGAGAGTGTGTGTGCAGAGACCGCGAGATTGAGTATGCAGAGACCCCGAGAGTGAGTGTGAAGAGACCGCGAGAGTGAGTGTGCAGAGACAACGAGAGTGAGTCTCCAAAGACCCCGAGAGTGACTGTGCGGAGACACCGGGAGTGAGTGTGAAGAGACCCCGAGTGTGAGTCTGCAGAGACCCCGAGAGTGAGTCTGCAGAGACGCCGAGAGTGTGTGTGCAGAGGCCCCGAGAGTGAGTGTGCAGAGTCCCCGAGAGTGTGTTGCAGATGCCCCGAGAGTGTCCCAAGAGACCCCGAGGGTGAGTGCGCAGAGACCCCTAGAGTGAGTCTGCAGAGAAACTGAGAGTGAGTGTGCATTAAACCCGACAGAGAGTTATCAGAGACCCCGAGAGTGAGTCTGCACAGACTTCGAGAGTGAGTGTGCAGAGACCCCGAGAGTGAGTGTGCAGAGACCCCGAGAGAGAGTCAGCATAAAACCCGAGAGTCAGTGTGCAGAGACCCCGAGGACGTGTCCGCAGAGAGAGGGAGAGTGAGTGCGCAGAGACCCCGTGAGGGAGTATGCAAAGACCCCGTGACTGACTGTGCAGAGACCCCGAGAGAGAGAGTCTGCAGAGATCACGAGAGTGAGTGTGCAGAGACCCCGAGAGAGAGTCTGCAGAGACCCCGAGTGTGAGTGTGCAGAGACCCCGAGAGAGAGTCTGCAGAGACCCCGAGAGTGAGTGTGCAGAGTCCCCGAGAGTGTGTTGCAGAGGCCCCGAGAGTGAGTCTGCAGAGACCCCGAGAGTGATTCTGCAGAGAAACTGAGAGTGAGTGTGCATTGAACCCGACAGAGAGTTATCAGAGACCCCGAGAGTGAGTCTGCATAGACCTCGAGAGTGAGTGTGCAGAGACCCCGAGAGTGAGTATGCAGAGACCCCGAGAGTGAGTGTGAAGAGACCGCGAGAGTGAGTGTGCAGAGACAACGAGAGTGAGTCTCCAAAGACCCCGAGAGTGACTGTGCGGAGACACCGGGAGTGAGTGTGAAGAGACCCCGAGTGTGAGTCTGCAGAGACCCCGAGAGTGAGTGTGCAGAGACCCCGAGAGAGAGTCTGCAGAGACCCCGAGAGTGAGTGTGCAGAGTCCCCGAGAGTGTGTTGCAGAGGCCCCGAGAGTGAGTCTGCAGAGACCCCGAGAGTGATTCTGCAGAGAAACTGAGAGTGAGTGTGCATTGAACCCGACAGAGAGTTATCAGAGACCCCGAGAGTGAGTCTGCATAGACCCCGAGAGTGAGTGTGAAGAGACCGCGAGAGTGAGTGTGCAGAGACAACGAGAGTGAGTCTCCAAAGACCCCGAGAGTGACTGTGCGGAGACACCGGGAGTGAGTGTGAAGAGACCCCGAGTGTGAGTCTGCAGAGACCCCGAGAGTGAGTGTGCAGAGACCCCGAGAGAGAGTCTGCAGAGACCCCGAGAGTGAGTGTGCAGAGTCCCCGAGAGTGTGTTGCAGAGGCCCCGAGAGTGAGTCTGCAGAGACCCCGAGAGTGATTCTGCAGAGAAACCGAGAGTGAGTGTGCATTGAACCCGACAGAGAGTTATCAGAGACCCCGAGAGAAAGTCTACATAGACCACGAGGCTGAGTGTGCAGAGTCCCCGAGAGTGAGTGTGAACAGACCCCGAGAGTGAGTGTGCAGAGACCCCGAGAGTGAGTCTGCAGAGACCCCGAGTGTGTGTGTGCAGTGACCGCGAGAGAGAGTCTGCAGAGACCCCGATAGTGAATGTGCGGAGGCCCCAAGACTGAGTGTGAAGAGACCGCGAGTGTGAGTGTGTAGCGACCCCGAGAGTGAGTCTGCAAAGACCCCGAGAGTGACTGTGCGGAGACACAGAGAGTGAGTCTGCGGAGACAGCGAGAGTGAGTGTGCAGAGATCACGAGTGTGTGTGTGCAGAGACCCTGAGAGTGAGTCTGAAGAGACCCCGAGAGTGAGTCTGCAGAGACCCCGAGAGTGTGTGTGCAGAGGCCCCGAGAGAGGGTCTGCAGAGACCCCGAGTGTGTGTGTGCAGAGACCCCGAGAGTGAGTGGGCTGAGACCCCGAGAGTGAGTCTACAGAGTCCCCGAGAGTGCGTGTCGAGAGACCTCGAGAGTGAGTCTGCAGAGACCCCGAGAGTGTGTGTGCAGAGGCCCCGAGAGTGAGTGTGCAGAGACCCCGAGAGTGAGTCTGCAGTCCCCGAGAGTGTGTGTGCAGAGACCGCGAGAGTGAGTATGCTGAGACCCCGAGAGTGAGTCTGCAGAGACAACGAGAGTGAGTCTCCAAAGACCCCGAGAGTGACTGTGCGGAGACACCGGGAGTGAGTGTGACGAGACCCCGAGTGTGAGTCTGCAGAGACCCCGAGAGTGTGTGTGCAGAGGCCCCGAGAGAGGGTCTGCAGAGACCCCGAGTGTGTGTGTGCAGAGACCCTGAGAGTGAGTCTGAAGAGACCCCGAGAGTGAGTCTGCAGAGACCCCGAGAGTGTGTGTGCAGAGGCCCCGAGAGAGGGTCTGCAGAGACCCCGAGTGTGTGTGTGCAGAGACCCCGAGAGTGAGTGGGCTGAGACCCCGAGAGTGAGTCTACAGAGTCCCCGAGAGTGCGTTTGCAGAGACCTCGAGAGTGAGTCTGCAGAGACCCCGAGAGTGTGTGTGCAGAGGCCCCGAGAGTGAGTGTGCAGAGACCCCGAGAGTGAGTCTGCAGAGTCCCCGAGAGTGTGTGTGCAGAGACCGCGAGAGTGAGTATGCAGAGACCCCGAGAGTGAGTGTGAAGAGACCGCGAGAGTGAGTGTGCAGAGACAACGAGAGTGAGTCTCCAAAGACCCCGAGAGTGACTGTGCGGAGACACCGGGAGTGAGTGTGAAGAGACCCCGAGTGTGAGTCTGCAGAGACCCCGAGAGTGAGTGTGCAGAGACCCCGAGAGAGAGCGTCTGCAGAGACCCCGAGAGTGAGTGTGCAGAGTCCCCGAGAGTGTGTTGCAGAAGCCCCGAGAGTGAGTCTGAAGAGACCCCGAGAGTGATTCTGCAGAGAAACTGAGAGTGAGTGTGCATTGAACCCGACAGAGAGTTATCAGAGACCCCGAGAGTGAGTCTGCATAGACCTCGAGAGTGAGTGTGCAGAGACCCCGAGAGTGAGTGTGCAGAGACCCCGTGAGGGAGTATGCAAAGACCCCGTGACTGAGTGTGCAGAAACCCCGAGAGAGAGAGTCTGCAGAGACCCCGAGAGTGAGTGTGCAGAGACCCCGAGAGTGAGTGTGCAGAGACCCCGAGAGAGAGTGTGCAGAGACCCCGAGAGAGTCTGCAGAGACCCCGAGAGTGAGTGTGCAGAGACCCCGAGAGAGAGTCTGCAGAGACCCGGAGAGTGAGTGTGCAGAGTCCCCGAGAGTGTGTGTGCAGAGACCGCGAGAGTGAGTCTGCAGAGACCCCGAGAGTGTGTGTGCAGAGGCCCCGAGAGTGAGTGTGCAGAGACTCCGAGAGTGAGGGTGCAGAGACACCGAGAGAAAGTCTACATAGACCACGAGGCTGAGTGTGCAGAGTCCCCGAGAGTGAGTGTGAAGAGAACCCGAGAGTGAGTGTGCAGAGACCCCGAGAGTGAGTGTGCAGAGTCCCCGAGAGTGTGTGTGCAGTGACCGCGAGTGAGTCTGCAGAGACCCCGATAGTGAATGTGCGGAGGCCCCAAGACTGAGTGTGAAGTGACCGCGAGTGTGAGTGTGCAGAGACCCCGAGAGTGAGTCTGCAAAGACACCGAGAGTGACTGTGCGGAGACACCGAGAGTGAGTCTGCGGAGACAGCGAGAGTGTGTGTGCAGAGACGCTGAGAGTGAGTTTGCAGAGACCCCGAGAGTGAGTCTGCAGAGACCCCGAGTGTGTGAGCAGAGGCCCCGAGAGTGGGTCTTCAGAGACCCCGAGAGTGTGTGTGCAGAGACCCCGAGAGTGAGTGGGCTGCGACCCCGAGAGTGAGTCTGCAGAGTCCCCGAGAGTGTGTGTGCAGAGACCGCGAGATTGAGTATGCAGAGAACCCGAGAGTGAGTGTGAAGAGACCGCGAGAGTGAGTGTGCAGAGACACCGAGAGTGAGTCTGCAGAGACAACGAGAGTGAGTCTCCAAAGACCCCGAGAGTGACTGTGCGGAGACACCGAGAGTGAGTCTGCGGAGAAACCGAGAGTGAGTGTGCAGAGACCATGAGAGTGAGTGTGCAGAGACCCCGAGAGTGAGTGTGCAGAGACCATGAGAGTGAGTGTGCAGAGATCATGAGAGGCAGAGTGCAGAGACCCTGAGAGTGAGTCTGCAGAGACATGAGAGTGAGTGTGCAGAGACACCGAGAGAGCGTGTGCAGATACACCGAGAGTGAGTGTGCAGAGACACCGAGAGTGAGTATGCGGAGAAACCGAGAGTGAGTGTTTACAGACCATGAGAGTGAGTGTGCAGAGATCACGAGAGTGAGTGGGCAGAGACCCCGAGCGTGAGTGTGCAGACACCCCGAGAGAGAGTCTGCAGAGACCCCGAGAGAGAGTCTGCAGAGTCCCCGAGAGTGAGGGTGCAGAGACCCCGAGAGGGAGTCTGCAGAGACCCCGAGAGTGATTGTGCAGAGACCCCGAGGACGGGTCCGCAGAGAGCGGGAGAGTGAGTGCGCAGAGACCCCGTGAGGGAGTATGCAATGACCCCGTGACTGAGTGTGCAGAGACCCCGAGAGTGAGTGTGCAGAGACCCCGAGAGTGGGTGTGCAGAGACCCCGAGAATGAGTGTGCAGAGACCCCGAGAGAGAGTCTGCAGAGACCCCGAGAGTGAGTGTGCAGAGTCCCCGAGAGTGTGTGTGCAGAGACCGCGAGAGGGAGTCTGCAGAGATCGGGAGAGTGTGTGTGCTGAGGCCCCGAGAGTGAGTCTGCAGAGTCCCCGAGAGTGTGTGTGCAGAGACCGCGAGAGTGAGTATGCAGAGACCCCGAGAGTGAGTGTGAAGAGACCGCGAGAGTGAGTGTGCAGAGACACCGAGAGTGAGTCTGCAGAGACAACGAGAGTGAGTCTCCAAAGACCCCGAGAGTGACTGTGCGGAGACACCGAGAGTGAGTGTGCAGAGACCCCGAGAGTGAGTGTGCAGAGACCCCGAGAGAGAGTCTGCAGAGACCGGGAGAGTGAGTCTGCAGAGACCCCGAGACTGAGTGTGCAGAGACCACGAGAGGGAGTCAGCAGAGTCCCCGAGAGTGAGTGTGCAGAGTCCCCGAGAGTGTGTGTGCAGAGACCCCGAGAGTGTGTGTGCAGAGACACCGAGAGAAAGTCTACATAGACCACGAGGCTGAGTGTGCAGAGTCCCCGAGAGTGAGTGTTAAGAGAACCCGAGAGTGAGTGTGCAGAGACCCCGAGAGTGAGTGTGCAGAGACCCCGAGAGTGTGTGTGCAGTGACCGCGAGAGAGTCTGCAGAGACCCCGATAGTGAATGTGCGGAGGCCCCAAGACTGAGTGTGAAGTGACCGCGAGTGTGAGTGTGCAGAGACCCCGAGAGTGAGTCTGCAAAGACCCCGAGAGTGACTGTGCGGAGACACCGAGAGTGAGTCTGCGGAGACAGCGAGAGTGTGTGTGCAGAGACCCTGAGAGTGAGTTTGCAGAGACCCCGAGAGTGAGTCTGCAGAGACCCCGAGAGTGTGTGAGCAGAGGCCCCGAGAGTGGGTCTTCAGAGACCCCGAGAGTGTCTGTGCAGAGACCCCGAGAGTGAGTGGGCTGAGACCCCGAGAGTGAGTCTGCAGAGTCCCCGAGAGTGTGTGTGCAGAGACCGCGAGAGTGAGTATGCAGAGAACCCGAGAGTGAGTGGGAAGAGACCGCGAGAGTGAGTGTGCAGAGACAAGGAGAGTGAGTCTACAAAGACCCCGAGAGTGACTGTGCGGAGACATCGGGAGTGAGTCTGCAGAGACCCTGAGAGTGAGTGTGAAGAGACGCCGAGAGTGAGTGTGAAGAGACCGCGAGAGTGAGTTCGCAGTGACACCAAGAGTCAGTCTGCAGAGAGACCGAGAGTGAGTCTGCAGAGACACCGAGAGTGACTGTGCAGAGACACAGAGAGTGAGTGTGCAGAGACCCCGAGTGTGAGAGTGCAGAGACCCCGAGAGCGAATGTGCAGAGACCCCGAGAGCGAGTGTGCTGAGGCCCCGAGAATCAGTGTGCAGAGACCCCGAGTGTGAGTGTGCAGAGATCCCGAGAATGAGTGTGCAGAGACCCCGAGTGTGAGTGTGCAGAGATCCCGAGAGTGAGTGTGCAGAGACCCCGAGAGTGAGTCTGCAGAGACCCCGAGAGTGAGTGTGCAGAGACGCCGAGAGTGAATGTGCAGAGACCCCCAGAATGAGTGTGCAGAGACCCCGAGAGTGAGTGTGCATAGACCACGAGAGTGAGTGTGCAGAGACCCCGAGAGTGAGTGTGCAGAGACCCCGAGTGTGAGGGTGCAGAGACCCCGAGAGTGAGTGTGCAGAGATCCCGAGTGTGAGTCTGCAGAGACCCCGAGAGTGAGTCGGCAGAGACGCCGAGAGAGTGTGTGCAGAGGCCCCGAGAGTGAGTGTGCAGAGTCGCCGAGAGTGTGTTGCAGAGGCACCGAGAGTGTCCCAAGATACCCCGAGAGTGAGTCTGCAGAGAAACAGAGAGTGAGTGTGCATTGACCTCGACAGAGAGTTATCAGAGACCCCGAGAGTGAGTCTGCATAGACCTCGAGAGTGAGTGTGCAGAGACCCCGAGAGTGAGTGTGCAGAGACCCCGAGAGGGAGTCTGCAGAGACCCCGAGAGTGATTGTGCAGAGACCCCGAGGACGTGTCCTCAGAGAGCGGGAGAGTGAGTGCGCAGAGACCCCGTGAGGGAGTATGCAAAGACCCCGTGACTGAGTGTGCAGAGACCCCGAGAGAGAGAGTCTGCAGAGACCCCGAGAGTGAGTGTGCAGAGACCCCGAGAGGGAGTCTGCAGAGACCCCGAGAGTGAGTGTGCAGAGACCCCGAGGACGTGTCCGCAGAGAACGGGAGAGTGAGTGTGCAGAGACCCCGAGTGTGAGTGTGCAGAGATCCCGAGAGTGAGTGTGCAGAGACCCCGAGAGTGAGTCTGCAGAGACCCCGAGAGTGAGTGTGCAGAGACCCCGAGTGTGAGTGTGCAGAGACGCCGAGAGTGAATGTGCAGAGACCCCCAGAGAGAATCTGCAGAGACCGCGAGAGTGAGTGTGCAGAGACCCCGAGAGTGAGTGTGCAGAGATCCCCAGGGAGAGTCTGCAGAGAGCGGGAGAGAGAGACAGTGTGCAGAGACCACGAGAGTGAGTGTGCAGAGACCCCGAGAGTGTGTGTGCAGAGACCCCGAGAGTGAGTCTGCAGAGATACCGAGAGTGACTGTGCGGAGACACAGAGAGTGAGTGTGCAGAGAACCCGAGTGTGAGAGTGCAGAGACCCCTAGACCGAATGTGCAGATACCCCGAGAGAGAGTGTGCAGAGACCCCGGGAGTGAGAGTGCAGAGACCCCGAGTGTGAGTGTGCAGAGATCCCGAGAGTGAGTATGCACAGACCCCGAGAGTGACTGTGCAGAGACCCCGAGTGTGAGTGTGCAGAGACGCCGAGAGTGAATGTGCAGAGACCCCCAGAGTGAGTGTGCAGAGACCCCGAGAGTGAGTGTGCAGAGTCCCCGAGAGTGTGTGTGCAGAGACCGCGAGAGTGAGTCTGCAGAGACCCCGAGAGTGAGTGTGCAGAGACCCCGAGTGTGAGTGTACAGAGACCCCGAGGGAGAGTGTGCAGAGGCCCCGAGAATCAGTGTGCAGAGAACCCGAGTGTGGGTGTGCAGAGATCCCAAGAGTGAGTGTGCAGAGACCCCGAGAAAGAGTCTGCAGAGACCCCGAGAGAGAGTCTGCAGAGACCCCGAGATTGAGTGTGCAGAGACCCCGAGAGTGAGTGTGCAGAGATCCCGAGAGTGAGTGTGCAGAGACCCCGGGAGAGAGTCTGCAGAGACCGGGAGAGTGAGTCTGCAGAGACCCCGAGAGTGTGTGTGCAGAGACCGCGAGAGTGAGTATGCAGAGACCCCGAGAGTGAGTGTGAAGAGACCGCGAGAGTGAGTGTGCAGAGACACCGAGAGTGAGTCTGCAGAGACAACGAGAGTGAGTCTCCAAAGACCCCGAGAGTGACTGTGCGGAGACACCGAGAGTGAGTGTGCAGAGACCCCGAGAGTGAGTGTGCAGAGACCCCGAGAGAGAGTCTGCAGAGACCGGGATAGTGAGTCTGCAGAGACCCCGAGACTGAGTGTGCAGAGACCACGAGAGGGAGTCTGCAGAGTCCCCGAGAGTGAGTGTGCAGAGTCCCCGAGAGTGTGTGTGCAGAGACCCCGAGAGTGAGTGTGCAGAGACCCCGAGAGTGAGTCTGCAGAGATACCGAGAGTGACTGTGCGGAGACACCGAGAGTGAGTCTGCGGAGACAGCGAGAGTGAGTGTGCAGAGATCACGAGAGTGTGTGTGCAGAGACCCTGAGATTGAGTTTGCAGAGACCCCGAGAGTGAGTCTGCAGAGACCCCGAGAGTGTGTGTGCAGAGGCCCCGAGAGTGGGTCTGCAGGGACCCCGAGAGTGTGTGTGCAGAGACCCCGAGAGTGAGTGGGCTGAGACCCCGAGAGTGAGTCTACAGAGTCCCCGAGAGTGCGTGTGCAGAGACCTCGAGAGTGAGTCTGCAGAGACCCCGAGAGTGTGTGTGCAGAGGCCCCGAGAGTGAGTGTGCAGAGACCCCGAGAGTGAGTCTGCAGAGTCCCCGAGAGTGTGTGTGCAGAGACCGCGAGAGTGAGTATGCAGAGAACCCGAGAGTGAGTGTGAAGAGACCACGAGAGTGAGTGTGCAGAGACAACGAGAGTGAGTCTCCAAAGACCCCGAGAGTGACTGTGCGGAGACTCCGGGAGTGAGTATGCGGAGAAACCGAGAGTGAGTGTTTACAGACCATGAGAGTGAGTGTGCAGAGACCCCGTGAGGGAGTATGCAAAGACCCCTTGACTGAGTGTGCAGAGACCCCGAGAGAGAGAGTCTGCAGAGACCCCGAGAGTGAGTGTGCAGAGACCCCGAGAGTGAGTGTGCAGAGACCCCGAGAGAGAGTCTGTAGAGACCCCGAGAGAGAATCTGCAGAGACCCCGAGAGTGAGTGTGCAGAGACCCCGAGTGAGAGTCTGCAGAGACCCCGAGAGTGACTGTGCAGAGTCCCCGAGAGTGTGTGTGCAGAGACCGCGAGAGTGAGTCTGCAGAGACCCCGAGAGTGTGGTGCAGAGGCCCCGAGAGTGAGTGTGCAGAGACCCCGAGAGTGAGTCTGCAGAGACCCCGAGTGTGAGTGTGCAGAGTCCCCGAGAGTGTGTGTGCAGAGACCGCGAGAGTGAGTCTGCAGAGACCCCGAGAGTGAGTGTGCAGAGACCCCGAGAGAGAGTCTGCAGAGACCCCGAGAGTGAGTCTGCAGAGACCCCGAGAGTGAGTCTGCAGAGACCCCGAGAGTGAGTCTGCAGAGACGCCGAGAGTGTGTGTGCAGAGGCCCCGAGAGTGAGTGTGCAGAGTCCCCGAGAGTGTGTTGCAGATGCCCCGAGAGTGTCCCAAGAGACCCCGAGGGTGAGTGCGCAGAGACCCCTAGAGTGAGTCTGCAGAGAAACTGAGAGTGAGTGTGCATTAAACCCGACAGAGAGTTATCAGAGACCCCGAGAGTGAGTCTGCACAGACTTCGAGAGTGAGTGTGCAGAGACCCCGAGAGTGAGTGTGCAGAGACCCCGAGAGAGAGTCAGCATAAAACCCGAGAGTCAGTGTGCAGAGACCCCGAGGACGTGTCCGCAGAGAGAGGGAGAGTGAGTGCGCAGAGACCCCGTGAGGGAGTATGCAAAGACCCCGTGACTGACTGTGCAGAGACCCCGAGAGAGAGAGTCTGCAGAGATCACGAGAGTGAGTGTGCAGAGACCCCGAGAGAGAGTCTGCAGAGACCCCGAGTGTGAGTGTGCAGAGTCCCCGAGAGTGTGTTGCAGAGGCCCCGAGAGTGAGTCTGCAGAGACCCCGAGAGTGATTCTGCAGAGAAACTGAGAGTGAGTGTGCATTGAACCCGACAGAGAGTTATCAGAGACCCCGAGAGTGAGTCTGCATAGACCTCGAGAGTGAGTGTGCAGAGACCCCGAGAGTGAGTATGCAGAGACCCCGAGAGTGAGTGTGAAGAGACCGCGAGAGTGAGTGTGCAGAGACAACGAGAGTGAGTCTCCAAAGACCCCGAGAGTGACTGTGCGGAGACACCGGGAGTGAGTGTGAAGAGACCCCGAGTGTGAGTCTGCAGAGACCCCGAGAGTGAGTGTGCAGAGACCCCGAGAGAGAGTCTGCAGAGACCCCGAGAGTGAGTGTGCAGAGTCCCCGAGAGTGTGTTGCAGAGGCCCCGAGAGTGAGTCTGCAGAGACCCCGAGAGTGATTCTGCAGAGAAACTGAGAGTGAGTGTGCATTGAACCCGACAGAGAGTTATCAGAGACCCCGAGAGTGAGTCTGCATAGACCCCGAGAGTGAGTGTGAAGAGACCGCGAGAGTGAGTGTGCAGAGACAACGAGAGTGAGTCTCCAAAGACCCCGAGAGTGACTGTGCGGAGACACCGGGAGTGAGTGTGAAGAGACCCCGAGTGTGAGTCTGCAGAGACCCCGAGAGTGAGTGTGCAGAGACCCCGAGAGAGAGTCTGCAGAGACCCCGAGAGTGAGTGTGCAGAGTCCCCGAGAGTGTGTTGCAGAGGCCCCGAGAGTGAGTCTGCAGAGACCCCGAGAGTGATTCTGCAGAGAAACCGAGAGTGAGTGTGCATTGAACCCGACAGAGAGTTATCAGAGACCCCGAGAGAAAGTCTACATAGACCACGAGGCTGAGTGTGCAGAGTCCCCGAGAGTGAGTGTGAACAGACCCCGAGAGTGAGTGTGCAGAGACCCCGAGAGTGAGTCTGCAGAGACCCCGAGTGTGTGTGTGCAGTGACCGCGAGAGAGAGTCTGCAGAGACCCCGATAGTGAATGTGCGGAGGCCCCAAGACTGAGTGTGAAGAGACCGCGAGTGTGAGTGTGTAGCGACCCCGAGAGTGAGTCTGCAAAGACCCCGAGAGTGACTGTGCGGAGACACAGAGAGTGAGTCTGCGGAGACAGCGAGAGTGAGTGTGCAGAGATCACGAGTGTGTGTGTGCAGAGACCCTGAGAGTGAGTCTGAAGAGACCCCGAGAGTGAGTCTGCAGAGACCCCGAGAGTGTGTGTGCAGAGGCCCCGAGAGAGGGTCTGCAGAGACCCCGAGTGTGTGTGTGCAGAGACCCCGAGAGTGAGTGGGCTGAGACCCCGAGAGTGAGTCTACAGAGTCCCCGAGAGTGCGTGTCGAGAGACCTCGAGAGTGAGTCTGCAGAGACCCCGAGAGTGTGTGTGCAGAGGCCCCGAGAGTGAGTGTGCAGAGACCCCGAGAGTGAGTCTGCAGTCCCCGAGAGTGTGTGTGCAGAGACCGCGAGAGTGAGTATGCTGAGACCCCGAGAGTGAGTGTGAAGAGACCGCGAGAGTGAGTGTGCAGAGACAACGAGAGTGAGTCTCCAAAGACCCCGAGAGTGACTGTGCGGAGACACCGGGAGTGAGTGTGACGAGACCCCGAGTGTGAGTCTGCAGAGACCCCGAGAGTGTGTGTGCAGAGGCCCCGAGAGAGGGTCTGCAGAGACCCCGAGTGTGTGTGTGCAGAGACCCTGAGAGTGAGTCTGAAGAGACCCCGAGAGTGAGTCTGCAGAGACCCCGAGAGTGTGTGTGCAGAGGCCCCGAGAGAGGGTCTGCAGAGACCCCGAGTGTGTGTGTGCAGAGACCCCGAGAGTGAGTGGGCTGAGACCCCGAGAGTGAGTCTACAGAGTCCCCGAGAGTGCGTTTGCAGAGACCTCGAGAGTGAGTCTGCAGAGACCCCGAGAGTGTGTGTGCAGAGGCCCCGAGAGTGAGTCTGCAGAGTCCCCGAGAGTGTGTGTGCAGAGACCGCGAGAGTGAGTATGCAGAGACCCCGAGAGTGAGTGTGAAGAGACCGCGAGAGTGAGTGTGCAGAGACAACGAGAGTGAGTCTCCAAAGACCCCGAGAGTGACTGTGCGGAGACACCGGGAGTGAGTGTGAAGAGACCCCGAGTTTGAGTCTGCAGAGACCCCGAGATTGAGTGTGCAGAGACCCCGAGAGAGAGCGTCTGCAGAGACCCCGAGAGTGAGTGTGCAGAGTCCCCGAGAGTGTGTTGCAGAAGCCCCGAGAGTGAGTCTGAAGAGACCCCGAGAGTGATTCTGCAGAGAAACTGAGAGTGAGTGTGCATTGAACCCGACAGAGAGTTATCAGAGACCCCGAGAGTGAGTCTGCATAGACCTCGAGAGTGAGTGTGCAGAGACCCCGAGAGTGAGTGTGCAGAGACCCCGTGAGGGAGTATGCAAAGACCCCGTGACTGAGTGTGCAGAAACCCCGAGAGAGAGAGTCTGCAGAGACCCCGAGAGTGAGTGTGCAGAGACCCCGAGAGTGAGTGTGCAGAGACCCCGAGAGAGAGTGTGCAGAGACCCCGAGAGAGTCTGCAGAGACCCCGAGAGTGAGTGTGCAGAGACCCCGAGAGAGAGTCTGCAGAGACCCCGAGAGTGAGTGTGCAGAGTCCCCGAGAGTGTGTGTGCAGAGACCGCGAGAGTGAGTCTGCAGAGACCCCGAGAGTGTGTGTGCAGAGGCCCCGAGAGTGAGTGTGCAGAGACTCCGAGAGTGAGGGTGCAGAGACACCGAGAGAAAGTCTACATAGACCACGAGGCTGAGTGTGCAGAGTCCCCGAGAGTGAGTGTGAAGAGAACCCGAGAGTGAGTGTGCAGAGACCCCGAGAGTGAGTGTGCGGAGGCCCCAAGACTGAGTGTGAAGTGACCGCGAGTGTGAGTGTGCAGAGACCCCGAGAGTGAGTCTGCAAAGACACCGAGAGTGACTGTGCGGAGACACCGAGAGTGAGTCTGCGGAGACAGCGAGAGTGTGTGTGCAGAGACGCTGAGAGTGACTGTGCGGAGACACCGAGAGTGAGTCTGCGGAGACAGCGAGAGTGTGTGTGCAGAGACGCTGAGAGTGAGTTTGCAGAGTCCCCGAGAGTGTGTGTGCAGTGACCGCGAGTGAGTCTGCAGAGACCCCGATAGTGAATGTGCGGAGGCCCCAAGACTGAGTGTGAAGTGACCGCGAGTGTGAGTGTGCAGAGACCCCGAGAGTGAGTCTGCAAAGACACCGAGAGTGACTGTGCGGAGACACCGAGAGTGAGTCTGCGGAGACAGCGAGAGTGTGTGTGCAGAGACGCTGAGAGTGAGTTTGCAGAGACCCCGAGAGTGAGTCTGCAGAGACCCCGAGAGTGTGTGAGCAGAGGCCCCGAGAGTGGGTCTTCAGAGACCCCGAGAGTGTGTGTGCAGAGACCCCGAGAGTGAGTGGGCTGCGACCCCGAGAGTGAGTCTGCAGAGTCCCCGAGAGTGTGTGTGCAGAGACCGCGAGATTGAGTATGCAGAGAACCCGAGAGTGAGTGTGAAGAGACCGCGAGAGTGAGTGTGCAGAGACACCGAGAGTGAGTCTGCAGAGACAACGAGAGTGAGTCTCCAAAGACCCCGAGAGTGACTGTGCGGAGACACCGAGAGTGAGTCTGCGGAGAAACCGAGAGTGAGTGTGCAGAGACCATGAGAGTGAGTGTGCAGAGACCCCGAGAGTGAGTGTGCAGAGACCATGAGAGTGAGTGTGCAGAGATCATGAGAGGCAGAGTGCAGAGACCCTGAGAGTGAGTCTGCAGAGATCCCGAGAGTGAGTGTGCAGAGACCCCGGGAGAGAGTCTGCAGAGACCGGGAGAGTGAGTCTGCAGAGACCCCGAGAGTGTGTGTGCAGAGACCGCGAGAGTGAGTATGCAGAGACCCCGAGAGTGAGTGTGAAGAGACCGCGAGAGTGAGTGTGCAGAGACACCGAGAGTGAGTCTGCAGAGACAACGAGAGTGAGTCTCCAAAGACCCCGAGAGTGACTGTGCGGAGACACCGAGAGTGAGTGTGCAGAGACCCCGAGAGTGAGTGTGCAGAGACCCCGAGAGAGAGTCTGCAGAGACCGGGATAGTGAGTCTGCAGAGACCCCGAGACTGAGTGTGCAGAGACCACGAGAGGGAGTCTGCAGAGTCCCCGAGAGTGAGTGTGCAGAGTCCCCGAGAGTGTGTGTGCAGAGACCCCGAGAGTGAGTGTGCAGAGACCCCGAGAGTGAGTCTGCAGAGATACCGAGAGTGACTGTGCGGAGACACCGAGAGTGAGTCTGCGGAGACAGCGAGAGTGAGTGTGCAGAGATCACGAGAGTGTGTGTGCAGAGACCCTGAGATTGAGTTTGCAGAGACCCCGAGAGTGAGTCTGCAGAGACCCCGAGAGTGTGTGTGCAGAGGCCCCGAGAGTGGGTCTGCAGGGACCCCGAGAGTGTGTGTGCAGAGACCCCGAGAGTGAGTGGGCTGAGACCCCGAGAGTGAGTCTACAGAGTCCCCGAGAGTGCGTGTGCAGAGACCTCGAGAGTGAGTCTGCAGAGACCCCGAGAGTGTGTGTGCAGAGGCCCCGAGAGTGAGTGTGCAGAGACCCCGAGAGTGAGTCTGCAGAGTCCCCGAGAGTGTGTGTGCAGAGACCGCGAGAGTGAGTATGCAGAGAACCCGAGAGTGAGTGTGAAGAGACCACGAGAGTGAGTGTGCAGAGACAACGAGAGTGAGTCTCCAAAGACCCCGAGAGTGACTGTGCGGAGACTCCGGGAGTGAGTATGCGGAGAAACCGAGAGTGAGTGTTTACAGACCATGAGAGTGAGTGTGCAGAGACCCCGTGAGGGAGTATGCAAAGACCCCTTGACTGAGTGTGCAGAGACCCCGAGAGAGAGAGTCTGCAGAGACCCCGAGAGTGAGTGTGCAGAGACCCCGAGAGTGAGTGTGCAGAGACCCCGAGAGAGAGTCTGTAGAGACCCCGAGAGAGAATCTGCAGAGACCCCGAGAGTGAGTGTGCAGAGACCCCGAGTGAGAGTCTGCAGAGACCCCGAGAGTGACTGTGCAGAGTCCCCGAGAGTGTGTGTGCAGAGACCGCGAGAGTGAGTCTGCAGAGACCCCGAGAGTGTGGTGCAGAGGCCCCGAGAGTGAGTGTGCAGAGACCCCGAGAGTGAGTCTGCAGAGACCCCGAGTGTGAGTGTGCAGAGTCCCCGAGAGTGTGTGTGCAGAGACCGCGAGAGTGAGTCTGCAGAGACCCCGAGAGTGAGTGTGCAGAGACCCCGAGAGAGAGTCTGCAGAGACCCCGAGAGTGAGTCTGCAGAGACCCCGAGAGTGAGTCTGCAGAGACCCCGAGAGTGAGTCTGCAGAGACGCCGAGAGTGTGTGTGCAGAGGCCCCGAGAGTGAGTGTGCAGAGTCCCCGAGAGTGTGTTGCAGATGCCCCGAGAGTGTCCCAAGAGACCCCGAGGGTGAGTGCGCAGAGACCCCTAGAGTGAGTCTGCAGAGAAACTGAGAGTGAGTGTGCATTAAACCCGACAGAGAGTTATCAGAGACCCCGAGAGTGAGTCTGCACAGACTTCGAGAGTGAGTGTGCAGAGACCCCGAGAGTGAGTGTGCAGAGACCCCGAGAGAGAGTCAGCATAAAACCCGAGAGTCAGTGTGCAGAGACCCCGAGGACGTGTCCGCAGAGAGAGGGAGAGTGAGTGCGCAGAGACCCCGTGAGGGAGTATGCAAAGACCCCGTGACTGACTGTGCAGAGACCCCGAGAGAGAGAGTCTGCAGAGATCACGAGAGTGAGTGTGCAGAGACCCCGAGAGAGAGTCTGCAGAGACCCCGAGTGTGAGTGTGCAGAGTCCCCGAGAGTGTGTTGCAGAGGCCCCGAGAGTGAGTCTGCAGAGACCCCGAGAGTGATTCTGCAGAGAAACTGAGAGTGAGTGTGCATTGAACCCGACAGAGAGTTATCAGAGACCCCGAGAGTGAGTCTGCATAGACCTCGAGAGTGAGTGTGCAGAGACCCCGAGAGTGAGTATGCAGAGACCCCGAGAGTGAGTGTGAAGAGACCGCGAGAGTGAGTGTGCAGAGACAACGAGAGTGAGTCTCCAAAGACCCCGAGAGTGACTGTGCGGAGACACCGGGAGTGAGTGTGAAGAGACCCCGAGTGTGAGTCTGCAGAGACCCCGAGAGTGAGTGTGCAGAGACCCCGAGAGAGAGTCTGCAGAGACCCCGAGAGTGAGTGTGCAGAGTCCCCGAGAGTGTGTTGCAGAGGCCCCGAGAGTGAGTCTGCAGAGACCCCGAGAGTGATTCTGCAGAGAAACTGAGAGTGAGTGTGCATTGAACCCGACAGAGAGTTATCAGAGACCCCGAGAGTGAGTCTGCATAGACCCCGAGAGTGAGTGTGAAGAGACCGCGAGAGTGAGTGTGCAGAGACAACGAGAGTGAGTCTCCAAAGACCCCGAGAGTGACTGTGCGGAGACACCGGGAGTGAGTGTGAAGAGACCCCGAGTGTGAGTCTGCAGAGACCCCGAGAGTGAGTGTGCAGAGACCCCGAGAGAGAGTCTGCAGAGACCCCGAGAGTGAGTGTGCAGAGTCCCCGAGAGTGTGTTGCAGAGGCCCCGAGAGTGAGTCTGCAGAGACCCCGAGAGTGATTCTGCAGAGAAACCGAGAGTGAGTGTGCATTGAACCCGACAGAGAGTTATCAGAGACCCCGAGAGAAAGTCTACATAGACCACGAGGCTGAGTGTGCAGAGTCCCCGAGAGTGAGTGTGAACAGACCCCGAGAGTGAGTGTGCAGAGACCCCGAGAGTGAGTCTGCAGAGACCCCGAGTGTGTGTGTGCAGTGACCGCGAGAGAGAGTCTGCAGAGACCCCGATAGTGAATGTGCGGAGGCCCCAAGACTGAGTGTGAAGAGACCGCGAGTGTGAGTGTGTAGCGACCCCGAGAGTGAGTCTGCAAAGACCCCGAGAGTGACTGTGCGGAGACACAGAGAGTGAGTCTGCGGAGACAGCGAGAGTGAGTGTGCAGAGATCACGAGTGTGTGTGTGCAGAGACCCTGAGAGTGAGTCTGAAGAGACCCCGAGAGTGAGTCTGCAGAGACCCCGAGAGTGTGTGTGCAGAGGCCCCGAGAGAGGGTCTGCAGAGACCCCGAGTGTGTGTGTGCAGAGACCCCGAGAGTGAGTGGGCTGAGACCCCGAGAGTGAGTCTACAGAGTCCCCGAGAGTGCGTGTCGAGAGACCTCGAGAGTGAGTCTGCAGAGACCCCGAGAGTGTGTGTGCAGAGGCCCCGAGAGTGAGTGTGCAGAGACCCCGAGAGTGAGTCTGCAGTCCCCGAGAGTGTGTGTGCAGAGACCGCGAGAGTGAGTATGCTGAGACCCCGAGAGTGAGTGTGAAGAGACCGCGAGAGTGAGTGTGCAGAGACAACGAGAGTGAGTCTCCAAAGACCCCGAGAGTGACTGTGCGGAGACACCGGGAGTGAGTGTGACGAGACCCCGAGTGTGAGTCTGCAGAGACCCCGAGAGTGTGTGTGCAGAGGCCCCGAGAGAGGGTCTGCAGAGACCCCGAGTGTGTGTGTGCAGAGACCCTGAGAGTGAGTCTGAAGAGACCCCGAGAGTGAGTCTGCAGAGACCCCGAGAGTGTGTGTGCAGAGGCCCCGAGAGAGGGTCTGCAGAGACCCCGAGTGTGTGTGTGCAGAGACCCCGAGAGTGAGTGGGCTGAGACCCCGAGAGTGAGTCTACAGAGTCCCCGAGAGTGCGTTTGCAGAGACCTCGAGAGTGAGTCTGCAGAGACCCCGAGAGTGTGTGTGCAGAGGCCCCGAGAGTGAGTCTGCAGAGTCCCCGAGAGTGTGTGTGCAGAGACCGCGAGAGTGAGTATGCAGAGACCCCGAGAGTGAGTGTGAAGAGACCGCGAGAGTGAGTGTGCAGAGACAACGAGAGTGAGTCTCCAAAGACCCCGAGAGTGACTGTGCGGAGACACCGGGAGTGAGTGTGAAGAGACCCCGAGTTTGAGTCTGCAGAGACCCCGAGATTGAGTGTGCAGAGACCCCGAGAGAGAGCGTCTGCAGAGACCCCGAGAGTGAGTGTGCAGAGTCCCCGAGAGTGTGTTGCAGAAGCCCCGAGAGTGAGTCTGAAGAGACCCCGAGAGTGATTCTGCAGAGAAACTGAGAGTGAGTGTGCATTGAACCCGACAGAGAGTTATCAGAGACCCCGAGAGTGAGTCTGCATAGACCTCGAGAGTGAGTGTGCAGAGACCCCGAGAGTGAGTGTGCAGAGACCCCGTGAGGGAGTATGCAAAGACCCCGTGACTGAGTGTGCAGAAACCCCGAGAGAGAGAGTCTGCAGAGACCCCGAGAGTGAGTGTGCAGAGACCCCGAGAGTGAGTGTGCAGAGACCCCGAGAGAGAGTGTGCAGAGACCCCGAGAGAGTCTGCAGAGACCCCGAGAGTGAGTGTGCAGAGACCCCGAGAGAGAGTCTGCAGAGACCCCGAGAGTGAGTGTGCAGAGTCCCCGAGAGTGTGTGTGCAGAGACCGCGAGAGTGAGTCTGCAGAGACCCCGAGAGTGTGTGTGCAGAGGCCCCGAGAGTGAGTGTGCAGAGACTCCGAGAGTGAGGGTGCAGAGACACCGAGAGAAAGTCTACATAGACCACGAGGCTGAGTGTGCAGAGTCCCCGAGAGTGAGTGTGAAGAGAACCCGAGAGTGAGTGTGCAGAGACCCCGAGAGTGAGTGTGCAGAGTCCCCGAGAGTGTGTGTGCAGTGACCGCGAGTGAGTCTGCAGAGACCCCGATAGTGAATGTGCGGAGGCCCCAAGACTGAGTGTGAAGTGACCGCGAGTGTGAGTGTGCAGAGACCCCGAGAGTGAGTCTGCAAAGACACCGAGAGTGACTGTGCGGAGACACCGAGAGTGAGTCTGCGGAGACAGCGAGAGTGTGTGTGCAGAGACGCTGAGAGTGAGTTTGCAGAGACCCCGAGAGTGAGTCTGCAGAGACCCCGAGAGTGTGTGAGCAGAGGCCCCGAGAGTGGGTCTTCAGAGACCCCGAGAGTGTGTGTGCAGAGACCCCGAGAGTGAGTGGGCTGCGACCCCGAGAGTGAGTCTGCAGAGTCCCCGAGAGTGTGTGTGCAGAGACCGCGAGATTGAGTATGCAGAGAACCCGAGAGTGAGTGTGAAGAGACCGCGAGAGTGAGTGTGCAGAGACACCGAGAGTGAGTCTGCAGAGACAACGAGAGTGAGTCTCCAAAGACCCCGAGAGTGACTGTGCGGAGACACCGAGAGTGAGTCTGCGGAGAAACCGAGAGTGAGTGTGCAGAGACCATGAGAGTGAGTGTGCAGAGACCCCGAGAGTGAGTGTGCAGAGACCATGAGAGTGAGTGTGCAGAGATCATGAGAGGCAGAGTGCAGAGACCCTGAGAGTGAGTCTGCAGAGACATGAGAGTGAGTGTGCAGAGACACCGAGAGAGCGTGTGCAGATACACCGAGAGTGAGTGTGCAGAGACACCGAGAGTGAGTATGCGGAGAAACCGAGAGTGAGTGTTTACAGACCATGAGAGTGAGTGTGCAGAGATCACGAGAGTGAGTGGGCAGAGACCCCGAGCGTGAGTGTGCAGACACCCCGAGAGAGAGTCTGCAGAGACCCCGAGAGAGAGTCTGCAGAGTCCCCGAGAGTGAGGGTGCAGAGACCCCGAGAGGGAGTCTGCAGAGACCCCGAGAGTGATTGTGCAGAGACCCCGAGGACGGGTCCGCAGAGAGCGGGAGAGTGAGTGCGCAGAGACCCCGTGAGGGAGTATGCAATGACCCCGTGACTGAGTGTGCAGAGACCCCGAGAGTGAGTGTGCAGAGACCCCGAGAGTGGGTGTGCAGAGACCCCGAGAATGAGTGTGCAGAGACCCCGAGAGAGAGTCTGCAGAGACCCCGAGAGTGAGTGTGCAGAGTCCCCGAGAGTGTGTGTGCAGAGACCGCGAGAGGGAGTCTGCAGAGATCGGGAGAGTGTGTGTGCTGAGGCCCCGAGAGTGAGTCTGCAGAGTCCCCGAGAGTGTGTGTGCAGAGACCGCGAGAGTGAGTATGCAGAGACCCCGAGAGTGAGTGTGAAGAGACCGCGAGAGTGAGTGTGCAGAGACACCGAGAGTGAGTCTGCAGAGACAACGAGAGTGAGTCTCCAAAGACCCCGAGAGTGACTGTGCGGAGACACCGAGAGTGAGTGTGCAGAGACCCCGAGAGTGAGTGTGCAGAGACCCCGAGAGAGAGTCTGCAGAGACCGGGAGAGTGAGTCTGCAGAGACCCCGAGACTGAGTGTGCAGAGACCACGAGAGGGAGTCAGCAGAGTCCCCGAGAGTGAGTGTGCAGAGTCCCCGAGAGTGTGTGTGCAGAGACCCCGAGAGTGTGTGTGCAGAGACACCGAGAGAAAGTCTACATAGACCACGAGGCTGAGTGTGCAGAGTCCCCGAGAGTGAGTGTTAAGAGAACCCGAGAGTGAGTGTGCAGAGACCCCGAGAGTGAGTGTGCAGAGACCCCGAGAGTGTGTGTGCAGTGACCGCGAGAGAGTCTGCAGAGACCCCGATAGTGAATGTGCGGAGGCCCCAAGACTGAGTGTGAAGTGACCGCGAGTGTGAGTGTGCAGAGACCCCGAGAGTGAGTCTGCAAAGACCCCGAGAGTGACTGTGCGGAGACACCGAGAGTGAGTCTGCGGAGACAGCGAGAGTGTGTGTGCAGAGACCCTGAGAGTGAGTTTGCAGAGACCCCGAGAGTGAGTCTGCAGAGACCCCGAGAGTGTGTGAGCAGAGGCCCCGAGAGTGGGTCTTCAGAGACCCCGAGAGTGTCTGTGCAGAGACCCCGAGAGTGAGTGGGCTGAGACCCCGAGAGTGAGTCTGCAGAGTCCCCGAGAGTGTGTGTGCAGAGACCGCGAGAGTGAGTATGCAGAGAACCCGAGAGTGAGTGGGAAGAGACCGCGAGAGTGAGTGTGCAGAGACAAGGAGAGTGAGTCTACAAAGACCCCGAGAGTGACTGTGCGGAGACATCGGGAGTGAGTCTGCAGAGACCCTGAGAGTGAGTGTGAAGAGACGCCGAGAGTGAGTGTGAAGAGACCGCGAGAGTGAGTTCGCAGTGACACCAAGAGTCAGTCTGCAGAGAGACCGAGAGTGAGTCTGCAGAGACACCGAGAGTGACTGTGCAGAGACACAGAGAGTGAGTGTGCAGAGACCCCGAGTGTGAGAGTGCAGAGACCCCGAGAGCGAATGTGCAGAGACCCCGAGAGCGAGTGTGCTGAGGCCCCGAGAATCAGTGTGCAGAGACCCCGAGTGTGAGTGTGCAGAGATCCCGAGAATGAGTGTGCAGAGACCCCGAGTGTGAGTGTGCAGAGATCCCGAGAGTGAGTGTGCAGAGACCCCGAGAGTGAGTCTGCAGAGACCCCGAGAGTGAGTGTGCAGAGACGCCGAGAGTGAATGTGCAGAGACCCCCAGAATGAGTGTGCAGAGACCCCGAGAGTGAGTGTGCATAGACCACGAGAGTGAGTGTGCAGAGACCCCGAGAGTGAGTGTGCAGAGACCCCGAGTGTGAGGGTGCAGAGACCCCGAGAGTGAGTGTGCAGAGATCCCGAGTGTGAGTCTGCAGAGACCCCGAGAGTGAGTCGGCAGAGACGCCGAGAGAGTGTGTGCAGAGGCCCCGAGAGTGAGTGTGCAGAGTCGCCGAGAGTGTGTTGCAGAGGCACCGAGAGTGTCCCAAGATACCCCGAGAGTGAGTCTGCAGAGAAACAGAGAGTGAGTGTGCATTGACCTCGACAGAGAGTTATCAGAGACCCCGAGAGTGAGTCTGCATAGACCTCGAGAGTGAGTGTGCAGAGACCCCGAGAGTGAGTGTGCAGAGACCCCGAGAGGGAGTCTGCAGAGACCCCGAGAGTGATTGTGCAGAGACCCCGAGGACGTGTCCTCAGAGAGCGGGAGAGTGAGTGCGCAGAGACCCCGTGAGGGAGTATGCAAAGACCCCGTGACTGAGTGTGCAGAGACCCCGAGAGAGAGAGTCTGCAGAGACCCCGAGAGTGAGTGTGCAGAGACCCCGAGAGGGAGTCTGCAGAGACCCCGAGAGTGAGTGTGCAGAGACCCCGAGGACGTGTCCGCAGAGAACGGGAGAGTGAGTGTGCAGAGACCCCGAGTGTGAGTGTGCAGAGATCCCGAGAGTGAGTGTGCAGAGACCCCGAGAGTGAGTCTGCAGAGACCCCGAGAGTGAGTGTGCAGAGACCCCGAGTGTGAGTGTGCAGAGACGCCGAGAGTGAATGTGCAGAGACCCCCAGAGAGAATCTGCAGAGACCGCGAGAGTGAGTGTGCAGAGACCCCGAGAGTGAGTGTGCAGAGATCCCCAGGGAGAGTCTGCAGAGAGCGGGAGAGAGAGAGAGTGTGCAGAGACCACGAGAGTGAGTGTGCAGAGACCCCGAGAGTGTGTGTGCAGAGACCCCGAGAGTGAGTCTGCAGAGATACCGAGAGTGACTGTGCGGAGACACAGAGAGTGAGTGTGCAGAGAACCCGAGTGTGAGAGTGCAGAGACCCCTAGACCGAATGTGCAGATACCCCGAGAGAGAGTGTGCAGAGACCCCGGGAGTGAGAGTGCAGAGACCCCGAGTGTGAGTGTGCAGAGATCCCGAGAGTGAGTATGCACAGACCCCGAGAGTGACTGTGCAGAGACCCCGAGTGTGAGTGTGCAGAGACGCCGAGAGTGAATGTGCAGAGACCCCCAGAGTGAGTGTGCAGAGACCCCGAGAGTGAGTGTGCAGAGTCCCCGAGAGTGTGTGTGCAGAGACCGCGAGAGTGAGTCTGCAGAGACCCCGAGAGTGAGTGTGCAGAGACCCCGAGTGTGAGTGTACAGAGACCCCGAGGGAGAGTGTGCAGAGGCCCCGAGAATCAGTGTGCAGAGAACCCGAGTGTGGGTGTGCAGAGATCCCAAGAGTGAGTGTGCAGAGACCCCGAGAGAGAGTCTGCAGAGACCCCGAGAGAGAGTCTGCAGAGACCCCGAGATTGAGTGTGCAGAGACCCCGAGAGTGAGTGTGCAGAGATCCCGAGAGTGAGTGTGCAGAGACCCCGGGAGAGAGTCTGCAGAGACCGGGAGAGTGAGTCTGCAGAGACCCCGAGAGTGTGTGTGCAGAGACCGCGAGAGTGAGTATGCAGAGACCCCGAGAGTGAGTGTGAAGAGACCGCGAGAGTGAGTGTGCAGAGACACCGAGAGTGAGTCTGCAGAGACAACGAGAGTGAGTCTCCAAAGACCCCGAGAGTGACTGTGCGGAGACACCGAGAGTGAGTGTGCAGAGACCCCGAGAGTGAGTGTGCAGAGACCCCGAGAGAGAGTCTGCAGAGACCGGGATAGTGAGTCTGCAGAGACCCCGAGACTGAGTGTGCAGAGACCACGAGAGGGAGTCTGCAGAGTCCCCGAGAGTGAGTGTGCAGAGTCCCCGAGAGTGTGTGTGCAGAGACCCCGAGAGTGAGTGTGCAGAGACCCCGAGAGTGAGTCTGCAGAGATACCGAGAGTGACTGTGCGGAGACACCGAGAGTGAGTCTGCGGAGACAGCGAGAGTGAGTGTGCAGAGATCACGAGAGTGTGTGTGCAGAGACCCTGAGATTGAGTTTGCAGAGACCCCGAGAGTGAGTCTGCAGAGACCCCGAGAGTGTGTGTGCAGAGGCCCCGAGAGTGGGTCTGCAGGGACCCCGAGAGTGTGTGTGCAGAGACCCCGAGAGTGAGTGGGCTGAGACCCCGAGAGTGAGTCTACAGAGTCCCCGAGAGTGCGTGTGCAGAGACCTCGAGAGTGAGTCTGCAGAGACCCCGAGAGTGTGTGTGCAGAGGCCCCGAGAGTGAGTGTGCAGAGACGCCGAGAGTGAGTCTGCAGAGTCCCCGAGAGTGTGTGTGCAGAGACCGCGAGAGTGAGTATGCAGAGAACCCGAGAGTGAGTGTGAAGAGACCACGAGAGTGAGTGTGCAGAGACAACGAGAGTGAGTCTCCAAAGACCCCGAGAGTGACTGTGCGGAGACTCCGGGAGTGAGTATGCGGAGAAACCGAGAGTGAGTGTTTACAGACCATGAGAGTGAGTGTGCAGAGACCCCGTGAGGGAGTATGCAAAGACCCCTTGACTGAGTGTGCAGAGACCCCGAGAGAGAGAGTCTGCAGAGACCCCGAGAGTGAGTGTGCAGAGACCCCGAGAGTGAGTGTGCAGAGACCCCGAGAGAGAGTCTGTAGAGACCCCGAGAGAGAATCTGCAGAGACCCCGAGAGTGAGTGTGCAGAGACCCCGAGTGAGAGTCTGCAGAGACCCCGAGAGTGACTGTGCAGAGTCCCCGAGAGTGTGTGTGCAGAGACCGCGAGAGTGAGTCTGCAGAGACCCCGAGAGTGTGGTGCAGAGGCCCCGAGAGTGAGTGTGCAGAGACCCCGAGAGTGAGTCTGCAGAGACCCCGAGTGTGAGTGTGCAGAGTCCCCGAGAGTGTGTGTGCAGAGACCGCGAGAGTGAGTCTGCAGAGACCCCGAGAGTGAGTGTGCAGAGACCCCGAGAGAGAGTCTGCAGAGACCCCGAGAGTGAGTCTGCAGAGACCCCGAGAGTGAGTCTGCAGAGACCCCGAGAGTGTGGTGCAGAGGCCCCGAGAGTGAGTGTGCAGAGACCCCGAGAGTGAGTGTGCAGAGACCCCGTGAGGGAGTATGCAAAGACCCCGTGACTGACTGTGCAGAGACCCCGAGAGAGAGAGTCTGCAGAGATCACGAGAGTGAGTGTGCAGAGACCCCGAGAGAGAGTCTGCAGAGACCCCGAGAGAGAGTCTGCAGAGACCCCGAGTGTGAGTGTGCAGAGACCCCGAGAGAGAGTCTGCAGAGACCCCGAGAGTGAGTGTGCAGAGACCCCGAGAGTGTGTGTGCAGAGACACCGAGAGAAAGTCTACATAGACCACGAGGCTGAGTGTGTAGAGTCCCCGAGAGTGAGTATGCAAAGACCCCGAGTGTGTGTGTGCAGAGGCCCCGAGGGAGAGTCTGCAGAGAGCGGGAGAGTGAGTGTGCAGAGTCCCCGAGAGTGAGTGTGCAGAGACCCTGAGAGAGAGTCTGCAGAGACCGGGAGAGTGAGTCTGCAGAGTCCACTAGAGTGCGTGTGCAGTGACCGCGAGAGAGAGTCTGCAGTGACCCCGATAGTAAATGTGCGGAGGCCCCAAGAGTGAGTGTGAAGAGACTGCGAGAGTGAGTGCGCAGTGACCCAAAGAGTCAGTCTGCAGAGACACCGAGAGTGACTGTGCGGAGACACAGAGAGTGAGTGTGCAGAGACACGAGAGTGAGTGTGCAGACACCCCAAGAGAGTGAGCAGTGACCCCGAGTGTGAGTGTGCAGAGACCCCGAGAATGAGTGTGCAGAGACCCCGAGTGTGAGTGTGCAGAGACCCCGAGAGTGAGTGTGCAGAGACCCCCAGTGTGAGTGTGCAGTGACCCCGAGAGTGAGTGTGCTGAGACCCCGAGAGTGAGTGTGCTGAGACCCCGAGAGGGAGTCTGCAGAGTCCCCGAGAGTGTGTGTGCATAGACCACGAGAGTGAGTCTGCAGAGACCCCGAGAGTGAGTGGGCCGAGACCCCGAGAGGGAGTCTGCAGAGACCCCGAGAGTGAGTGTGAAGAGACCGCGAGAGTGAGTGTGCAGAGACCCCGAGAGAGAGTCTGCAGAGACCCCGAGAGAGAGTCTGCAGAGACCCCGAGATTGAGTGTGCAGAGACCCCGAGAGTGAGTGTGCAGAGATCCCGAGAGTGAGTGTGCAGAGACCCCGGGAGAGAGTCTGCAGAGACCGGGAGAGTGAGTCTGCAGAGACCCCGAGAGTGTGTGTGCAGAGGCCCCGAGAGTGAGTGTGCAGAGACGCCGAGAGTGAGTCTGCAGAGTCCCCGAGAGTGTGTGTGCAGAGACCGCGAGAGTGAGTATGCAGAGAACCCGAGAGTGAGTGTGAAGAGAGCACGAGAGTGAGTGTGCAGAGACAACGAGAGTGAGTCTCCAAAGACCCCGAGAGTGACTGTGCGGAGACTCCGGGAGTGAGTATGCGGAGAAACCGAGAGTGAGTGTTTACAGACCATGAGAGTGAGTGTGCAGAGACCCCGTGAGGGAGTATGCAAAGACCCCTTGACTGAGTGTGCAGAGACCCCGAGAGAGAGAGTCTGCAGAGACCCCGAGAGTGAGTGTGCAGAGACCCCGAGAGTGAGTGTGCAGAGACCCCGAGAGAGAGTCTGTAGAGACCCCGAGAGAGAATCTGCAGAGACCCCGAGAGTGAGTGTGCAGAGACCCCGAGTGAGAGTCTGCAGAGACCCCGAGAGTGACTGTGCAGAGTCCCCGAGAGTGTGTGTGCAGAGACCGCGAGAGTGAGTCTGCAGAGACCCCGAGAGTGTGGTGCAGAGGCCCCGAGAGTGAGTGTGCAGAGACCCCGAGAGTGAGTCTGCAGAGACCCCGAGTGTGAGTGTGCAGAGTCCCCGAGAGTGTGTGTGCAGAGACCGCGAGAGTGAGTCTGCAGAGACCCCGAGAGTGAGTGTGCAGAGACCCCGAGAGAGAGTCTGCAGAGACCCCGAGAGTGAGTCTGCAGAGACCCCGAGAGTGAGTCTGCAGAGACCCCGAGAGTGTGGTGCAGAGGCCCCGAGAGTGAGTGTGCAGAGACCCCGAGAGTGAGTGTGCAGAGACCCCGTGAGGGAGTATGCAAAGACCCCGTGACTGACTGTGCAGAGACCCCGAGAGAGAGAGTCTGCAGAGATCACGAGAGTGAGTGTGCAGAGACCCCGAGAGAGAGTCTGCAGAGACCCCGAGAGAGAGTCTGCAGAGACCCCGAGTGTGAGTGTGCAGAGACCCCGAGAGAGAGTCTGCAGAGACCCCGAGAGTGAGTGTGCAGAGACCCCGAGAGTGTGTGTGCAGAGACACCGAGAGAAAGTCTACATAGACCACGAGGCTGAGTGTGTAGAGTCCCCGAGAGTGAGTATGCAAAGACCCCGAGTGTGTGTGTGCAGAGGCCCCGAGGGAGAGTCTGCAGAGAGCGGGAGAGTGAGTGTGCAGAGTCCCCGAGAGTGAGTGTGCAGAGACCCTGAGAGAGAGTCTGCAGAGACCGGGAGAGTGAGTCTGCAGAGTCCACTAGAGTGCGTGTGCAGTGACCGCGAGAGAGAGTCTGCAGTGACCCCGATAGTAAATGTGCGGAGGCCCCAAGAGTGAGTGTGAAGAGACTGCGAGAGTGAGTGCGCAGTGACCCAAAGAGTCAGTCTGCAGAGACACCGAGAGTGACTGTGCGGAGACACAGAGAGTGAGTGTGCAGAGACACGAGAGTGAGTGTGCAGACACCCCAAGAGAGTGAGCAGTGACCCCGAGTGTGAGTGTGCAGAGACCCCGAGAATGAGTGTGCAGAGACCCCGAGTGTGAGTGTGCAGAGACCCCGAGAGTGAGTGTGCAGAGACCCCCAGTGTGAGTGTGCAGTGACCCCGAGAGTGAGTGTGCTGAGACCCCGAGAGTGAGTGTGCTGAGACCCCGAGAGGGAGTCTGCAGAGTCCCCGAGAGTGTGTGTGCATAGACCACGAGAGTGAGTCTGCAGAGACCCCGAGAGTGAGTGGGCCGAGACCCCGAGAGGGAGTCTGCAGAGACCCCGAGAGTGAGTGTGAAGAGACCGCGAGAGTGAGTGTGCAGAGACCCCGAGTGTGAGTGTGCAGAGTCCCCGAGAGTGTGTGTGCATAGACCACGAGAGTGAGTCTGCAGAGACCCCGAGATTGAGTGTGCAGAGACCCTGAGAGTGAGTGTGCTGAGACCCCGAGAGGGAGTCTGCAGAGTCCCCGAGAGTGTGTGTGCAGAGTCCCCGAGAGTGTGTGTGCATAGACCACGAGAGTGAGTCTGCAGAGACCCCGAGAGTGAGTGTGCAGAGACCCCGCGAGTGAGTGTGCTGAGACCCCGAGAGGGAGTCTGCAGAGTCCCCGAGAGTGTGTGTGCAGAGTCCCCGAGAGTGAGTGGGCTGAGACCCCGAGAGTGAGTGTGCAGAGTCCCCGAGAGTGTGTGTGCATAGACCACGAGAGTGAGTCTGCAGAGACCCCGAGAGTGAGTGTGCAGAGACCCCGAGAGTGTGTGTGCATAGACCACGAGAGTGAGTCTGCAGAGACCCCGAGAGTGTGTGTGCATAGACCACGAGAGTGAGTCTGCAGAGACCCCGAGAGTGAGTGTGCAGAGACCCCGCGAGTGAGTGTGCTGAGACCCCGAGAGGGAGTCTGCAGAGTCCCCGAGTGTGAGTGTGCAGAGTCCCCGAGAGTGTGTGTGCATAGACCACGAGAGTGAGTCTGCAGAGACCCCGAGAGTGAGTGGGCTGAGACCCCGAGAGGGAGTCTGCCGAGACCCCGAGAGTGAGTGTGAAGAGACCGCGAGAGTGACTGTGCAGAGACCCCGAGAGTGAGTCTGCAGAGACAACCAGAGTGAGTCTCCAAAGACCCCGAGAGTGACTGCGCGGAGTCACCGAGAGTGAGTCTGCGGAGAATCCGAGAGTGAGTGTGCAGAGACCATGAGAGTGAGTGTGCAGAGATCACGAGAGGGAGCGTGCAGAGACCCCTAGAGTGAGTCTGCAGAGACACGAGAGTGAGAGTGCAGAGACACCGAGAGTGAGTGTGCAGAGACGCCGAGAGTGAGTCTGCAGAGTCCCCGAGAGTGTGTGTGCAGAGACCGCGAGAGTGAGTATGCAGAGAACCCGAGAGTGAGTGTGAAGAGAGCACGAGAGTGAGTGTGCAGAGACAACGAGAGTGAGTCTCCAAAGACCCCGAGAGTGACTGTGCGGAGACTCCGGGAGTGAGTATGCGGAGAAACCGAGAGTGAGTGTTTACAGACCATGAGAGTGAGTGTGCAGAGACCCCGTGAGGGAGTATGCAAAGACCCCTTGACTGAGTGTGCAGAGACCCCGAGAGAGAGAGTCTGCAGAGACCCCGAGAGTGAGTGTGCAGAGACCCCGAGAGTGAGTGTGCAGAGACCCCGAGAGAGAGTCTGTAGAGACCCCGAGAGAGAATCTGCAGAGACCCCGAGAGTGAGTGTGCAGAGACCCCGAGTGAGAGTCTGCAGAGACCCCGAGAGTGACTGTGCAGAGTCCCCGAGAGTGTGTGTGCAGAGACCGCGAGAGTGAGTCTGCAGAGACCCCGAGAGTGTGGTGCAGAGGCCCCGAGAGTGAGTGTGCAGAGACCCCGAGAGTGAGTCTGCAGAGACCCCGAGTGTGAGTGTGCAGAGTCCCCGAGAGTGTGTGTGCAGAGACCGCGAGAGTGAGTCTGCAGAGACCCCGAGAGTGAGTGTGCAGAGACCCCGAGAGAGAGTCTGCAGAGACCCCGAGAGTGAGTCTGCAGAGACCCCGAGAGTGAGTCTGCAGAGACCCCGAGAGTGTGGTGCAGAGGCCCCGAGAGTGAGTGTGCAGAGACCCCGAGAGTGAGTGTGCAGAGACCCCGTGAGGGAGTATGCAAAGACCCCGTGACTGACTGTGCAGAGACCCCGAGAGAGAGAGTCTGCAGAGATCACGAGAGTGAGTGTGCAGAGACCCCGAGAGAGAGTCTGCAGAGACCCCGAGAGAGAGTCTGCAGAGACCCCGAGTGTGAGTGTGCAGAGACCCCGAGAGAGAGTCTGCAGAGACCCCGAGAGTGAGTGTGCAGAGACCCCGAGAGTGTGTGTGCAGAGACACCGAGAGAAAGTCTACATAGACCACGAGGCTGAGTGTGTAGAGTCCCCGAGAGTGAGTATGCAAAGACCCCGAGTGTGTGTGTGCAGAGGCCCCGAGGGAGAGTCTGCAGAGAGCGGGAGAGTGAGTGTGCAGAGTCCCCGAGAGTGAGTGTGCAGAGACCCTGAGAGAGAGTCTGCAGAGACCGGGAGAGTGAGTCTGCAGAGTCCACTAGAGTGCGTGTGCAGTGACCGCGAGAGAGAGTCTGCAGTGACCCCGATAGTAAATGTGCGGAGGCCCCAAGAGTGAGTGTGAAGAGACTGCGAGAGTGAGTGCGCAGTGACCCAAAGAGTCAGTCTGCAGAGACACCGAGAGTGACTGTGCGGAGACACAGAGAGTGAGTGTGCAGAGACACGAGAGTGAGTGTGCAGACACCCCAAGAGAGTGAGCAGTGACCCCGAGTGTGAGTGTGCAGAGACCCCGAGAATGAGTGTGCAGAGACCCCGAGTGTGAGTGTGCAGAGACCCCCAGTGTGAGTGTGCAGTGACCCCGAGAGTGAGTGTGCTGAGACCCCGAGAGTGAGTGTGCTGAGACCCCGAGAGGGAGTCTGCAGAGTCCCCGAGAGTGTGTGTGCATAGACCACGAGAGTGAGTCTGCAGAGACCCCGAGAGTGAGTGGGCCGAGACCCCGAGAGGGAGTCTGCAGAGACCCCGAGAGTGAGTGTGAAGAGACCGCGAGAGTGAGTGTGCAGAGACCCCGAGTGTGAGTGTGCAGAGTCCCCGAGAGTGTGTGTGCATAGACCACGAGAGTGAGTCTGCAGAGACCCCGAGATTGAGTGTGCAGAGACCCTGAGAGTGAGTGTGCTGAGACCCCGAGAGGGAGTCTGCAGAGTCCCCGAGAGTGTGTGTGCAGAGTCCCCGAGAGTGTGTGTGCATAGACCACGAGAGTGAGTCTGCAGAGACCCCGAGAGTGAGTGTGCAGAGACCCCGCGAGTGAGTGTGCTGAGACCCCGAGAGGGAGTCTGCAGAGTCCCCGAGAGTGTGTGTGCAGAGTCCCCGAGAGTGAGTGGGCTGAGACCCCGAGAGTGAGTGTGCAGAGTCCCCGAGAGTGTGTGTGCATAGACCACGAGAGTGAGTCTGCAGAGACCCCGAGAGTGAGTGTGCAGAGACCCCGAGAGTGTGTGTGCATAGACCACGAGAGTGAGTCTGCAGAGACCCCGAGAGTGTGTGTGCATAGACCACGAGAGTGAGTCTGCAGAGACCCCGAGAGTGAGTGTGCAGAGACCCCGCGAGTGAGTGTGCTGAGACCCCGAGAGGGAGTCTGCAGAGTCCCCGAGTGTGAGTGTGCAGAGTCCCCGAGAGTGTGTGTGCATAGACCACGAGAGTGAGTCTGCAGAGACCCCGAGAGTGAGTGGGCTGAGACCCCGAGAGGGAGTCTGCAGAGACCCCGAGAGTGAGTGTGAAGAGACCGCGAGAGTGACTGTGCAGAGACCCCGAGAGTGAGTCTGCAGAGACAACCAGAGTGAGTCTCCAAAGACCCCGAGAGTGACTGCGCGGAGTCACCGAGAGTGAGTCTGCGGAGAATCCGAGAGTGAGTGTGCAGAGACCATGAGAGTGAGTGTGCAGAGATCACGAGAGGGAGCGTGCAGAGACCCCTAGAGTGAGTCTGCAGAGACACGAGAGTGAGAGTGCAGAGACACCGAGAGAGCGTGTGCAGAGACACCGAGAGTGAGTGTGCAGAGACCCCGAGAGTGAGTGTGCAGTGACCCCGAGAGTGAGTGTGCAGAGACCCCGAGTGTGTGTGTGCAGAGGCCCTGAGAGTGTCTAAAGTGACCCCGAGAGTGAGTGTGCAGAGACCCCGAGAGTGAGTCTGCAGAGACCCCTAGAGTGAGTGTGCAGAGTCCCCGAGAGTGAGTGTGCAGAGACCCCGAGAGAGAGTCTGCAGAGTCCGGGAGAGTGAGTCTGCAGAGACCCCGAGAGTGTGTGTGCAGTGACCGCGAGAGAGTGTCTGCAGAGACCCCGAGAGTGAGTGTGCAGAGACCACGAGAGAGAGTCTGCAGAGACCCCGAGAGTGAGTGTGCAGAGTCCCCGAGACTGAAGGTGCAGAGACTCCGAGAGTGTGTGTTCAGAGGCCCCGAGAGTGGGTCTGCAGAGACCCCGAGATTGTGTGTGCAGAGACACCGAGAGTGAGTGGGCTGAGACCCCGAGAGAGAGTCTACAGAGTCCCCGAGAGTGTGTGTGCAGAGACCGCGAGAGTGAGTCTGCAGAGACCCCGAGAGTGTGTGTGCAGAGGCCCCGAGAGTGAGTGCGTAGAGACCGCGAGAGTGAGTCTGCAAAGTCCCCGAGAATGTGTGTGCAGAGACCGCGAGAGTGAGTGTGCAGAGACCCCGAGAGTGAGTCTGCAGAGACAACGAGAGTGAGTCTCCAAAGACCCGAGAGTGACTGTGCGGAGACACCGAGAGTGAGTCTGCGGAGAAACCGAGAGTGAGTGTGCAGAGACCATGAGAGTGAGTGTGCAGAGGTCACGAGAGGGAGAGTGCAGAGACCCTGAGAGTGAGTCTGCAGAGACACGAGAGTGAGTGTGCAGAGACACCGAGAGAGCGTGTGCAGAGACACCGAGAGTGTGTGCAGAGACCCCGAGAGTGAGTGTGCAGTGACCCCGAGAGTGAGTGTGCATAGACCCCGAGTGTGTGTGTGCAGAGGCCCCGAGGGAGAGTCTGCAGAGAGCGGGAGAGTGAGTGTGCAGAGTCCCCGAGAGTGAGTGTGCAGAGACCCTGAGAGAGAGTCTGCAGAGACCGGGAGAGTGAGTCTGCAGAGTCCACTAGAGTGCGTGTGCAGTGACCGCGAGAGAGAGTCTGCAGTGACCCCGATAGTAAATGTGCGGAGGCCCCAAGAGTGAGTGTGAAGAGACTGCGAGAGTGAGTGCGCAGTGACCCAAAGAGTCAGTCTGCAGAGACACCGAGAGTGACTGTGCGGAGACACAGAGAGTGAGTGTGCAGAGACACGAGAGTGAGTGTGCAGACACCCCAAGAGAGTGAGCAGTGACCCCGAGTGTGAGTGTGCAGAGACCCCGAGAATGAGTGTGCAGAGACCCCGAGTGTGAGTGTGCAGAGACCCCGAGAGTGAGTGTGCAGAGACCCCCAGTGTGAGTGTGCAGTGACCCCGAGAGTGAGTGTGCTGAGACCCCGAGAGTGAGTGTGCTGAGACCCCGAGAGGGAGTCTGCAGAGTCCCCGAGAGTGTGTGTGCATAGACCACGAGAGTGAGTCTGCAGAGACCCCGAGAGTGAGTGGGCCGAGACCCCGAGAGGGATCTGCAGAGACCCCGAGAGTGAGTGTGAAGAGACCGCGAGAGTGAGTGTGCAGAGACCCCGAGTGTGAGTGTGCAGAGTCCCCGAGAGTGTGTGTGCATAGACCACGAGAGTGAGTCTGCAGAGACCCCGAGATTGAGTGTGCAGAGACCCTGAGAGTGAGTGTGCTGAGACCCCGAGAGGGAGTCTGCAGAGTCCCCGAGAGTGTGTGTGCAGAGTCCCCGAGAGTGTGTGTGCATAGACCACGAGAGTGAGTCTGCAGAGTCCCCGAGTGTGAGTGTGCAGAGTCCCCGAGAGTGTGTGTGCATAGACCACGAGAGTGAGTCTGCAGAGACCCCGAGAGTGAGTGGGCTGAGACCCCGAGAGGGAGTCTGCAGAGACCCCGAGAGTGAGTGTGAAGAGACCGCGAGAGTGAGTGTGCAGAGACCCCGAGAGAGAGTCTGCAGAGACCGGGAGAGTGAGTGTGCAGAGTCCCCGAGAGTGTGTGTGCAGAGACCGCGAGAATGAGTCTGCAGAGACCCCGAGAGTGTGAGTGCAGAGGCCCCGAGAGTGAGTGTGCAGAGACTCCGAGAGTGAGTGTGCAGAGACCATGAAAGTGAGGGTGCAGAGACACCGAGAGAAAGTCTACATAGCCCACGAGGCTGAGTGTGCAGAGACCCGAGAGTGAGTGTGAAAAGACCCCGAGAGTGAGTGTGCAGAGACCCCGAGAGTGAGTCTGCAGAGACCCCGTGAGTGTGTGTGCAGTGACCGCGAGAGAGTGTCTGCAGAGACCCCGAGAGTGAGTTTGCAGAGACCACGAGAGAGAGTCTGCAGAGACCCCGAGAGTGAGTGTGCAGAGTCCCCGAGACTGAGGGTGCAGAGACTCCGAGAGAAAGTCTGCGGAGATACCGAGAGTGAGTGTGCAGAGATCACGAGAGTGTGTGTGCAGAGACCCTGAGAGTGAGTCTGCAGAGAACCAGAGAATGAGTCTGCAGAGACCCCGAGAGTGTGTGTTCAGAGGCCCCGAGAGTGGGTCTGCAGAGACCCCGAGATTGTGTGTGCAGAGACACCGAGAGTGAGTGGGCTGAGACCCCGAGAGTGAGTCTACAGAGTCCCCGAGAGTGTGTGTGCAGAGACCGCGAGAGTGAGTCTGCAGAGACCCCGAGAGTGTGTGTGCAGAGGCCCCGAGAGTGAGTCTGCAAAGTCCCCGAGAATGTGTGTGCAGAGACCGCGAGAGTGAGTATGCAGAGACCCCGAGTGTGAGTGTGAAGAGACCGCGAGAGTGAGTCTCCAAAGACCCGAGAGTGACTGTGCGGAGACACCGAGAGTGAGTCTGCGGAGAAACCGAGAGTGAGTGTGCAGAGACCATGAGAGTGAGTGTGCAGAGATCACGAGAGGGAGAGTGCAGAGACCCTGAGAGTGAGTCTGCAGAGACACGAGAGTGAGTGTGCAGAGACACCGAGAGAGCGTGTGCAGAGACACCGAGAGTGTGTGCAGAGACACCGAGAGTGAGTGTGCATAGACCACGAGAGTGAGTCTGCAGAGACCCCGAGAGTGAGTGTGCAGAGACCCCGAGTGTGAGTGTGCAGAGTCCCCGAGAGTGTGTGTGCATAGACCACGAGAGTGAGTCTGCAGAGACCCCGAGAGTGAGTGGGCTGAGACCCCGAGAGGGAGTCTGCAGAGACCCCGAGAGTGAGTGTGAAGAGACCGCGAGAGTGAGTGTGCAGAGAACCCGAGGGAGAGTCTGTAGAGAGCGGGAGAGTGAGTGTGCAGAGTCCCCGAGAGTGAGTCTGCAGAGACAACCAGAGTGAGTCTCCAAAGACCCCGAGAGTGACTGCGCGGAGTCACCGAGAGTGAGTCTGCGGAGAATCCGAGAGTGAGTGTGCAGAGACCATGAGAGTGAGTGTGCAGAGATCACGAGAGGGAGCGTGCAGAGACCCCTAGAGTGAGTCTGCAGAGACACGAGAGTGAGAGTGCAGAGACACCGAGAGAGCGAGTGCAGAGACACCGAGAGTGAGTGTGCAGAGACCCCGAGAGTGAGTGTGCAGTGACCCCGAGAGTGAGTGTGCAGAGACCCCGAGTGTGTGTGTGCAGAGGCCCTGAGAGTGTCTAAAGAGACCCCGAGAGTGAGTGTGCAGAGACCCCGAGAGTGAGTCTGCAGAGACCCCTAGAGTGAGTGTGCAGAGACCCCGAGAGTGAGTGTGCAGAGAACCCGAGGGAGAGTCTGTAGAGAGCGGGAGAGTGAGTGTGCAGAGTCCCCGAGAGTGAGTGTGCAGAGACCCCGAGAGAGAGTCTGCAGAGTCCGGGAGAGTGAGTCTGCAGAGACCCCGAGAGTGTGTGTGCAGTGACCGCGAGAGAGTGTCTGCAGAGACCCCGAGAGTGAGTGTGCAGAGACCACGAGAGAGAGTCTGCAGAGACCCCGAGAGTGAGTGTGCAGAGTCCCCGAGACTGAGGGTGCAGAGACTCCGAGAGTGTGTGTGCAGAGACCCCGAGTGTGTGTGTGCAGAGGCCCCGAGGGAGAGTCTGCAGAGAGCGGGAGAGTGAGTGTGCAGAGTCCCCGAGAGTGAGTGTGCAGAGACCCTGAGAGAGAGTCTGCAGAGACCGGGAGAGTGAGTGTGCAGAGACACGAGAGTGAGTGTGCAGAGACCCCAAGAGAGTGAGCAGTGACCCCGAGTGTGAGTGTGCAGAGACCCCGAGAATGAGTGTGCAGAGACCCCGAGTGTGAGTGTGCAGAGACCCCGAGAGTGAGAGTGCAGAGACCCCCAGTGTGAGTGTGCAGTGACCCCGAGAGTGAGTCAGCATAGACACCGAGAGTGAGTTTGCTGAGACCCCGATAGAGAGTCTGCAGAGACCCCGAGAGTGAGTGTGCAGAGACCCCGAGAGGGAGTCTGCAGAGTCCCCGAGAGTGAGTGTGCTGAGACCCCGAGAGTGAGTCTGCAGAGTCCCCGAGAGTGTGTGTGCAGAGTCCCCGATAGTGAGTGGGCTGAGACCCCGAGAGTGAGTGTGCAGAGTCCCCGAGAGTGTGTGTGCATAGACCACGAGAGTGAGTCTGCAGAGACCCCGAGAGTGAGTGTGCAGAGACCCCGAGAGTGTGTGTGCATAGACCACGAGAGTGAGTCTGCAGAGACCCCGAGAGTGTGTGTGCATAGACCACGAGAGTGAGTCTGCAGAGACCCCGAGAGTGAGTGTGCAGAGACCCCGCGAGTGAGTGTGCTGAGACCCCGAGAGGGAGTCTGCAGAGTCCCCGAGTGTGAGTGTGCAGAGTCCCCTAGAGTGAGTCTGCGGAGAATCCGAGAGTGAGTGTGCAGAGACCATGAGAGTGAGTGTGCAGAGATCACGAGAGGGAGCGTGCAGAGACCCCTAGAGTGAGTCTGCAGAGACACGAGAGTGAGAGTGCAGAGACACCGAGAGAGCGTGTGCAGAGACACCGAGAGTGAGTGTGCAGAGACCCCGAGAGTGAGTGTGCAGTGACCCCGAGAGTGAGTGTGCAGAGACCCCGAGTGTGTGTGTGCAGAGGCCCTGAGAGTGTCTAAAGAGACCCCGAGAGTGTGTGCAGAGACCCCGAGAGTGAGTCTGCAGAGACCCCTAGAGTGAGTGTGCAGAGACCCCGAGAGTGAGTGTGCAGAGAACCCGAGGGAGAGTCTGTAGAGAGCGGGAGAGTGAGTGTGCAGAGTCCCCGAGAGTGAGTGTGCAGAGACCCCGAGAGAGAGTCTGCAGAGTCCGGGAGAGTGAGTCTGCAGAGACCCCGAGAGTGTGTGTGCAGTGACCGCGAGAGAGTGTCTGCAGAGACCCCGAGAGTGAGTGTGCAGAGACCACGAGAGAGAGTCTGCAGAGACCCCGAGAGTGAGTGTGCAGAGTCCCCGAGACTGAGGGTGCAGAGACTCCGAGAGTGTGTGTGCAGAGACCCCGAGTGTGTGTGTGCAGAGGCCCCGAGGGAGAGTCTGCAGAGAGCGGGAGAGTGAGTGTGCAGAGTCCCCGAGAGTGAGTGTGCAGAGACCCTGAGAGAGAGTCTGCAGAGACCGGGAGAGTGAGTCTGCAGACTCCACTAGAGTGCGTGTGCAGTGACCGCGAGAGAGAGTCTGCAGAGACCCCGATAGTAAATGTGCGGAGGCCCCAAGAGTGAGTGTGAAGAGACTGCGAGAGTGAGTGCGCAGTGACCCAAAGAGTCAGTCTGCAGAGACACCGAGAGTGACTGTGCGGAGACACAGAGACTGAGTGTGCAGAGACACGAGAGTGAGTGTGCAGAGACCCCAAGAGAGTGAGCAGTGACCCCGAGTGTGAGTGTGCAGAGACCCCGAGAATGAGTGTGCAGAGACCCCGAGTGTGAGTGTGCAGAGACCCCGAGAGTGAGTGTGCAGAGACCCCCAGTGTGAGTGTGCAGTGACCCCGAGAGTGAGTCAGCATAGACACCGAGAGTGAGTTTGCTGAGACCCCGATAGAGAGTCTGCAGAGACCCCGAGAGTGAGTGTGCAGAGACCCCGAGAGGGAGTCTGCAGAGTCCCCGAGAGTGAGTGTGCTGAGACCCCGAGAGTGAGTCTGCAGAGTCCCCGAGAGTGAGTGGGCTGAGACCCCGAGAGTGAGTGTGCAGAGTCCCCGAGAGTGTGTGTGCATAGACCACGAGAGTGAGTCTGCAGAGACCCCGAGAGTGAGTGTGCAGAGACCCCGAGAGTGTGTGTGCATAGACCACGAGAGTGAGTCTGCAGAGACCCCGAGAGTGTGTGTGCATAGACCACGAGAGTGAGTCTGCAGAGACCCCGAGAGTGAGTGTGCAGAGACCCCGCGAGTGAGTGTGCTGAGACCCCGAGAGGGAGTCTGCAGAGTCCCCGAGAGTGTGTGTGCAGAGTCCCCGAGAGTGAGTGGGCTGAGACCCCGAGAGTGAGTGTGCAGAGTCCCCGAGAGTGTGTGTGCATAGACCACGAGAGTGAGTCTGCAGAGACCCCGAGAGTGAGTGTGCAGAGACCCCGAGAGTGTGTGTGCATAGACCACGAGAGTGAGTCTGCAGAGACCCCGAGAGTGTGTGTGCATAGACCACGAGAGTGAGTCTGCAGAGACCCCGAGAGTGAGTGTGCAGAGACCCCGCGAGTGAGTGTGCTGAGACCCCGAGAGGGAGTCTGCAGAGTCCCCGAGTGTGAGTGTGCAGAGTCCCCGAGAGTGTGTGTGCATAGACCACGAGAGTGAGTCTGCAGAGACCCCGAGAGTGAGTGGGCTGAGACCCCGAGAGGGAGTCTGCAGAGACCCCGAGAGTGAGTGTGAAGAGACCGCGAGAGTGACTGTGCAGAGACCCCGAGAGTGAGTCTGCAGAGACAACCAGAGTGAGTCTCCAAAGACCCCGAGAGTGACTGCGCGGAGTCACCGAGAGTGAGTCTGCGGAGAATCCGAGAGTGAGTGTGCAGAGACCATGAGAGTGAGTGTGCAGAGATCACGAGAGGGAGCGTGCAGAGACCCCTAGAGTGAGTCTGCAGAGACACGAGAGTGAGAGTGCAGAGACACCGAGACAGCGTGTGCAGAGACACCGAGAGTGAGTGTGCAGAGACCCCGAGAGTGAGTGTGCAGTGACCCCGAGAGTGAGTGTGCAGAGACCCCGAGTGTGTGTGTGCAGAGGCCCTGAGAGTGTCTAAAGAGACCCCGAGAGTGAGTGTGCAGAGACCCCGAGAGTGAGTCTGCAGAGACCCCTAGAGTGAGTGTGCAGAGACCCCGAGAGTGAGTGTGCAGAGAACCCGAGGGAGAGTCTGTAGAGAGCGGGAGAGTGAGTGTGCAGAGTCCCCGAGAGTGAGTGTGCAGAGACCCCGAGAGAGAGTCTGCAGAGTCCGGGAGAGTGAGTCTGCAGAGACCCCGAGAGTGTGTGTGCAGTGACCGCGAGAGAGTGTCTGCAGAGACCCCGAGAGTGAGTGTGCAGAGTCCACGAGAAAGAGTCTGCAGAGACCCCGAGAGTGAGTGTGCAGAGTCCCCGAGACTGAGGGTGCAGAGACTCCGAGAGTGTGTGTGCAGAGACCCCGAGTGTGTGTGTGCAGAGGCCCCGAGGGAGAGTCTGCAGAGAGCGGGAGAGTGAGTGTGCAGAGTCCCCGAGAGTGAGTGTGCAGAGACCCTGAGAGAGAGTCTGCAGAGACCGGGAGAGTGAGTCTGCAGACTCCACTAGAGTGCGTGTGCAGTGACCGCGAGAGAGAGTCTGCAGAGACCCCGATAGTAAATGTGCGGAGGCCCCAAGAGTGAGTGTGAAGAGACTGCGAGAGTGAGTACGCAGTGACCCAAAGAGTCAGTCTGCAGAGACACCGAGAGTGACTGTGCGGAGACACAGAGAGTGAGTGTGCAGAGACACGAGAGTGAGTGTGCAGAGACCCCAAGAGAGTGAGCAGTGACCCCGAGTGTGAGTGTGCAGAGACCCCGAGAATGAGTGTGCAGAGACCCCGAGTGTGAGTGTGCAGAGACCCCGAGAGTGAGTGTGCAGAGACCCCCAGTGTGAGTGTGCAGTGACCCCGAGAGTGAGTCAGCATAGACACCGAGAGTGAGTTTGCTGAGACCCCGATAGAGAGTCTGCAGAGACCCCGAGAGTGAGTGTGCAGAGACCCCGAGAGGGAGTCTGCAGAGTCCCCGAGAGTGAGTGTGCTGAGACCCCGAGAGTGAGTCTGCAGAGTCCCCGAGAGTGTGTGTGCAGAGTCCCCGAGAGTGAGTGGGCTGAGACCCCGAGAGTGAGTGTGCAGAGTCCCCGAGAGTGTGTGTGCATAGACCACGAGAGTGAGTCTGCAGAGACCCCGAGAGTGAGTGTGCTGAGACCCCGAGAGTGTGTGTGCATAGACCACGAGAGTGAGTCTGCAGAGACCCCGAGAGTGTGTGTGCATAGACCACGAGAGTGAGTCTGCAGAGACCCCGAGAGTGAGTGTGCAGAGACCCCGCGAGTGAGTGTGCTGAGACCCCGAGAGGGAGTCTGCAGAGTCCCCGAGTGTGAGTGTGCAGAGTCCCCTAGAGTGAGTCTGCGGAGAATCCGAGAGTGAGTGTGCAGAGACCATGAGAGTGAGTGTGCAGAGATCACGAGAGGGAGCGTGCAGAGACCCCTAGAGTGAGTCTGCAGAGACACGAGAGTGAGAGTGCAGAAACACCGAGAGAGCGTGTGCAGAGACACCGAGAGTGAGTGTGCAGAGACCCCGAGAGTGAGTGTGCAGTGACCCCGAGAGTGAGTGTGCAGAGACCCCGAGTGTGTGTGTGCAGAGGCCCTGAGAGTGACTAAAGAGACCCCGAGAGTGAGTGTGCAGAGACCCCGAGAGTGAGTCTGCAGAGACCCCTAGAGTGAGTGTGCAGAGACCCCGAGAGTGAGTGTGCAGAGAACCCGAGGGAGAGTCTGTAGAGAGCGGGAGAGTGAGTGTGCAGAGTCCCCGAGAGTGAGTGTGCAGAGACCCCGAGAGAGAGTCTGCAGAGTCCGGGAGAGTGAGTCTGCAGAGACCCCGAGAGTGTGTGTGCAGTGACCGCGAGAGAGTGTCTGCAGAGACCCCGAGAGTGAGTGTGCAGAGACCACGAGAGAGAGTCTGCAGAGACCCCGAGAGTGAGTGTGCAGAGTCCCCGAGACTGAGGGTGCAGAGACTCCGAGAGTGTGTGTGCAGAGACCCCGAGTGTGTGTGTGCAGAGGCCCCGAGGGAGAGTCTGCAGAGAGCGGGAGAGTGAGTGTGCAGAGTCCCCGAGAGTGAGTGTGCAGAGACCCTGAGAGAGAGTCTGCAGAGACCGGGAGAGTGAGTCTGCAGACTCCACTAGAGTGCGTGTGCAGTGACCGCGAGAGAGAGTCTGCAGAGACCCCGATAGTAAATGTGCGGAGGCCCCAAGAGTGAGTGTGAAGAGACTGCGAGAGAGAGTGCGCAGTGACCCAAAGAGTCAGTCTGCAGAGACACCGAGAGTGACTGTGCGGAGACACAGAGAGTGAGTGTGCAGAGACACGAGAGTGAGTGTGCAGAGACCCCAAGAGAGTGAGCAGTGACCCCGAGTGTGAGTGTGCAGAGACCCCGAGAATGAGTGTGCAGAGACCCCGAGTGTGAGTGTGCAGAGACCCCGAGAGTGAGTGTGCAGAGACCCCCAGTGTGAGTGTGCAGTGACCCCGAGAGTGAGTCAGCATAGACACCTAGAGTGAGTTTGCTGAGACCCCGATAGAGAGTCTGCAGAGACCCCGAGAGTGAGTGTGCAGAGACCCCGAGAGGGAGTCTGCAGAGTCCACGAGAGTGAGTGTGCTGAGACCCCGAGAGTGAGTCTGCAGAGTCCCCGAGAGTGTGTGTGCAGAGTCCCCGAGAGTGAGTGGGCTGAGACCCCGAGAGTGAGTGTGCAGAGTCCCCGAGAGTGTGTGTGCATAGACCACGAGAGTGAGTCTGCAGAGACCCCGAGAGTGAGTGTGCAGAGACCCCGAGAGTGTGTGTGCATAGACCACGAGAGTGAGTCTGCAGAGACCCCGAGAGTGTGTGTGCATAGACCACGAGAGTGAGTCTGCAGAGACCCCGAGAGTGAGTGTGCAGAGACCCCGCGAGTGAGTGTGCTGAGACCCCGAGAGGGAGTCTGCAGAGTCCCCGAGAGTGTGTGTGCAGAGTCCCCGAGAGTGAGTGGGCTGAGACCCCGAGAGTGAGTGTGCAGAGTCCCCGAGAGTGTGTGTGCATAGACCACGAGAGTGAGTCTGCAGAGACCCCGAGAGTGAGTGTGCAGAGACCCCGAGAGTGTGTGTGCATAGACCACGAGAGTGAGTCTGCAGAGACCCCGAGAGTGTGTGTGCATAGACCACGAGAGTGAGTCTGCAGAGACCCCGAGAGTGAGTGTGCAGAGACCCCGCGAGTGAGTGTGCTGAGACCCCGAGAGGGAGTCTGCAGAGTCCCCGAGTGTGAGTGTGCAGAGTCCCCGAGAGTGTGTGTGCATAGACCACGAGAGTGAGTCTGCAGAGACCCCGAGAGTGAGTGGGCTGAGACCCCGAGAGGGAGTCTGCAGAGACCCCGAGAGTGAGTGTGAAGAGACCGCGAGAGTGACTGTGCAGAGACCCCGAGAGTGAGTCTGCAGAGACAACCAGAGTGAGTCTCCAAAGACCCCGAGAGTGACTGCGCGGAGTCACCGAGAGTGAGTCTGCGGAGAATCCGAGAGTGAGTGTGCAGAGACCATGAGAGTGAGTGTGCAGAGATCACGAGAGGGAGCGTGCAGAGACCCCTAGAGTGAGTCTGCAGAGACACGAGAGTGAGAGTGCAGAGACACCGAGAGAGCGTGTGCAGAGACACCGAGAGTGAGTGTGCAGAGACCCCGAGAGTGAGTGTGCAGTTACCCCGAGAGTGAGTGTGCAGAGACCCCGAGTGTGTGTGTGCAGAGGCCCTGAGAGTGTCTAAAGAGACCCCGAGAGTGAGTGTGCAGAGACCCCGAGAGTGAGTCTGCAGAGACCCCTAGAGTGAGTGTGCAGAGACCCCGAGAGTGAGTGTGCAGAGAACCCGAGGGAGAGTCTGTAGAGAGCGGGAGAGTGAGTGTGCAGAGTCCCCGAGAGTGAGTGTGCAGAGACCCCGAGAGAGAGTCTGCAGAGTCCGGGAGAGTGAGTCTGCAGAGACCCCGAGAGTGTGTGTGCAGTGACCGCGAGAGAGTGTCTGCAGAGACCCCGAGAGTGAGTGTGCAGAGACCACGAGAGAGAGTCTGCAGAGACCCCGAGAGTGAGTGTGCAGAGTCCCCGAGACTGAGGGTGCAGAGACTCCGAGAGTGTGTGTTCAGAGGCCCCGAGAGTGGGTCTGCAGAGACCCCGAGATTGTGTGTGCAGAGACACCGAGAGTGAGTGGGCTGAGACCCCGAGAGAGAGTCTACAGAGTCCCCGAGAGTGTGTGTGCAGAGACCGCGAGAGTGAGTCTGCAGAGACCCCGAGAGTGTGTGTGCAGAGGCCCCGAGAGTGAGTGCGTAGAGACCGCGAGAGTGAGTCTGCAAAGTCCCCGAGAATGTGTGTGCAGAGACCGCGAGAGTGAGTGTGCAGAGACCCCGAGAGTGAGTCTGCAGAGACAACGAGAGTGAGTCTCCAAAGACCCGAGAGTGACTGTGCGGAGACACCGAGAGTGAGTCTGCGGAGAAACCGAGAGTGAGTGTGCAGAGACCATGAGAGTGAGTGTGCAGAGGTCACGAGAGGGAGAGTGCAGAGACCCTGAGAGTGAGTCTGCAGAGACACGAGAGTGAGTGTGCAGAGACACCGAGAGAGCGTGTGCAGAGACACCGAGAGTGTGTGCAGAGACCCCGAGAGTGAGTGTGCAGTGACCCCGAGAGTGAGTGTGCAGAGACCCCGAGTGTGTGTGTGCAGAGGCCCCGAGGGAGAGTCTGCAGAGAGCGGGAGAGTGAGTGTGCAGAGTCCCCGAGAGTGAGTGTGCAGAGACCCTGAGAGAGAGTCTGCAGAGACCGGGAGAGTGAGTCTGCAGAGTCCACTAGAGTGCGTGTGCAGTGACCGCGAGAGAGAGTCTGCAGTGACCCCGATAGTAAATGTGCGGAGGCCCCAAGAGTGAGTGTGAAGAGACTGCGAGAGTGAGTGCGCAGTGACCCAAAGAGTCAGTCTGCAGAGACACCGAGAGTGACTGTGCGGAGACACAGAGAGTGAGTGTGCAGAGACACGAGAGTGAGTGTGCAGACACCCCAAGAGAGTGAGCAGTGACCCCGAGTGTGAGTGTGCAGAGACCCCGAGAATGAGTGTGCAGTGACCCCGAGAGTGAGTCTGCAGAGACCCCGAGAGTGAGTGGGCCGAGACCCCGAGAGGGAGTCTGCAGAGACCCCGAGAGTGAGTGTGAAGAGACCGCGAGAGTGAGTGTGCAGAGACCCCGAGTGTGAGTGTGCAGAGTCCCCGAGAGTGTGTGTGCATAGACCACGAGAGTGAGTCTGCAGAGACCCCGAGATTGAGTGTGCAGAGACCCTGAGAGTGAGTGTGCTGAGACCCCGAGAGGGAGTCTGCAGAGTCCCCGAGAGTGTGTGTGCAGAGTCCACGAGAGTGTGTGTGCATAGACCACGAGAGTGAGTCTGCAGAGACCCCGAGAGAGAGTGTGCAGAGACCCCGCGAGTGAGTGTGCTGAGACCCCGAGAGGGAGTCTGCAGAGTCCCCGAGAGTGTGTGTGCAGAGTCCCCGAGAGTGAGTGGGCTGAGACCCCGAGAGTGAGTGTGCAGAGTCCCCGAGAGTGTGTGTGCATAGACCACGAGAGTGAGTCTGCAGAGACCCCGAGAGTGAGTGTGCAGAGACCCCGAGAGTGTGTGTGCATAGACCACGAGAGTGAGTCTGCAGAGACCCCGAGAGTGTGTGTGCATAGACCACGAGAGTGAGTCTGCAGAGACCCCGAGAGTGAGTGTGCAGAGACCCCGCGAGTGAGTGTGCTGAGACCCCGAGAGGGAGTCTGCAGAGTCCCCGAGTGTGAGTGTGCAGAGTCCCCGAGAGTGTGTGTGCATAGACCACGAGAGTGAGTCTGCAGAGACCCCGAGAGTGAGTGGGCTGAGACCCCGAGAGGGAGTCTGCAGAGACCCCGAGAGTGAGTGTGAAGAGACCGCGAGAGTGACTGTGCAGAGACCCCGAGAGTGAGTCTGCAGAGACAACCAGAGTGAGTCTCCAAAGACCCCGAGAGTGACTGCGCGGAGTCACCGAGAGTGAGTCTGCGGAGAATCCGAGAGTGAGTGTGCAGAGACCATGAGAGTGAGTGTGCAGAGATCACGAGAGGGAGCGTGCAGAGACCCCTAGAGTGAGTCTGCAGAGACACGAGAGTGAGAGTGCAGAGACACCGAGAGAGCGTGTGCAGAGACACCGAGAGTGAGTGTGCAGAGACCCCGAGAGTGAGTGTGCAGTGACCCCGAGAGTGAGTGTGCAGAGACCCCGAGTGTGTGTGTGCAGAGGCCCTGAGAGTGTCTAAAGAGACCCCGAGAGTGAGTGTGCAGAGACCCCGAGAGTGAGTCTGCAGAGACCCCTAGAGTGAGTGTGCAGAGACCCCGAGAGTGAGTGTGCAGAGAACCCGAGGGAGAGTCTGTAGAGAGCGGGAGAGTGAGTGTGCAGAGTCCCCGAGAGTGAGTGTGCAGAGACCCCGAGAGAGAGTCTGCAGAGTCCGGGAGAGTGAGTCTGCAGAGACCCCGAGAGTGTGTGTGCAGTGACCGCGAGAGAGTGTCTGCAGAGACCCCGAGAGTGAGTGTGCAGAGACCACGAGAGAGAGTCTGCAGAGACCCCGAGAGTGAGTGTGCAGAGTCCCCGAGACTGAGGGTGCAGAGACTCCGAGAGTGTGTGTTCAGAGGCCCCGAGAGTGGGTCTGCAGAGACCCCGAGATTGTGTGTGCAGAGACACCGAGAGTGAGTGGGCTGAGACCCCGAGAGAGAGTCTACAGAGTCCCCGAGAGTGTGTGTGCAGAGACCGCGAGAGTGAGTCTGCAGAGACCCCGAGAGTGTGTGTGCAGAGGCCCCAAGAGTGAGTGCGTAGAGACCGCGAGAGTGAGTCTGCAAAGTCCCCGAGTGTGAGTGTGCAGAGACCCCGAGAGTGAGTGTGCAGAGACCCCCAGTGTGAGTGTGCAGTGACCCCGAGAGTGAGTCAGCATAGACACCGAGAGTGAGTTTGCTGAGACCCCGATAGAGAGTCTGCAGAGACCCCGAGAGTGAGTGTGCAGAGACCCCGAGAGGGAGTCTGCAGAGTCCCCGAGAGTGAGTGTGCTGAGACCCCGAGAGTGAGTCTGCAGAGTCCCCGAGAGTGTGTGTGCAGAGTCCCCGAGAGTGAGTGGGCTGAGACCCCGAGAGTGAGTGTGCAGAGTCCCCGAGAGTGTGTGTGCATAGACCACGAGAGTGAGTCTGCAGAGACCCCGAGAGTGAGTGTGCAGAGACCCCGAGAGTGTGTGTGCATAGACCACGAGAGTGAGTCTGCAGAGACCCCGAGAGTGTGTGTGCATAGACCACGAGAGTGAGTCTGCAGAGACCCCGAGAGTGAGTGTGCAGAGACCCCGCGAGTGAGTGTGCTGAGACCCCGAGAGGGAGTCTGCAGAGTCCCCGAGTGTGAGTGTGCAGAGTCCCCTAGAGTGAGTCTGCGGAGAATCCGAGAGTGAGTGTGCAGAGACCATGAGAGTGAGTGTGCAGAGATCACGAGAGGGAGCGTGCAGAGACCCCTAGAGTGAGTCTGCAGAGACACGAGAGTGAGAGTGCAGAGACACCGAGAGAGCGTGTGCAGAGACACCGAGAGTGAGTGTGCAGAGACCCCGAGAGTGAGTGTGCAGTGACCCCGAGAGTGAGTGTGCAGAGACCCCGAGTGTGTGTGTGCAGAGGCCCTGAGAGTGACTAAAGAGACCCCGAGAGTGAGTGTGCAGAGACCCCGAGAGTGAGTCTGCAGAGACCCCTAGAGTGAGTGTGCAGAGACCCCGAGAGTGAGTGTGCAGAGAACCCGAGGGAGAGTCTGTAGAGAGCGGGAGAGTGAGTGTGCAGAGTCCCCGAGAGTGAGTGTGCAGAGACCCCGAGAGAGAGTCTGCAGAGTCCGGGAGAGTGAGTCTGCAGAGACCCCGAGAGTGTGTGTGCAGTGACCGCGAGAGAGTGTCTGCAGAGACCCCGAGAGTGAGTGTGCAGAGACCACGAGAGAGAGTCTGCAGAGACCCCGAGAGTGAGTGTGCAGAGTCCCCGAGACTGAGGGTGCAGAGACTCCGAGAGTGTGTGTGCAGAGACCCCGAGTGTGTGTGTGCAGAGGCCCCGAGGGAGAGTCTGCAGAGAGCGGGAGAGTGAGTGTGCAGAGTCCCCGAGAGTGAGTGTGCAGAGACCCTGAGAGAGAGTCTGCAGAGACCGGGAGAGTGAGTCTGCAGACTCCACTAGAGTGCGTGTGCAGTGACCGCGAGAGAGAGTCTGCAGAGACCCCGATAGTAAATGTGCGGAGGCCCCAAGAGTGAGTGTGAAGAGACTGCGAGAGTGAGTGCGCAGTGACCCAAAGAGTCAGTCTGCAGAGACACCGAGAGTGACTGTGCGGAGACACAGAGAGTGACTGTGCAGAGACACGAGAGTGAGTGTGCAGAGACCCCAAGAGAGTGAGCAGTGACCCCGAGTGTGAGTGTGCAGAGACCCCGAGAATGAGTGTGCAGAGACCCCGAGTGTGAGTGTGCAGAGACCCCGAGAGTGAGTGTGCAGAGACCCCCAGTGTGAGTGTGCAGTGACCCCGAGAGTGGGTCAGCATAGACACCGAGAGTGAGTTTGCTGAGACCCCGATAGAGAGTCTGCAGAGACCCCGAGAGTGAGTGTGCAGAGACCCCGAGAGGGAGTCTGCAGAGTCCACGAGAGTGAGTGTGCTGAGACCCCGAGAGTGAGTCTGCAGAGTCCCCGAGAGTGTGTGTGCAGAGTCCCCGAGAGTGAGTGGGCTGAGACCCCGAGAGTGAGTGTGCAGAGTCCCCGAGAGTGTGTGTGCATAGACCACGAGAGTGAGTCTGCAGAGACCCCGAGAGTGAGTGTGCAGAGACCCCGAGAGTGTGTGTGCATAGACCACGAGAGTGAGTCTGCAGAGACCCCGAGAGTGTGTGTGCATAGACCACGAGAGTGAGTCTGCAGAGACCCCGAGAGTGAGTGTGCAGAGACCCCGCGAGTGAGTGTGCTGAGACCCCGAGAGGGAGTCTGCAGAGTCCCCGAGAGTGTGTGTGCAGAGTCCCCGAGAGTGAGTGGGCTGAGACCCCGAGAGTGAGTGTGCAGAGTCCCCGAGAGTGTGTGTGCATAGACCACGAGAGTGAGTCTGCAGAGACCCCGAGAGTGAGTGTGCAGAGACCCCGAGAGTGTGTGTGCATAGACCACGAGAGTGAGTCTGCAGAGACCCCGAGAGTGAGTGTGCAGAGACCCCGCGAGTGAGTGTGCTGAGACCCCGAGAGGGAGTCTGCAGAGTCCCCGAGTGTGAGTGTGCAGAGTCCCCGAGAGTGTGTGTGCATAGACCACGAGAGTGAGTCTGCAGAGACCCCGAGAGTGAGTGGGCTGAGACCCCGAGAGGGAGTCTGCAGAGACCCCGAGAGTGAGTGTGAAGAGACCGCGAGAGTGACTGTGCAGAGACCCCGAGAGTGAGTCTGCAGAGACAACCAGAGTGAGTCTCCAAAGACCCCGAGAGTGACTGCGCGGAGTCACCGAGAGTGAGTCTGCGGAGAATCCGAGAGTGAGTGTGCAGAGACCATGAGAGTGAGTGTGCAGAGATCACGAGAGGGAGCGTGCAGAGACCCCTAGAGTGAGTCTGCAGAGACACGAGAGTGAGAGTGCAGAGACACCGAGAGAGCGTGTGCAGAGACACCGAGAGTGAGTGTGCAGAGACCCCGAGAGTGAGTGTGCAGTTACCCCGAGAGTGAGTGTGCAGAGACCCCGAGTGTGTGTGTGCAGAGGCCCTGAGAGTGTCTAAAGAGACCCCGAGAGTGAGTGTGCAGAGACCCCGAGAGTGAGTCTGCAGAGACCCCTAGAGTGAGTGTGCAGAGACCCCGAGAGTGAGTGTGCAGAGAACCCGAGGGAGAGTCTGTAGAGAGCGGGAGAGTGAGTGTGCAGAGTCCCCGAGAGTGAGTGTGCAGAGACCCCGAGAGAGAGTCTGCAGAGTCCGGGAGAGTGAGTCTGCAGAGACCCCGAGAGTGTGTGTGCAGTGACCGCGAGAGAGTGTCTGCAGAGACCCCGAGAGTGAGTGTGCAGAGACCACGAGAGAGAGTCTGCAGAGACCCCGAGAGTGAGTGTGCAGAGTCCCCGAGACTGAGGGTGCAGAGACTCCGAGAGTGTGTGTTCAGAGGCCCCGAGAGTGGGTCTGCAGAGACCCCGAGATTGTGTGTGCAGAGACACCGAGAGTGAGTGGGCTGAGACCCCGAGAGAGAGTCTACAGAGTCCCCGAGAGTGTGTGTGCAGAGACCGCGAGAGTGAGTCTGCAGAGACCCCGAGAGTGTGTGTGCAGAGGCCCCGAGAGTGAGTGCGTAGAGACCGCGAGAGTGAGTCTGCAAAGTCCCCGAGAATGTGTGTGCAGAGACCGCGAGAGTGAGTGTGCAGAGACCCCGAGAGTGAGTCTGCAGAGACAACGAGAGTGAGTCTCCAAAGACCCGAGAGTGACTGTGCGGAGACACCGAGAGTGAGTCTGCGGAGAAACCGAGAGTGAGTGTGCAGAGACCATGAGAGTGAGTGTGCAGAGGTCACGAGAGGGAGAGTGCAGAGACCCTGAGAGTGAGTCTGCAGAGACACGAGAGTGAGTGTGCAGAGACACCGAGAGAGCGTGTGCAGAGACACCGAGAGTGTGTGCAGAGACCCCGAGAGTGAGTGTGCAGTGACCCCGAGAGTGAGTGTGCAGAGACCCCGAGTGTGTGTGTGCAGAGGCCCCGAGGGAGAGTCTGCAGAGAGCGGGAGAGTGAGTGTGCAGAGTCCCCGAGAGTGAGTGTGCAGAGACCCTGAGAGAGAGTCTGCAGAGACCGGGAGAGTGAGTCTGCAGAGTCCACTAGAGTGCGTGTGCAGTGACCGCGAGAGAGAGTCTGCAGTGACCCCGATAGTAAATGTGCGGAGGCCCCAAGAGTGAGTGTGAAGAGACTGCGAGAGTGAGTGCGCAGTGACCCAAAGAGTCAGTCTGCAGAGACACCGAGAGTGACTGTGCGGAGACACAGAGAGTGAGTGTGCAGAGACACGAGAGTGAGTGTGCAGACACCCCAAGAGAGTGAGCAGTGACCCCGAGTGTGAGTGTGCAGAGACCCCGAGAATGAGTGTGCAGAGACCCCGAGTGTGAGTGTGCAGAGACCCCGAGAGTGAGTGTGCAGAGACCCCCAGTGTGAGTGTGCAGTGACCCCGAGAGTGAGTGTGCTGAGACCCCGAGAGTGAGTGTGCTGAGACCCCGAGAGGGAGTCTGCAGAGTCCCCGGGAGTGTGTGTGCATAGACCACGAGAGTGAGTCTGCAGAGACCCCGAGAGTGAGTGGGCCGAGACCCCGAGAGGGAGTCTGCAGAGACCCCGAGAGTGAGTGTGAAGAGACCGCGAGAGTGAGTGTGCAGAGACCCCGAGTGTGAGTGTGCAGAGTCCCCGAGAGTGTGTGTGCATAGACCACGAGAGTGAGTCTGCAGAGACCCCGAGATTGAGTGTGCAGAGACCCTGAGAGTGAGTGTGCTGAGACCCCGAGAGGGAGTCTGCAGAGTCCCCGAGAGTGTGTGTGCAGAGTCCCCGAGAGTGTGTGTGCATAGACCACGAGAGTGAGTCTGCAGAGACCCCGAGAGAGAGTGTGCAGAGACCCCGCGAGTGAGTGTGCTGAGACCCCGAGAGGGAGTCTGCAGAGTCCCCGAGAGTGTGTGTGCAGAGTCCCCGAGAGTGAGTGGGCTGAGACCCCGAGAGTGAGTGTGCAGAGTCCCCGAGAGTGTGTGTGCATAGACCACGAGAGTGAGTCTGCAGAGACCCCGAGAGTGAGTGTGCAGAGACCCCGAGAGTGTGTGTGCATAGACCACGAGAGTGAGTCTGCAGAGACCCCGAGAGTGTGTGTGCATAGACCACGAGAGTGAGTCTGCAGAGACCCCGAGAGTGAGTGTGCAGAGACCCCGCGAGTGAGTGTGCTGAGACCCCGAGAGGGAGTCTGCAGAGTCCCCGAGTGTGAGTGTGCAGAGTCCCCGAGAGTGTGTGTGCAGAGACCCCGAGAGTGAGTCTGCAGAGACAACCAGAGTGAGTCTCCAAAGACCCCGAGAGTGACTGCGCGGAGTCACCGAGAGTGAGTCTGCGGAGAATCCGAGAGTGAGTGTGCAGAGACCATGAGAGTGAGTGTGCAGAGATCACGAGAGGGAGCGTGCAGAGACCCCTAGAGTGAGTCTGCAGAGACACGAGAGTGAGAGTGCAGAGACACCGAGAGAGCGTGTGCAGAGACACCGAGAGTGAGTGTGCAGAGACCCCGAGAGTGAGTGTGCAGTGACCCCGAGAGTGAGTGTGCAGAGACCCCGAGTGTGTGTGTGCAGAGGCCCTGAGAGTGTCTAAAGAGACCCCGAGAGTGAGTGTGCAGAGACCCCGAGAGTGAGTCTGCAGAGACCCCTAGAGTGAGTGTGCAGAGACCCCGAGAGTGAGTGTGCAGAGAACCCGAGGGAGAGTCTGTAGAGAGCGGGAGAGTGAGTGTGCAGAGTCCCCGAGAGTGAGTGTGCAGAGACCCCGAGAGAGAGTCTGCAGAGTCCGGGAGAGTGAGTCTGCAGAGACCCCGAGAGTGTGTGTGCAGTGACCGCGAGAGAGTGTCTGCAGAGACCCCGAGAGTGAGTGTGCAGAGACCACGAGAGAGAGTCTGCAGAGACCCCGAGAGTGAGTGTGCAGAGTCCCCGAGACTGAGGGTGCAGAGACTCCGAGAGTGTGTGTTCAGAGGCCCCGAGAGTGGGTCTGCAGAGACCCCGAGATTGTGTGTGCAGAGACACCGAGAGTGAGTGGGCTGAGACCCCGAGAGAGAGTCTACAGAGTCCCCGAGAGTGTGTGTGCAGAGACCGCGAGAGTGAGTCTGCAGAGACCCCGAGAGTGTGTGTGCAGAGGCCCCGAGAGTGAGTGCGTAGAGACCGCGAGAGTGAGTCTGCAAAGTCCCCGAGAATGTGTGTGCAGAGACCGCGAGAGTGAGTGTGCAGAGACCCCGAGAGTGAGTCTGCAGAGACAACGAGAGTGAGTCTCCAAAGACCCGAGAGTGACTGTGCGGAGACACCGAGAGTGAGTCTGCGGAGAAACCGAGAGTGAGTGTGCAGAGACCATGAGAGTGAGTGTGCAGAGGTCACGAGAGGGAGAGTGCAGAGACCCTGAGAGTGAGTCTGCAGAGACACGTGAGTGAGTGTGCAGAGACACCGAGAGAGCGTGTGCAGAGACACCGAGAGTGTGTGCAGAGACCCCGAGAGTGAGTGTGCAGTGACCCCGAGAGTGAGTGTGCAGAGACCCCGAGTGTGTGTGTGCAGAGGCCCCGAGGGAGAGTCTGCAGAGAGCGGGAGAGTGAGTGTGCAGAGTCCCCGAGAGTGAGTGTGCAGAGACCCTGAGAGAGAGTCTGCAGAGACCGGGAGAGTGAGTCTGCAGAGTCCACTAGAGTGCGTGTGCAGTGACCGCGAGAGAGAGTCTGCAGTGACCCCGATAGTAAATGTGCGGAGGCCCCAAGAGTGAGTGTGAAGAGACTGCGAGAGTGAGTGCGCAGTGACCCAAAGAGTCAGTCTGCAGAGACACCGAGAGTGACTGTGCGGAGACACAGAGAGTGAGTGTGCAGAGACACGAGAGTGAGTGTGCAGACACCCCAAGAGAGTGAGCAGTGACCCCGAGTGTGAGTGTGCAGAGACCCCGAGAATGAGTGTGCAGAGACCCCGAGTGTGAGTGTGCAGAGACCCCGAGAGTGAGTGTGCAGAGACCCCCAGTGTGAGTGTGCAGTGACCCCGAGAGTGAGTGTGCTGAGACCCCGAGAGTGAGTGTGCTGAGACCCCGAGAGGGAGTCTGCAGAGTCCCCGGGAGTGTGTGTGCATAGACCACGAGAGTGAGTCTGCAGAGACCCCGAGAGTGAGTGGGCCGAGACCCCGAGAGGGAGTCTGCAGAGACCCCGAGAGTGTGTGAAGAGACCGCGAGAGTGAGTGTGCAGAGACCCCGAGTGTGAGTGTGCAGAGTCCCCGAGAGTGTGTGTGCATAGACCACGAGAGTGAGTCTGCAGAGACCCCGAGATTGAGTGTGCAGAGACCCTGAGAGTGAGTGTGCTGAGACCCCGAGAGGGAGTCTGCAGAGTCCCCGAGAGTGTGTGTGCAGAGTCCCCGAGAGTGTGTGTGCATAGACCACGAGAGTGAGTCTGCAGAGACCCCGAGAGAGAGTGTGCAGAGACCCCGCGAGTGAGTGTGCTGAGACCCCGAGAGGGAGTCTGCAGAGTCCCCGAGAGTGTGTGTGCAGAGTCCCCGAGAGTGAGTGGGCTGAGACCCCGAGAGTGAGTGTGCAGAGTCCCCGAGAGTGTGTGTGCATAGACCACGAGAGTGAGTCTGCAGAGACCCCGAGAGTGAGTGTGCAGAGACCCCGAGAGTGTGTGTGCATAGACCACGAGAGTGAGTCTGCAGAGACCCCGAGAGTGTGTGTGCATAGACCACGAGAGTGAGTCTGCAGAGACCCCGAGAGTGAGTGTGCAGAGACCCCGCGAGTGAGTGTGCTGAGACCCCGAGAGGGAGTCTGCAGAGTCCCCGAGTGTGAGTGTGCAGAGTCCCCGAGAGTGTGTGTGCATAGACCACGAGAGTGAGTCTGCAGAGACCCCGAGAGTGAGTGGGCTGAGACCCCGAGAGGGAGTCTGCAGAGACCCCGAGAGTGAGTGTGAAGAGACCGCGAGAGTGACTGTGCAGAGACCCCGAGAGTGAGTCTGCAGAGACAACCAGAGTGAGTCTCCAAAGACCCCGAGAGTGACTGCGCGGAGTCACCGAGAGTGAGTCTGCGGAGAATCCGAGAGTGAGTGTGCAGAGACCATGAGAGTGAGTGTGCAGAGATCACGAGAGGGAGCGTGCAGCCACCCCTAGAGTGAGTCTGCAGAGACACGAGAGTGAGAGTGCAGAGACACCGAGAGAGCGTGTGCAGAGACACCGAGAGTGAGTGTGCAGAGACCCCGAGAGTGAGTGTGCAGTGACCCCGAGAGTGAGTGTGCAGAGACCCCGAGTGTGTGTGTGCAGAGGCCCTGAGAGTGTCTAAAGAGACCCCGAGAGTGAGTGTGCAGAGACCCCGAGAGTGAGTCTGCAGAGACCCCTAGAGTGAGTGTGCAGAGAGCGGGAGAGTGAGTGTGCAGAGTCCCCGAGAGTGAGTGTGCAGAGACCCTGAGAGAGAGTCTGCAGAGACCGGGAGAGTGAGTCTGCAGACTCCACTAGAGTGCGTGTGCAGTGACCGCGAGAGAGAGTCTGCAGAGACCCCGATAGTAAATGTGCGGAGGCCCCAAGAGTGAGTGTGAAGAGACTGCGAGAGTGAGTGCGCAGTGACCCAAAGAGTCAGTCTGCAGAGACACCGAGAGTGACTGTGCGGAGACACAGAGAGTGAGTGTGCAGAGACACGAGAGTGAGTGTGCAGAGACCCCAAGAGAGTGAGCAGTGACCCCGAGTGTGAGTGTGCAGAGACCCCGAGAATGAGTGTGCAGAGACCCCGAGTGTGAGTGTGCAGAGACCCCGAGAGTGAGTGTGCAGAGACCCCCAGTGTGAGTGTGCAGTGACCCCGAGAGTGAGTCAGCATAGACACCGAGAGTGAGTTTGCTGAGACCCCGATAGAGAGTCTGCAGAGACCCCGAGAGTGAGTGTGCAGAGACCCCGAGAGGGAGTCTGCAGAGTCCCCGAGAGTGAGTGTGCTGAGACCCCGAGAGTGAGTCTGCAGAGTCCCCGAGAGTGTGTGTGCAGAGTCCCCGAGAGTGAGTGGGCTGAGACCCCGAGAGTGAGTGTGCAGAGTCCCCGAGAGTGTGTGTGCATAGACCACGAGAGTGAGTCTGCAGAGACCCCGAGAGTGAGTGTGCAGAGACCCCGAGAGTGTGTGTGCATAGACCACGAGAGTGAGTCTGCAGAGACCCCGAGAGTGTGTGTGCATAGACCACGAGAGTGAGTCTGCAGAGACCCCGAGAGTGAGTGTGCAGAGACCCCGCGAGTGAGTGTGCTGAGACCCCGAGAGGGAGTCTGCAGAGTCCCCGAGTGTGAGTGTGCAGAGTCCCCTAGAGTGAGTCTGCGGAGAATCCGAGAGTGAGTGTGCAGAGACCATGAGAGTGAGTGTGCAGAGATCACGAGAGGGAGCGTGCAGAGACCCCTAGAGTGAGTCTGCAGAGACACGAGAGTGAGAGTGCAGAGACACCGAGAGAGCGTGTGCAGAGACACCGAGAGTGAGTGTGCAGAGACCCCGAGAGTGAGTGTGCAGTGACCCCGAGAGTGAGTGTGCAGAGACCCCGAGTGTGTGTGTGCAGAGGCCCTGAGAGTGACTAAAGAGACCCCGAGAGTGAGTGTGCAGAGACCCCGAGAGTGAGTCTGCAGAGACCCCTAGAGTGAGTGTGCAGAGACCCCGAGAGTGAGTGTGCAGAGAACCCGAGGGAGAGTCTGTAGAGAGCGGGAGAGTGAGTGTGCAGAGTCCCCGAGAGTGAGTGTGCAGAGACCCCGAGAGAGAGTCTGCAGAGTCCGGGAGAGTGAGTCTGCAGAGACCCCGAGAGTGTGTGTGCAGTGACCGCGAGAGAGTGTCTGCAGAGACCCCGAGAGTGAGTGTGCAGAGACCACGAGAGAGAGTCTGCAGAGACCCCGAGAGTGAGTGTGCAGAGTCCCCGAGACTGAGGGTGCAGAGACTCCGAGAGTGTGTGTGCAGAGACCCCGAGTGTGAGTGTGCAGAGACCCTGAGAGAGAGTCTGCAGAGACCGGGAGAGTGAGTCTGCAGAGTCCACTAGAGTGCGTGTGCAGTGACCGCGAGAGAGAGTCTGCAGAGACCCCGATAGTAAATGTGCGGAGGCCCCAAGAGTGAGTGTGAAGAGACTGCGAGAGTGAGTGAGCAGTGACCCAAAGAGTCAGTCTGCAGAGACACCGAGAGTGACTGTGCGGAGACACAGAGAGTGACTGTGCAGAGACACGAGAGTGAGTGTGCAGAGACCCCAAGAGAGTGAGCAGTGACCCCGAGTGTGAGTGTGCAGAGACCCCGAGAATGAGTGTGCAGAGACCCCGAGTGTGAGTGTGCAGAGACCCCGAGAGTGAGTGTGCAGAGACCCCCAGTGTGAGTGTGCAGTGACCCCGAGAGTGGGTCAGCATAGACACCGAGAGTGAGTTTGCTGAGACCCCGATAGAGAGTCTGCAGAGACCCCGAGAGTGAGTGTGCAGAGACCCCGAGAGGGAGTCTGCAGAGTCCACGAGAGTGAGTGTGCTGAGACCCCGAGAGTGAGTCTGCAGAGTCCCCGAGAGTGTGTGTGCAGAGTCCCCGAGAGTGAGTGGGCTGAGACCCCGAGAGTGAGTGTGCAGAGTCCCCGAGAGTGTGTGTGCATAGACCACGAGAGTGAGTCTGCAGAGACCCCGAGAGTGAGTGTGCAGAGACCCCGAGAGTGTGTGTGCATAGACCACGAGAGTGAGTCTGCAGAGACCCCGAGAGTGTGTGTGCATAGACCACGAGAGTGAGTCTGCAGAGACCCCGAGAGTGAGTGTGCAGAGACCCCGCGAGTGAGTGTGCTGAGACCCCGAGAGGGAGTCTGCAGAGTCCCCGAGAGTGTGTGTGCAGAGTCCCCGAGAGTGAGTGGGCTGAGACCCCGAGAGTGAGTGTGCAGAGTCCCCGAGAGTGTGTGTGCATAGACCACGAGAGTGAGTCTGCAGAGACCCCGAGAGTGAGTGTGCAGAGACCCCGAGAGTGTGTGTGCATAGACCACGAGAGTGAGTCTGCAGAGACCCCGAGAGTGAGTGTGCAGAGACCCCGCGAGTGAGTGTGCTGAGACCCCGAGAGGGAGTCTGCAGAGTCCCCGAGTGTGAGTGTGCAGAGTCCCCGAGAGTGTGTGTGCATAGACCACGAGAGTGAGTCTGCAGAGACCCCGAGAGTGAGTGGGCTGAGACCCCGAGAGGGAGTCTGCAGAGACCCCGAGAGTGAGTGTGAAGAGACCGCGAGAGTGACTGTGCAGAGACCCCGAGAGTGAGTCTGCAGAGACAACCAGAGTGAGTCTCCAAAGACCCCGAGAGTGACTGCGCGGAGTCACCGAGAGTGAGTCTGCGGAGAATCCGAGAGTGAGTGTGCAGAGACCATGAGAGTGAGTGTGCAGAGATCACGAGAGGGAGCGTGCAGAGACCCCTAGAGTGAGTCTGCAGAGACACGAGAGTGAGAGTGCAGAGACACCGAGAGAGCGTGTGCAGAGACACCGAGAGTGAGTGTGCAGAGACCCCGAGAGTGAGTGTGCAGTTACCCCGAGAGTGAGTGTGCAGAGACCCCGAGTGTGTGTGTGCAGAGGCCCTGAGAGTGTCTAAAGAGACCCCGAGAGTGAGTGTGCAGAGACCCCGAGAGTGAGTCTGCAGAGACCCCTAGAGTGAGTGTGCAGAGACCCCGAGAGTGAGTGTGCAGAGAACCCGAGGGAGAGTCTGTAGAGAGCGGGAGAGTGAGTGTGCAGAGTCCCCGAGAGTGAGTGTGCAGAGACCCCGAGAGAGAGTCTGCAGAGTCCGGGAGAGTGAGTCTGCAGAGACCCCGAGAGTGTGTGTGCAGTGACCGCGAGAGAGTGTCTGCAGAGACCCCGAGAGTGAGTGTGCAGAGACCACGAGAGAGAGTCTGCAGAGACCCCGAGAGTGAGTGTGCAGAGTCCCCGAGACTGAGGGTGCAGAGACTCCGAGAGTGTGTGTTCAGAGGCCCCGAGAGTGGGTCTGCAGAGACCCCGAGATTGTGTGTGCAGAGACACCGAGAGTGAGTGGGCTGAGACCCCGAGAGAGAGTCTACAGAGTCCCCGAGAGTGTGTGTGCAGAGACCGCGAGAGTGAGTCTGCAGAGACCCCGAGAGTGTGTGTGCAGAGGCCCCGAGAGTGAGTGCGTAGAGACCGCGAGAGTGAGTCTGCAAAGTCCCCGAGAATGTGTGTGCAGAGACCGCGAGAGTGAGTGTGCAGAGACCCCGAGAGTGAGTCTGCAGAGACAACGAGAGTGAGTCTCCAAAGACCCGAGAGTGACTGTGCGGAGACACCGAGAGTGAGTCTGCGGAGAAACCGAGAGTGAGTGTGCAGAGACCATGAGAGTGAGTGTGCAGAGGTCACGAGAGGGAGAGTGCAGAGACCCTGAGAGTGAGTCTGCAGAGACACGAGAGTGAGTGTGCAGAGACACCGAGAGAGCGTGTGCAGAGACACCGAGAGTGTGTGCAGAGACCCCGAGAGTGAGTGTGCAGTGACCCCGAGAGTGAGTGTGCAGAGACCCCGAGTGTGTGTGTGCAGAGGCCCCGAGGGAGAGTCTGCAGAGAGCGGGAGAGTGAGTGTGCAGAGTCCCCGAGAGTGAGTGTGCAGAGACCCTGAGAGAGAGTCTGCAGAGACCGGGAGAGTGAGTCTGCAGAGTCCACTAGAGTGCGTGTGCAGTGACCGCGAGAGAGAGTCTGCAGTGACCCCGATAGTAAATGTGCGGAGGCCCCAAGAGTGAGTGTGAAGAGACTGCGAGAGTGAGTGCGCAGTGACCCAAAGAGTCAGTCTGCAGAGACACCGAGAGTGACTGTGCGGAGACACAGAGAGTGAGTGTGCAGAGACACGAGAGTGAGTGTGCAGACACCCCAAGAGAGTGAGCAGTGACCCCGAGTGTGAGTGTGCAGAGACCCCGAGAATGAGTGTGCAGAGACCCCGAGTGTGAGTGTGCAGAGACCCCGAGAGTGAGTGTGCAGAGACCCCCAGTGTGAGTGTGCAGTGACCCCGAGAGTGAGTGTGCTGAGACCCCGAGAGTGAGTGTGCTGAGACCCCGAGAGGGAGTCTGCAGAGTCCCCGGGAGTGTGTGTGCATAGACCACGAGAGTGAGTCTGCAGAGACCCCGAGAGTGAGTGGGCCGAGACCCCGAGAGGGAGTCTGCAGAGACCCCGAGAGTGAGTGTGAAGAGACCGCGAGAGTGAGTGTGCAGAGACCCCGAGTGTGAGTGTGCAGAGTCCCCGAGAGTGTGTGTGCATAGACCACGAGAGTGAGTCTGCAGAGACCCCGAGATTGAGTGTGCAGAGACCCTGAGAGTGAGTGTGCTGAGACCCCGAGAGGGAGTCTGCAGAGTCCCCGAGAGTGTGTGTGCAGAGTCCCCGAGAGTGTGTGTGCATAGACCACGAGAGTGAGTCTGCAGAGACCCCGAGAGAGAGTGTGCAGAGACCCCGCGAGTGAGTGTGCTGAGACCCCGAGAGGGAGTCTGCAGAGTCCCCGAGAGTGTGTGTGCAGAGTCCCCGAGAGTGAGTGGGCTGAGACCCCGAGAGTGAGTGTGCAGAGTCCCCGAGAGTGTGTGTGCATAGACCACGAGAGTGAGTCTGCAGAGACCCCGAGAGTGAGTGTGCAGAGACCCCGAGAGTGTGTGTGCATAGACCACGAGAGTGAGTCTGCAGAGACCCCGAGAGTGTGTGTGCATAGACCACGAGAGTGAGTCTGCAGAGACCCCGAGAGTGAGTGTGCAGAGACCCCGCGAGTGAGTGTGCTGAGACCCCGAGAGGGAGTCTGCAGAGTCCCCGAGTGTGAGTGTGCAGAGTCCCCGAGAGTGTGTGTGCAGAGACCCCGAGAGTGAGTCTGCAGAGACAACCAGAGTGAGTCTCCAAAGACCCCGAGAGTGACTGCGCGGAGTCACCGAGAGTGAGTCTGCGGAGAATCCGAGAGTGAGTGTGCAGAGACCATGAGAGTGAGTGTGCAGAGATCACGAGAGGGAGCGTGCAGAGACCCCTAGAGTGAGTCTGCAGAGACACGAGAGTGAGAGTGCAGAGACACCGAGAGAGCGTGTGCAGAGACACCGAGAGTGAGTGTGCAGAGACCCCGAGAGTGAGTGTGCAGTGACCCCGAGAGTGAGTGTGCAGAGACCCCGAGTGTGTGTGTGCAGAGGCCCTGAGAGTGTCTAAAGAGACCCCGAGAGTGAGTGTGCAGAGACCCCGAGAGTGAGTCTGCAGAGACCCCTAGAGTGAGTGTGCAGAGACCCCGAGAGTGAGTGTGCAGAGAACCCGAGGGAGAGTCTGTAGAGAGCGGGAGAGTGAGTGTGCAGAGTCCCCGAGAGTGAGTGTGCAGAGACCCCGAGAGAGAGTCTGCAGAGTCCGGGAGAGTGAGTCTGCAGAGACCCCGAGAGTGTGTGTGCAGTGACCGCGAGAGAGTGTCTGCAGAGACCCCGAGAGTGAGTGTGCAGAGACCACGAGAGAGAGTCTGCAGAGACCCCGAGAGTGAGTGTGCAGAGTCCCCGAGACTGAGGGTGCAGAGACTCCGAGAGTGTGTGTTCAGAGGCCCCGAGAGTGGGTCTGCAGAGACCCCGAGATTGTGTGTGCAGAGACACCGAGAGTGAGTGGGCTGAGACCCCGAGAGAGAGTCTACAGAGTCCCCGAGAGTGTGTGTGCAGAGACCGCGAGAGTGAGTCTGCAGAGACCCCGAGAGTGTGTGTGCAGAGGCCCCGAGAGTGAGTGCGTAGAGACCGCGAGAGTGAGTCTGCAAAGTCCCCGAGAATGTGTGTGCAGAGACCGCGAGAGTGAGTGTGCAGAGACCCCGAGAGTGAGTCTGCAGAGACAACGAGAGTGAGTCTCCAAAGACCCGAGAGTGACTGTGCGGAGACACCGAGAGTGAGTCTGCGGAGAAACCGAGAGTGAGTGTGCAGAGACCATGAGAGTGAGTGTGCAGAGGTCACGAGAGGGAGAGTGCAGAGACCCTGAGAGTGAGTCTGCAGAGACACGTGAGTGAGTGTGCAGAGACACCGAGAGAGCGTGTGCAGAGACACCGAGAGTGTGTGCAGAGACCCCGAGAGTGAGTGTGCAGTGACCCCGAGAGTGAGTGTGCAGAGACCCCGAGTGTGTGTGTGCAGAGGCCCCGAGGGAGAGTCTGCAGAGAGCGGGAGAGTGAGTGTGCAGAGTCCCCGAGAGTGAGTGTGCAGAGACCCTGAGAGAGAGTCTGCAGAGACCGGGAGAGTGAGTCTGCAGAGTCCACTAGAGTGCGTGTGCAGTGACCGCGAGAGAGAGTCTGCAGTGACCCCGATAGTAAATGTGCGGAGGCCCCAAGAGTGAGTGTGAAGAGACTGCGAGAGTGAGTGCGCAGTGACCCAAAGAGTCAGTCTGCAGAGACACCGAGAGTGACTGTGCGGAGACACAGAGAGTGAGTGTGCAGAGACACGAGAGTGAGTGTGCAGACACCCCAAGAGAGTGAGCAGTGACCCCGAGTGTGAGTGTGCAGAGACCCCGAGAATGAGTGTGCAGAGACCCCGAGTGTGAGTGTGCAGAGACCCCGAGAGTGAGTGTGCAGAGACCCCCAGTGTGAGTGTGCAGTGACCCCGAGAGTGAGTGTGCTGAGACCCCGAGAGTGAGTGTGCTGAGACCCCGAGAGGGAGTCTGCAGAGTCCCCGGGAGTGTGTGTGCATAGACCACGAGAGTGAGTCTGCAGAGACCCCGAGAGTGAGTGGGCCGAGACCCCGAGAGGGAGTCTGCAGAGACCCCGAGAGTGTGTGAAGAGACCGCGAGAGTGAGTGTGCAGAGACCCCGAGTGTGAGTGTGCAGAGTCCCCGAGAGTGTGTGTGCATAGACCACGAGAGTGAGTCTGCAGAGACCCCGAGATTGAGTGTGCAGAGACCCTGAGAGTGAGTGTGCTGAGACCCCGAGAGGGAGTCTGCAGAGTCCCCGAGAGTGTGTGTGCAGAGTCCCCGAGAGTGTGTGTGCATAGACCACGAGAGTGAGTCTGCAGAGACCCCGAGAGAGAGTGTGCAGAGACCCCGCGAGTGAGTGTGCTGAGACCCCGAGAGGGAGTCTGCAGAGTCCCCGAGAGTGTGTGTGCAGAGTCCCCGAGAGTGAGTGGGCTGAGACCCCGAGAGTGAGTGTGCAGAGTCCCCGAGAGTGTGTGTGCATAGACCACGAGAGTGAGTCTGCAGAGACCCCGAGAGTGAGTGTGCAGAGACCCCGAGAGTGTGTGTGCATAGACCACGAGAGTGAGTCTGCAGAGACCCCGAGAGTGTGTGTGCATAGACCACGAGAGTGAGTCTGCAGAGACCCCGAGAGTGAGTGTGCAGAGACCCCGCGAGTGAGTGTGCTGAGACCCCGAGAGGGAGTCTGCAGAGTCCCCGAGTGTGAGTGTGCAGAGTCCCCGAGAGTGTGTGTGCATAGACCACGAGAGTGAGTCTGCAGAGACCCCGAGAGTGAGTGGGCTGAGACCCCGAGAGGGAGTCTGCAGAGACCCCGAGAGTGAGTGTGAAGAGACCGCGAGAGTGACTGTGCAGAGACCCCGAGAGTGAGTCTGCAGAGACAACCAGAGTGAGTCTCCAAAGACCCCGAGAGTGACTGCGCGGAGTCACCGAGAGTGAGTCTGCGGAGAATCCGAGAGTGAGTGTGCAGAGACCATGAGAGTGAGTGTGCAGAGATCACGAGAGGGAGCGTGCAGCCACCCCTAGAGTGAGTCTGCAGAGACACGAGAGTGAGAGTGCAGAGACACCGAGAGAGCGTGTGCAGAGACACCGAGAGTGAGTGTGCAGAGACCCCGAGAGTGAGTGTGCAGTGACCCCGAGAGTGAGTGTGCAGAGACCCCGAGTGTGTGTGTGCAGAGGCCCTGAGAGTGTCTAAAGAGACCCCGAGAGTGAGTGTGCAGAGACCCCGAGAGTGAGTCTGCAGAGACCCCTAGAGTGAGTGTGCAGAGAGCGGGAGAGTGAGTGTGCAGAGTCCCCGAGAGTGAGTGTGCAGAGACCCTGAGAGAGAGTCTGCAGAGACCGGGAGAGTGAGTCTGCAGACTCCACTAGAGTGCGTGTGCAGTGACCGCGAGAGAGAGTCTGCAGAGACCCCGATAGTAAATGTGCGGAGGCCCCAAGAGTGAGTGTGAAGAGACTGCGAGAGTGAGTGCGCAGTGACCCAAAGAGTCAGTCTGCAGAGACACCGAGAGTGACTGTGCGGAGACACAGAGAGTGAGTGTGCAGAGACACGAGAGTGAGTGTGCAGAGACCCCAAGAGAGTGAGCAGTGACCCCGAGTGTGAGTGTGCAGAGACCCCGAGAATGAGTGTGCAGAGACCCCGAGTGTGAGTGTGCAGAGACCCCGAGAGTGAGTGTGCAGAGACCCCCAGTGTGAGTGTGCAGTGACCCCGAGAGTGAGTCAGCATAGACACCGAGAGTGAGTTTGCTGAGACCCCGATAGAGAGTCTGCAGAGACCCCGAGAGTGAGTGTGCAGAGACCCCGAGAGGGAGTCTGCAGAGTCCCCGAGAGTGAGTGTGCTGAGACCCCGAGAGTGAGTCTGCAGAGTCCCCGAGAGTGTGTGTGCAGAGTCCCCGAGAGTGAGTGGGCTGAGACCCCGAGAGTGAGTGTGCAGAGTCCCCGAGAGTGTGTGTGCATAGACCACGAGAGTGAGTCTGCAGAGACCCCGAGAGTGAGTGTGCAGAGACCCCGAGAGTGTGTGTGCATAGACCACGAGAGTGAGTCTGCAGAGACCCCGAGAGTGTGTGTGCATAGACCACGAGAGTGAGTCTGCAGAGACCCCGAGAGTGAGTGTGCAGAGACCCCGCGAGTGAGTGTGCTGAGACCCCGAGAGGGAGTCTGCAGAGTCCCCGAGTGTGAGTGTGCAGAGTCCCCTAGAGTGAGTCTGCGGAGAATCCGAGAGTGAGTGTGCAGAGACCATGAGAGTGAGTGTGCAGAGATCACGAGAGGGAGCGTGCAGAGACCCCTAGAGTGAGTCTGCAGAGACACGAGAGTGAGAGTGCAGAGACACCGAGAGAGCGTGTGCAGAGACACCGAGAGTGAGTGTGCAGAGACCCCGAGAGTGAGTGTGCAGTGACCCCGAGAGTGAGTGTGCAGAGACCCCGAGTGTGTGTGTGCAGAGGCCCTGAGAGTGACTAAAGAGACCCCGAGAGTGAGTGTGCAGAGACCCCGAGAGTGAGTCTGCAGAGACCCCTAGAGTGAGTGTGCAGAGACCCCGAGAGTGAGTGTGCAGAGAACCCGAGGGAGAGTCTGTAGAGAGCGGGAGAGTGAGTGTGCAGAGTCCCCGAGAGTGAGTGTGCAGAGACCCCGAGAGAGAGTCTGCAGAGTCCGGGAGAGTGAGTCTGCAGAGACCCCGAGAGTGTGTGTGCAGTGACCGCGAGAGAGTGTCTGCAGAGACCCCGAGAGTGAGTGTGCAGAGACCACGAGAGAGAGTCTGCAGAGACCCCGAGAGTGAGTGTGCAGAGTCCCCGAGACTGAGGGTGCAGAGACTCCGAGAGTGTGTGTGCAGAGACCCCGAGTGTGTGTGTGCAGAGGCCCCGAGGGAGAGTCTGCAGAGAGCGGGAGAGTGAGTGTGCAGAGTCCCCGAGAGTGAGTGTGCAGAGACCCTGAGAGAGAGTCTGCAGAGACCGGGAGAGTGAGTCTGCAGACTCCACTAGAGTGCGTGTGCAGTGACCGCGAGAGAGAGTCTGCAGAGACCCCGATAGTAAATGTGCGGAGGCCCCAAGAGTGAGTGTGAAGAGACTGCGAGAGTGAGTGCGCAGTGACCCAAAGAGTCAGTCTGCAGAGACACCGAGAGTGACTGTGCGGAGACACAGAGAGTGAGTGTGCAGAGACACGAGAGTGAGTGTGCAGAGACCCCAAGAGAGTGAGCAGTGACCCCGAGTGTGAGTGTGCAGAGACCCCGAGAATGAGTGTGCAGAGACCCCGAGTGTGAGTGTGCAGAGACCCCGAGAGTGAGTGTGCAGAGACCCCCAGTGTGAGTGTGCAGTGACCCCGAGAGTGAGTCAGCATAGACACCGAGAGTGAGTTTGCTGAGACCCCGATAGAGAGTCTGCAGAGACCCCGAGAGTGAGTGTGCAGAGACCCCGAGAGGGAGTCTGCAGAGTCCACGAGAGTGAGTGTGCTGAGACCCCGAGAGTGAGTCTGCAGAGTCCCCGAGAGTGTGTGTGCAGAGTCCCCGAGAGTGAGTGGGCTGAGACCCCGAGAGTGAGTGTGCAGAGTCCCCGAGAGTGTGTGTGCATAGACCACGAGAGTGAGTCTGCAGAGACCCCGAGAGTGAGTGTGCAGAGACCCCGAGAGTGTGTGTGCATAGACCACGAGAGTGAGTCTGCAGAGACCCCGAGAGTGTGTGTGCATAGACCACGAGAGTGAGTCTGCAGAGACCCCGAGAGTGAGTGTGCAGAGACCCCGCGAGTGAGTGTGCTGAGACCCCGAGAGGGAGTCTGCAGAGTCCCCGAGAGTGTGTGTGCAGAGTCCCCGAGAGTGAGTGGGCTGAGACCCCGAGAGTGAGTGTGCAGAGTCCCCGAGAGTGTGTGTGCATAGACCACGAGAGTGAGTCTGCAGAGACCCCGAGAGTGAGTGTGCAGAGACCCCGAGAGTGTGTGTGCATAGACCACGAGAGTGAGTCTGCAGAGACCCCGAGAGTGTGTGTGCATAGACCACGAGAGTGAGTCTGCAGAGACCCCGAGAGTGAGTGTGCAGAGACCCCGCGAGTGAGTGTGCTGAGACCCCGAGAGGGAGTCTGCAGAGTCCCCGAGTGTGAGTGTGCAGAGTCCCCGAGAGTGTGTGTGCATAGACCACGAGAGTGAGTCTGCAGAGACCCCGAGAGTGAGTGGGCTGAGACCCCGAGAGGGAGTCTGCAGAGACCCCGAGAGTGAGTGTGAAGAGACCGCGAGAGTGACTGTGCAGAGACCCCGAGAGTGAGTCTGCAGAGACAACCAGAGTGAGTCTCCAAAGACCCCGAGAGTGACTGCGCGGAGTCACCGAGAGTGAGTCTGCGGAGAATCCGAGAGTGAGTGTGCAGAGACCATGAGAGTGAGTGTGCAGAGATCACGAGAGGGAGCGTGCAGAGACCCCTAGAGTGAGTCTGCAGAGACACGAGAGTGAGAGTGCAGAGACACCGAGAGAGCGTGTGCAGAGACACCGAGAGTGAGTGTGCAGAGACCCCGAGAGTGAGTGTGCAGTTACCCCGAGAGTGAGTGTGCAGAGACCCCGAGTGTGTGTGTGCAGAGGCCCTGAGAGTGTCTAAAGAGACCCCGAGAGTGAGTGTGCAGAGACCCCGAGAGTGAGTCTGCAGAGACCCCTAGAGTGAGTGTGCAGAGACCCCGAGAGTGAGTGTGCAGAGAACCCGAGGGAGAGTCTGTAGAGAGCGGGAGAGTGAGTGTGCAGAGTCCCCGAGAGTGAGTGTGCAGAGACCCCGAGAGAGAGTCTGCAGAGTCCGGGAGAGTGAGTCTGCAGAGACCCCGAGAGTGTGTGTGCAGTGACCGCGAGAGAGTGTCTGCAGAGACCCCGAGAGTGAGTGTGCAGAGACCACGAGAGAGAGTCTGCAGAGACCCCGAGAGTGAGTGTGCAGAGTCCCCGAGACTGAGGGTGCAGAGACTCCGAGAGTGTGTGTTCAGAGGCCCCGAGAGTGGGTCTGCAGAGACCCCGAGATTGTGTGTGCAGAGACACCGAGAGTGAGTGGGCTGAGACCCCGAGAGAGAGTCTACAGAGTCCCCGAGAGTGTGTGTGCAGAGACCGCGAGAGTGAGTCTGCAGAGACCCCGAGAGTGTGTGTGCAGAGGCCCCGAGAGTGAGTGCGTAGAGACCGCGAGAGTGAGTGTGCAGAGACCCCGAGAGTGAGTCTGCAGAGACAACCAGAGTGAGTCTCCAAAGACCCGAGAGTGACTGTGCGGAGACACCGAGAGTGAGTCTGCGGAGAAACCGAGAGTGAGTGTGCAGAGACCATGAGAGTGAGTGTGCAGAGGTCACGAGAGGGAGAGTGCAGAGACCCTGAGAGTGAGTCTGCAGAGACACGAGAGTGAGTGTGCAGAGACACCGAGAGAGCGTGTGCAGAGACACCGAGAGTGTGTGCAGAGACCCCGAGAGTGAGTGTGCAGTGACCCCGAGAGTGAGTGTGCAGAGACCCCGAGTGTGTGTGTGCAGAGGCCCCGAGGGAGAGTCTGCAGAGAGCGGGAGAGTGAGTGTGCAGAGTCCCCGAGAGTGAGTGTGCAGAGACCCTGAGAGAGAGTCTGCAGAGACCGGGAGAGTGAGTCTGCAGAGTCCACTAGAGTGCGTGTGCAGTGACCGCGAGAGAGAGTCTGCAGTGACCCCGATAGTAAATGTGCGGAGGCCCCAAGAGTGAGTGTGAAGAGACTGCGAGAGTGAGTGCGCAGTGACCCAAAGAGTCAGTCTGCAGAGACACCGAGAGTGACTGTGCGGAGACACAGAGAGTGAGTGTGCAGAGACACGAGAGTGAGTGTGCAGACACCCCAAGAGAGTGAGCAGTGACCCCGAGTGTGAGTGTGCAGAGACCCCGAGAATGAGTGTGCAGAGACCCCGAGTGTGAGTGTGCAGAGACCCCGAGAGTGAGTGTGCAGAGACCCCCAGTGTGAGTGTGCAGTGACCCCGAGAGTGAGTGTGCTGAGACCCCGAGAGTGAGTGTGCTGAGACCCCGAGAGGGAGTCTGCAGAGTCCCCGGGAGTGTGTGTGCATAGACCACGAGAGTGAGTCTGCAGAGACCCCGAGAGTGAGTGGGCCGAGACCCCGAGAGGGAGTCTGCAGAGACCCCGAGAGTGAGTGTGAAGAGACCGCGAGAGTGAGTGTGCAGAGACCCCGAGTGTGAGTGTGCAGAGTCCCCGAGAGTGTGTGTGCATAGACCACGAGAGTGAGTCTGCAGAGACCCCGAGATTGAGTGTGCAGAGACCCTGAGAGTGAGTGTGCTGAGACCCCGAGAGGGAGTCTGCAGAGTCCCCGAGAGTGTGTGTGCAGAGTCCCCGAGAGTGTGTGTGCATAGACCACGAGAGTGAGTCTGCAGAGACCCCGAGAGAGAGTGTGCAGAGACCCCGCGAGTGAGTGTGCTGAGACCCCGAGAGGGAGTCTGCAGAGTCCCCGAGAGTGTGTGTGCAGAGTCCCCGAGAGTGAGTGGGCTGAGACCCCGAGAGTGAGTGTGCAGAGTCCCCGAGAGTGTGTGTGCATAGACCACGAGAGTGAGTCTGCAGAGACCCCGAGAGTGAGTGTGCAGAGACCCCGAGAGTGTGTGTGCATAGACCACGAGAGTGAGTCTGCAGAGACCCCGAGAGTGTGTGTGCATAGACCACGAGAGTGAGTCTGCAGAGACCCCGAGAGTGAGTGTGCAGAGACCCCGCGAGTGAGTGTGCTGAGACCCCGAGAGGGAGTCTGCAGAGTCCCCGAGTGTGAGTGTGCAGAGTCCCCGAGAGTGTGTGTGCATAGACCACGAGAGTGAGTCTGCAGAGACCCCGAGAGTGAGTGGGCTGAGACCCCGAGAGGGAGTCTGCAGAGACCCCGAGAGTGAGTGTGAAGAGACCGCGAGAGTGACTGTGCAGAGACCCCGAGAGTGAGTCTGCAGAGACAACCAGAGTGAGTCTCCAAAGACCCCGAGAGTGACTGCGCGGAGTCACCGAGAGTGAGTCTGCGGAGAATCCGAGAGTGAGTGTGCAGAGACCATGAGAGTGAGTGTGCAGAGATCACGAGAGGGAGCGTGCAGCCACCCCTAGAGTGAGTCTGCAGAGACACGAGAGTGAGAGTGCAGAGACACCGAGAGAGCGTGTGCAGAGACACCGAGAGTGAGTGTGCAGAGACCCCGAGAGTGAGTGTGCAGTGACCCCGAGAGTGAGTGTGCAGAGACCCCGAGTGTGTGTGTGCAGAGGCCCTGAGAGTGTCTAAAGAGACCCCGAGAGTGAGTGTGCAGAGACCCCGAGAGTGAGTCTGCAGAGACCCCTAGAGTGAGTGTGCAGAGACCCCGAGAGTGAGTGTGCAGAGAACCCGAGGGAGAGTCTGTAGAGAGCGGGAGAGTGAGTGTGCAGAGTCCCCGAGAGTGAGTGTGCAGAGACCCCGAGAGAGAGTCTGCAGAGTCCGGGAGAGTGAGTCTGCAGAGACCCCGAGAGTGTGTGTGCAGTGACCGCGAGAGAGTGTCTGCAGAGACCCCGAGAGTGAGTGTGCAGAGACCACGAGAGAGAGTCTGCAGAGACCCCGAGAGTGAGTGTGCAGAGTCCCCGAGACTGAGGGTGCAGAGACTCCGAGAGTGTGTGTTCAGAGGCCCCGAGAGTGGGTCTGCAGAGACCCCGAGATTGTGTGTGCAGAGACACCGAGAGTGAGTGGGCTGAGACCCCGAGAGAGAGTCTACAGAGTCCCCGAGAGTGTGTGTGCAGAGACCGCGAGAGTGAGTCTGCAGAGACCCCGAGAGTGTGTGTGCAGAGGCCCCGAGAGTGAGTGCGTAGAGACCGCGAGAGTGAGTCTGCAAAGTCCCCGAGAATGTGTGTGCAGAGACCGCGAGAGTGAGTGTGCAGAGACCCCGAGAGTGAGTCTGCAGAGACAACGAGAGTGAGTCTCCAAAGACCCGAGAGTGACTGTGCGGAGACACCGAGAGTGAGTCTGCGGAGAAACCGAGAGTGAGTGTGCAGAGACCATGAGAGTGAGTGTGCAGAGGTCACGAGAGGGAGAGTGCAGAGACCCTGAGAGTGAGTCTGCAGAGACACGAGAGTGAGTGTGCAGAGACACCGAGAGAGCGTGTGCAGAGACACCGAGAGTGTGTGCAGAGACCCCGAGAGTGAGTGTGCAGTGACCCCGAGAGTGAGTGTGCAGAGACCCCGAGTGTGTGTGTGCAGAGGCCCCGAGGGAGAGTCTGCAGAGAGCGGGAGAGTGAGTGTGCAGAGTCCCCGAGAGTGAGTGTGCAGAGACCCTGAGAGAGAGTCTGCAGAGACCGGGAGAGTGAGTCTGCAGAGTCCACTAGAGTGCGTGTGCAGTGACCGCGAGAGAGAGTCTGCAGTGACCCCGAGAGTGTGTGTGCATAGACCACGAGAGTGAGTCTGCAGAGACCCCGAGAGTGAGTGTGCAGAGACCCCGCGAGTGAGTGTGCTGAGACCCCGAGAGGGAGTCTGCAGAGTCCCCGAGTGTGAGTGTGCAGAGTCCCCGAGAGTGTGTGTGCATAGACCACGAGAGTGAGTCTGCAGAGACCCCGAGAGTGAGTGGGCTGAGACCCCGAGAGGGAGTCTGCAGAGACCCCGAGAGTGAGTGTGAAGAGACCGCGAGAGTGACTGTGCAGAGACCCCGAGAGTGAGTCTGCAGAGACAACCAGAGTGAGTCTCCAAAGACCCCGAGAGTGACTGCGCGGAGTCACCGAGAGTGAGTCTGCGGAGAATCCGAGAGTGAGTGTGCAGAGACCATGAGAGTGAGTGTGCAGAGATCACGAGAGGGAGCGTGCAGAGACCCCTAGAGTGAGTCTGCAGAGACACGAGAGTGAGAGTGCAGAGACACCGAGAGAGCGTGTGCAGAGACACCGAGAGTGAGTGTGCAGAGACCCCGAGAGTGAGTGTGCAGTGACCCCGAGAGTGAGTGTGCAGAGACCCCGAGTGTGTGTGTGCAGAGGCCCTGAGAGTGTCTAAAGAGACCCCGAGAGTGAGTGTGCAGAGACCCCGAGAGTGAGTCTGCAGAGACCCCTAGAGTGAGTGTGCAGAGACCCCGAGAGTGAGTGTGCAGAGAACCCGAGGGAGAGTCTGTAGAGAGCGGGAGAGTGAGTGTGCAGAGTCCCCGAGAGTGAGTGTGCAGAGACCCCGAGAGAGAGTCTGCAGAGTCCGGGAGAGTGAGTCTGCAGAGACCCCGAGAGTGAGTGTGCAGAGACCACGAGAGAGAGTCTGCAGAGACCCCGAGAGTGAGTGTGCAGAGTCCCCGAGACTGAGGGTGCAGAGAATCCGAGAGTGTGTGTTCAGAGGCCCCGAGAGTGGGTCTGCAGAGACCCCGAGATTGTGTGTGCAGAGACACCGAGAGTGAGTGGGCTGAGACCCCGAGAGAGAGTCTACAGAGTCCCCGAGAGTGTGTGTGCAGAGACCGCGAGAGTGAGTCTGCAGAGACCCCGAGAGTGTGTGTGCAGAGGCCCCGAGAGTGAGTGCGTAGAGACCGCGAGAGTGAGTCTGCAAAGTCCCCGAGAATGTGTGTGCAGAGACCGCGAGAGTGAGTGTGCAGAGACCCCGAGAGTGAGTCTGCAGAGACAACGAGAGTGAGTCTCCAAAGACCCGAGAGTGACTGTGCGGAGACACCGAGAGTGAGTCTGCGGAGAAACCGAGAGTGAGTGTGCAGAGACCATGAGAGTGAGTGTGCAGAGGTCACGAGAGGGAGAGTGCAGAGACCCTGAGAGTGAGTCTGCAGAGACACGAGAGTGAGTGTGCAGAGACACCGAGAGAGCGTGTGCAGAGACACCGAGAGTGTGTGCAGAGACCCCGAGAGTGAGTGTGCAGTGACCCCGAGAGTGAGTGTGCAGAGACCCCGAGTGTGTGTGTGCAGAGGCCCCGAGGGAGAGTCTGCAGAGAGCGGGAGAGTGAGTGTGCAGAGTCCCCGAGAGTGAGTGTGCAGAGACCCTGAGAGAGAGTCTGCAGAGACCGGGAGAGTGAGTCTGCAGAGTCCACTAGAGTGCGTGTGCAGTGACCGCGAGAGAGAGTCTGCAGTGACCCCGATAGTAAATGTGCGGAGGCCCCAAGAGTGAGTGTGAAGAGACTGCGAGAGTGAGTGCGCAGTGACCCAAAGAGTCAGTCTGCAGAGACACCGAGAGTGACTGTGCGGAGACACAGAGAGTGAGTGTGCAGAGACACGAGAGTGAGTGTGCAGACACCCCAAGAGAGTGAGCAGTGACCCCGAGTGTGAGTGTGCAGAGACCCCGAGAATGAGTGTGCAGAGACCCCGAGTGTGAGTGTGCAGAGACCCCGAGAGTGAGTGTGCAGAGACCCCCAGTGTGAGTGTGCAGTGACCCCGAGAGTGAGTGTGCTGAGACCCCGAGAGTGAGTGTGCTGAGACCCCGAGAGGGAGTCTGCAGAGTCCCCGGGAGTGTGTGTGCATAGACCACGAGAGTGAGTCTGCAGAGACCCCGAGAGTGAGTGGGCCGAGACCCCGAGAGGGAGTCTGCAGAGACCCCGAGAGTGTGTGAAGAGACCGCGAGAGTGAGTGTGCAGAGACCCCGAGTGTGAGTGTGCAGAGTCCCCGAGAGTGTGTGTGCATAGACCACGAGAGTGAGTCTGCAGAGACCCCGAGATTGAGTGTGCAGAGACCCTGAGAGTGAGTGTGCTGAGACCCCGAGAGGGAGTCTGCAGAGTCCCCGAGAGTGTGTGTGCAGAGTCCCCGAGAGTGTGTGTGCATAGACCACGAGAGTGAGTCTGCAGAGACCCCGAGAGAGAGTGTGCAGAGACCCCGCGAGTGAGTGTGCTGAGACCCCGAGAGGGAGTCTGCAGAGTCCCCGAGAGTGTGTGTGCAGAGTCCCCGAGAGTGAGTGGGCTGAGACCCCGAGAGTGAGTGTGCAGAGTCCCCGAGAGTGTGTGTGCATAGACCACGAGAGTGAGTCTGCAGAGACCCCGAGAGTGAGTGTGCAGAGACCCCGAGAGTGTGTGTGCATAGACCACGAGAGTGAGTCTGCAGAGACCCCGAGAGTGTGTGTGCATAGACCACGAGAGTGAGTCTGCAGAGACCCCGAGAGTGAGTGTGCAGAGACCCCGCGAGTGAGTGTGCTGAGACCCCGAGAGGGAGTCTGCAGAGTCCCCGAGTGTGAGTGTGCAGAGTCCCCGAGAGTGTGTGTGCATAGACCACGAGAGTGAGTCTGCAGAGACCCCGAGAGTGAGTGGGCTGAGACCCCGAGAGGGAGTCTGCAGAGACCCCGAGAGTGAGTGTGAAGAGACCGCGAGAGTGACTGTGCAGAGACCCCGAGAGTGAGTCTGCAGAGACAACCAGAGTGAGTCTCCAAAGACCCCGAGAGTGACTGCGCGGAGTCACCGAGAGTGAGTCTGCGGAGAATCCGAGAGTGAGTGTGCAGAGACCATGAGAGTGAGTGTGCAGAGATCACGAGAGGGAGCGTGCAGCCACCCCTAGAGTGAGTCTGCAGAGACACGAGAGTGAGAGTGCAGAGACACCGAGAGAGCGTGTGCAGAGACACCGAGAGTGAGTGTGCAGAGACCCCGAGAGTGAGTGTGCAGTGACCCCGAGAGTGAGTGTGCAGAGACCCCGAGTGTGTGTGTGCAGAGGCCCTGAGAGTGTCTAAAGAGACCCCGAGAGTGAGTGTGCAGAGACCCCGAGAGTGAGTCTGCAGAGACCCCTAGAGTGAGTGTGCAGAGACCCCGAGAGTGAGTGTGCAGAGAACCCGAGGGAGAGTCTGTAGAGAGCGGGAGAGTGAGTGTGCAGAGTCCCCGAGAGTGAGTGTGCAGAGACCCCGAGAGAGAGTCTGCAGAGTCCGGGAGAGTGAGTCTGCAGAGACCCCGAGAGTGTGTGTGCAGTGACCGCGAGAGAGTGTCTGCAGAGACCCCGAGAGTGAGTGTGCAGAGACCACGAGAGAGAGTCTGCAGAGACCCCGAGAGTGAGTGTGCAGAGTCCCCGAGACTGAGGGTGCAGAGACTCCGAGAGTGTGTGTTCAGAGGCCCCGAGAGTTGGTCTGCAGAGACCCCGAGATTGTGTGTGCAGAGACACCGAGAGTGAGTGGGCTGAGACCCCGAGAGAGAGTCTACAGAGTCCCCGAGAGTGTGTGTGCAGAGACCGCGAGAGTGAGTCTGCAGAGACCCCGAGAGTGTGTGTGCAGAGGCCCCGAGAGTGAGTGCGTAGAGACCGCGAGAGTGAGTCTGCAAAGTCCCCGAGAATGTGTGTGCAGAGACCGCGAGAGTGAGTGTGCAGAGACCCCGAGAGTGAGTCTGCAGAGACAACGAGAGTGAGTCTCCAAAGACCCGAGAGTGACTGTGCGGAGACACCGAGAGTGAGTCTGCGGAGAAACCGAGAGTGAGTGTGCAGAGACCATGAGAGTGAGTGTGCAGAGGTCACGAGAGGGAGAGTGCAGAGACCCTGAGAGTGAGTCTGCAGAGACACGAGAGTGAGTGTGCAGAGACACCGAGAGAGCGTGTGCAGAGACACCGAGAGTGTGTGCAGAGACCCCGAGAGTGAGTGTGCAGTGACCCCGAGAGTGAGTGTGCAGAGACCCCGAGTGTGTGTGTGCAGAGGCCCCGAGGGAGAGTCTGCAGAGAGCGGGAGAGTGAGTGTGCAGAGTCCCCGAGAGTGAGTGTGCAGAGACCCTGAGAGAGAGTCTGCAGAGACCGGGAGAGTGAGTCTGCAGAGTCCACTAGAGTGCGTGTGCAGTGACCGCGAGAGAGAGTCTGCAGTGACCCCGATAGTAAATGTGCGGAGGCCCCAAGAGTGAGTGTGAAGAGACTGCGAGAGTGAGTGCGCAGTGACCCAAAGAGTCAGTCTGCAGAGACACCGAGAGTGACTGTGCGGAGACACAGAGAGTGAGTGTGCAGAGACACGAGAGTGAGTGTGCAGACACCCCAAGAGAGTGAGCAGTGACCCCGAGTGTGAGTGTGCAGAGACCCCGAGAATGAGTGTGCAGAGACCCCGAGTGTGAGTGTGCAGAGACCCCGAGTGTGAGTGTGCAGAGACCCCCAGTGTGAGTGTGCAGTGACCCCGAGAGTGAGTGTGCTGAGACCCCGAGAGTGAGTGTGCTGAGACCCCGAGAGGGAGTCTGCAGAGTCCCCGAGAGTGTGTGTGCATAGACCACGAGAGTGAGTCTGCAGAGACCCCGAGAGTGAGTGGGCCGAGACCCCGAGAGGGAGTCTGCAGAGACCCCGAGAGTGAGTGTGAAGAGACCGCGAGAGTGAGTGTGCAGAGACCCCGAGTGTGAGTGTGCAGAGTCCCCGAGAGTGTGTGTGCATAGACCACGAGAGTGAGTCTGCAGAGACCCCGAGATTGAGTGTGCAGAGACCCTGAGAGTGAGTGTGCTGAGACCCCGAGAGGGAGTCTGCAGAGTCCCCGAGAGTGTGTGTGCAGAGTCCCCGAGAGTGTGTGTGCATAGACCACGAGAGTGAGTCTGCAGAGTCCCCGAGTGTGAGTGTGCAGAGTCCCCGAGAGTGTGTGTGCATAGACCACGAGAGTGAGTCTGCAGAGACCCCGAGAGTGAGTGGGCTGAGACCCCGAGAGGGAGTCTGCAGAGACCCCGAGAGTGAGTGTGAAGAGACCGCGAGAGTGAGTGTGCAGAGACCCCGAGAGAGAGTCTGCAGAGACCGGGAGAGTGAGTGTGCAGAGTCCCCGAGAGTGTGTGTGCAGAGACCGCGAGAATGAGTCTGCAGAGACCCCGAGAGTGTGAGTGCAGAGGCCCCGAGAGTGAGTGTGCAGAGACTCCGAGAGTGAGTGTGCAGAGACCATGAAAGTGAGGGTGCAGAGACACCGAGAGAAAGTCTACATAGCCCACGAGGCTGAGTGTGCAGAGACCCGAGAGTGAGTGTGAAAAGACCCCGAGAGTGAGTGTGCAGAGACCCCGAGAGTGAGTCTGCAGAGACCCCGTGAGTGTGTGTGCAGTGACCGCGAGAGAGTGTCTGCAGAGACCCCGAGAGTGAGTTTGCAGAGACCACGAGAGAGAGTCTGCAGAGACCCCGAGAGTGAGTGTGCAGAGTCCCCGAGACTGAGGGTGCAGAGACTCCGAGAGAAAGTCTGCGGAGATACCGAGAGTGAGTGTGCAGAGATCACGAGAGTGTGTGTGCAGAGACCCTGAGAGTGAGTCTGCAGAGAACCAGAGAATGAGTCTGCAGAGACCCCGAGAGTGTGTGTTCAGAGGCCCCGAGAGTGGGTCTGCAGAGACCCCGAGATTGTGTGTGCAGAGACACCGAGAGTGAGTGGGCTGAGACCCCGAGAGTGAGTCTACAGAGTCCCCGAGAGTGTGTGTGCAGAGACCGCGAGAGTGAGTCTGCAGAGACCCCGAGAGTGTGTGTGCAGAGGCCCCGAGAGTGAGTCTGCAAAGTCCCCGAGAATGTGTGTGCAGAGACCGCGAGAGTGAGTATGCAGAGACCCCGAGTGTGAGTGTGAAGAGACCGCGAGAGTGAGTCTCCAAAGACCCGAGAGTGACTGTGCGGAGACACCGAGAGTGAGTCTGCGGAGAAACCGAGAGTGAGTGTGCAGAGACCATGAGAGTGAGTGTGCAGAGATCACGAGAGGGAGAGTGCAGAGACCCTGAGAGTGAGTCTGCAGAGACACGAGAGTGAGTGTGCAGAGACACCGAGAGAGCGTGTGCAGAGACACCGAGAGTGTGTGCAGAGACCCCGAGAGTGAGTGTGCAGTGACCCCGAGAGTGAGTGTGCAGAGACCCCGAGTGTGTGTGTGCAGAGGCCCCGAGGGAGAGTCTGCAGAGAGCGGGAGAGTGAGTGTGCAGAGTCCCCGAGAGTGAGTGTGCAGAGACCCTGAGAGAGAGTCTGCAGAGACCGGGAGAGTGAGTCTGCAGACTCCACTAGAGTGCGTGTGCAGTGACCGCGAGAGAGAGTCTGCAGAGACCCCGATAGTAAATGTGCGGAGGCCCCAAGAGTGAGTGTGAAGAGACTGCGAGAGTGAGTGCGCAGTGACCCAAAGAGTCAGTCTGCAGAGACACCGAGAGTGACTGTGCGGAGACACAGAGAGTGAGTGTGCAGAGACACGAGAGTGAGTGTGCAGAGACCCCAAGAGAGTGAGCAGTGACCCCGAGTGTGAGTGTGCAGAGACCCCGAGAATGAGTGTGCAGAGACCCCGAGTGTGAGTGTGCAGAGACCCCGAGAGTGAGTGTGCAGAGACCCCCAGTGTGAGTGTGCAGTGACCCCGAGAGTGAGTCAGCATAGACACCGAGAGTGAGTTTGCTGAGACCCCGATAGAGAGTCTGCAGAGACCCCGAGAGTGAGTGTGCAGAGACCCCGAGAGGGAGTCTGCAGAGTCCCCGAGAGTGAGTGTGCTGAGACCCCGAGAGTGAGTCTGCAGAGTCCCCGAGAGTGTGTGTGCAGAGTCCCCGAGAGTGAGTGGGCTGAGACCCCGAGAGTGAGTGTGCAGAGTCCCCGAGAGTGTGTGTGCATAGACCACGAGAGTGAGTCTGCAGAAACCCCGAGAGTGAGTGTGCAGAGACCCCGAGAGTGTGTGTGCATAGACCACGAGAGTGAGTCTGCAGAGACCCCGAGAGTGTGTGTGCATAGACCACGAGAGTGAGTCTGCAGAGACCCCGAGAGTGAGTGTGCAGAGACCCCGCGAGTGAGTGTGCTGAGACCCCGAGAGGGAGTCTGCAGAGTCCCCGAGTGTGAGTGTGCAGAGTCCCCGAGAGTGTGTGTGCATAGACCACGAGAGTGAGTCTGCAGAGACCCCGAGAGTGAGTGGGCTGAGACCCCGAGAGGGAGTCTGCAGAGACCCCGAGAGTGAGTGTGAAGAGACCGCGAGAGTGACTGTGCAGAGACCCCGAGAGTGAGTCTGCAGAGACAACCAGAGTGAGTCTCCAAAGACCCCGAGAGTGACTGCGCGGAGTCACCGAGAGTGAGTCTGCGGAGAATCCGAGAGTGAGTGTGCAGAGATCACGAGAGGGAGCGTGCAGAGACCCCTAGAGTGAGTCTGCAGAGACACGAGAGTGAGAGTGCAGAGACACCGAGAGAACGTGTGCAGAGACACCGAGAGTGAGTGTGCAGAGACCCCGAGAGTGAGTGTGCAGTGACCCCGAGAGTGAGTGTGCAGAGACCCCGAGTGTGTGTGTGCAGAGGCCCTGAGAGTGTCTAAAGAGACCCCGAGAGTGAGTGTGCAGAGACCCCGAGAGTGAGTCTGCAGAGACCCCTAGAGTGAGTGTGCAGAGACCCCGAGAGTGAGTGTGCAGAGAACCCGAGGGAGAGTCTGTAGAGAGCGGGAGAGTGAGTGTGCAGAGTCCCCGAGAGTGAGTGTGCAGAGACCCCGAGAGAGAGTCTGCAGAGTCCGGGAGAGTGAGTCTGCAGAGACCCCGATAGTAAATGTGCGGAGGCCCCAAGAGTGAGTGTGAAGAGACCGCGAGAGTGAGTGCGCAGTGACCCCGAGAGTCAGTCTGCAGAGATACCGAGAGTGTGTGTGCAGAGACCCCGAGAGTGTGTGTGCAGAGGCCCCGAGAGTGAGTGTGCAGAGACTCCGAGAGAGAGTGTGCAGAGACCGCGAGAGTGAGTCTGCAGAGACCCCGAGAGTGTGTGTGCAGATGATCCGAGAGTGAGTGTGCAGAGACCCCGAGAGTGAGTCTGCAGAGTCCCCGAGAGTGTGTGTGCAGAGACCACGAGAGTGAGTGTGAAGAGACCGCGTGAGTGACTGTGCAGAGACCCCGAGAGTGAGTCTGCAGAGACAACCAGAGTGAGTCTCCAATGACCCCGAGAGTGACTGCGAGGAGTCAACGAGAGTGAGTCTGCGGAGAATCCGAGAGTGAGTGTGCAGAGACCATGAGAGTGAGTCTGCAGAGTCCCCGAGAGTGTGTGTGCAGAGACCGCGAGAGTGAGTATGCAGAGACCCCGAGAGTGAGTGTGAAGAGACCACGAGAGTGACTGTGCAGAGACCCCGAGAGTGAGTCTGCAGAGACAATCAGAGTGAGTCTCCAAAGACCCCGAGAGTGACTGCGCGGAGACACCGAGAGTGAGTCTGCGGAGAATCCGAGAGTGAGTGTGCAGAGACCATGAGAGTGAGTGTGCAGAGATCACGAGAGGGAGAGTGCAGAGACCCCTAGAGTGAGTCTGCAGAGACACGAGAGTGAGGGTGCAGAGACACCGAGAGTGAGTGTGCAGAGACCCCGAGAGTGAGTGTGCTGAGACCCCGAGAGTGAGTCTGCAGAGTCCCCGAGAGTGTGTGTGCATAGACCGCGAGAGTGAGTCTGCAGAGACCCCGAGAGTGTTTGTGCAGACGCCCCGAGAGTGAGTGTGCAGAGACTCCGAGAGTGAGTGTGCAGAGACCCCGAGAGTGAGGGTGCAGAGACACCGAGAGAAAGTCTACATAGACCCCGAGGCTGAGTGTGCAGAGTCCCCGAGAGTGAGTGTGAAGAGACCCCGAGTGTGAGTGTGCAGAGACCCCGAGAATGAGTGTGCAGAGACCCCGAGTGTGAGTGTGCAGAGACCCCGAGAGTGAGTGTGCAGAGACCCCCAGTGTGAGTGTGCAGTGACCCCGAGAGTGAGTCAGCATAGACACCGAGAGTGAGTTTGCTGAGACCCCGATAGAGAGTCTGCAGAGACCCCGAGAGTGAGTGTGCAGAGACCCCGAGAGGGAGTCTGCAGAGTCCCCGAGAGTGAGTGTGCTGAGACCCCGAGAGTGAGTCTGCAGAGTCCCCGAGAGTGTGTGTGCAGAGTCCCCGAGAGTGAGTGGGCTGAGACCCCGAGAGTGAGTGTGCAGAGTCCCCGAGAGTGTGTGTGCATAGACCACGAGAGTGAGTCTGCAGAAACCCCGAGAGTGAGTGTGCAGAGACCCCGAGAGTGTGTGTGCATAGACCACGAGAGTGAGTCTGCAGAGACCCCGAGAGTGTGTGTGCATAGACCACGAGAGTGAGTCTGCAGAGACCCCGAGAGTGAGTGTGCAGAGACCCCGCGAGTGAGTGTGCTGAGACCCCGAGAGGGAGTCTGCAGAGTCCCCGAGTGTGAGTGTGCAGAGTCCCCGAGAGTGTGTGTGCATAGACCACGAGAGTGAGTCTGCAGAGACCCCGAGAGTGAGTGGGCTGAGACCCCGAGAGGGAGTCTGCAGAGACCCCGAGAGTGAGTGTGAAGAGACCGCGAGAGTGACTGTGCAGAGACCCCGAGAGTGAGTCTGCAGAGACAACCAGAGTGAGTCTCCAAAGACCCCGAGAGTGACTGCGCGGAGTCACCGAGAGTGAGTCTGCGGAGAATCCGAGAGTGAGTGTGCAGAGATCACGAGAGGGAGCGTGCAGAGACCCCTAGAGTGAGTCTGCAGAGACACGAGAGTGAGAGTGCAGAGACACCGAGAGAACGTGTGCAGAGACACCGAGAGTGAGTGTGCAGAGACCCCGAGAGTGAGTGTGCAGTGACCCCGAGAGTGAGTGTGCAGAGACCCCGAGTGTGTGTGTGCAGAGGCCCTGAGAGTGTCTAAAGAGACCCCGAGAGTGAGTGTGCAGAGACCCCGAGAGTGAGTCTGCAGAGACCCCTAGAGTGAGTGTGCAGAGACTCCGAGAGTGAGTGTGCAGAGAACCCGAGGGAGAGTCTGTAGAGAGCGGGAGAGTGAGTGTGCAGAGTCCCCGAGAGTGAGTGTGCAGAGACCCCGAGAGAGAGTCTGCAGAGTCCGGGAGAGTGAGTCTGCAGAGACCCCGATAGTAAATGTGCGGAGGCCCCAAGAGTGAGTGTGAAGAGACCGCGAGAGTGAGTGCGCAGTGACCCCGAGAGTCAGTCTGCAGAGATACCGAGAGTGTGTGTGCAGAGACCCCGAGAGTGAGTCTGCAGAGACAACCAGAGTGAGTCTCCAATGACCCCGAGAGTGACTGCGAGGAGTCAACGAGAGTGAGTCTGCGGAGAATCCGAGAGTGAGTGTGCAGAGACCATGAGAGTGAGTCTGCAGAGTCCCCGAGAGTGTGTGTGCAGAGACCGCGAGAGTGAGTATGCAGAGACCCCGAGAGTGAGTGTGAAGAGACCACGAGAGTGACTGTGCAGAGACCCCGAGAGTGAGTCTGCAGAGACAATCAGAGTGAGTCTCCAAAGACCCCGAGAGTGACTGCGCGGAGACACCGAGAGTGAGTCTGCGGAGAATCCGAGAGTGAGTGTGCAGAGACCATGAGAGTGAGTGTGCAGAGATCACGAGAGGGAGAATGCAGAGACCCCTAGAGTGAGTCTGCAGAGACACGAGAGTGAGGGTGCAGAGACACCGAGAGTGAGTGTGCAGAGACCCCGAGAGTGAGTGTGCTGAGACCCCGAGAGTGAGTCTGCAGAGTCCCCGAGAGTGTGTGTGCATAGACCGCGAGAGTGAGTCTGCAGAGACCCCGAGAGTGTTTGTGCAGACGCCCCGAGAGTGAGTGTGCAGAGACTCCGAGAGTGAGTGTGCAGAGACCCCGAGAGTGAGGGTGCAGAGACACCGAGAGAAAGTCTACATTGATCCCGAGGCTGAGTGTGCAGAGTCCCCGAGAGTGAGTGTGAAGAGACCCCGAGTGTGAGTGTGCAGAGACCCCGAGAGTGTGTGTGCAGTGACCGCGAGCGAGAGTCTGCAGAGAACACGATAGAGAATGTGCAGAGGCCCCAAGACTGAGTGTGAAGAGACCGCGAGTGTGACTGTGCAGAGACACCGAGAGTGTGTGTGCAGAGACCCTGAGAGTGAGTCTGCAAAGACCCTGAGAGAGACTGTGCGGAGACACCGAGAGTGAGTCTGCGGAGACAGCGAGAGTGAGCGTGCAGAGATCATGAGAGTGTGTGTGCAGAGACCCTGAGAGTGAGTCTGCAGAGACCCCGAGAGTGAGTCTGCAAAGACCCTGAGAGAGACTGTGCGGAGACACCGAGAGTGAGTCTGCGGAGACAGCGAGAGTGAGCGTGCAGAGATCATGAGAGCGTGTGTGCAGAGACCCTGAGAGTGAGTCTGGAGAGAGCCCGAGAGTGAGTCTGCAGAGACCCCGAGAGTGTGTGTGCAGAGGCCCCGAGAGTGGGTCTGCAGAGTCCCCGAGAGTGTGTGTGCAGAGACCCCGAGAGTGAGTGGGCTGAGCCCCGAGAGTGAGTCTGCAGAGTCCCCGAGAGTGTGTGTGCAGAGACCGCGAGAGTGAGTCTGCAGAGACCCCGAGAGTGAGTCTGCAGAGTCCCCGAGAGTGTGTGTGCAGAGACCGCGAGAGTGATTATGCAGAGACCCCGAGAGTGACTGTGAAGAGACCGCGAGAGTGTCTGTGCAGAGACCCCGAGAGTGAGTCTGCAGAGACAACCAGAGTGAGTCTCCAAAGACCCCGAGAGTGACTGCGCGGTGACACCGAGAGTGAGTCTGCGGAGAATCCGAGAGTGAGTGTGCAGAGATCACGAGAGGGAGAGTGCAGAGACCCCTAGAGTGAGTCTGCAGAGACACGAGAGTGAGAGTGCAGAAACACAGAGAGAGCGTGTGCAGAGACACCGAGAGTGTGTGTGCAGAGACCCTGAGAGTGAGTCTGCAGAGACCCCGAGAGTGTGTGTGCAGAGGCCCCGAGAGTGGGTCTGCAGAGTCCCCGAGAGTGTGTGTGCAGAGACCCCGAGAGTGAGTGGGCTGAGCCCCGAGAGTGAGTCTGCAGAGTCCCCGAGAGTGTGTGTGCAGAGACCGCGAGAGTGAGTCTGCAGAGACCCCGAGAGTGAGTCTGCAGAGTCCCCGAGAGTGTGTGTGCAGAGACCGCGAGAGTGAGTATGCAGAGACCCCGAGAGTGAGTGTGAAGAGACCGAGAGAGTGACTGTGCAGAGACCCCGAGAGTGAGTCTGCAGAGACAACCAGAGTGAGTCTCCAAAGACCCCGAGAGTGACTGCGCGGTGACACCGAGAGTGAGTCTGCGGAGAATCCGAGAGTGAGTGTGCAGAGACCATGAGAGTGAGTGTGCAGAGATCACGAGAGGGAGAGTGCAGAGACCCCTAGAGTGAGTCTGCAGAGACACGAGAGTGAGAGTGCAGAGACACCGAGAGAGCGTGTGCAGAGACACCGAGAGTGAGTGTGCAGAGACCCCGAGAGTGAGTGTGCAGTGACCCCGAGAGTGAGTGTGCAGAGACCCCGAGTGTGTGTGTGCAGAGGCCCTGAGAGTGTCTAAAGAGACACCGAGAGTGAGTGTGCAGAGACCCCGAGAGTGAGTCTGCAGAGACCCCTAGAGTGAGTGTGCAGAGACACCGAGAGTGAGTGTGCAGAGACCCCGAGTGTGTGTGTGCAGAGGCCCTGAGAGTGTCTAAAGAGACCCCGAGAGTGAGTGTGCAGAGACCCCGAGAATGAGTCTGCAGAGACCCCTAGAGTGCGTGTGCAGAGACCCCGAGAGTGTGTGTGCAGTGACCGCGAGCGAGAGTCTGCAGAGAACACGATAGAGAATGTGCGGAGGCCCCAAGACTGAGTGTGAAGAGACCGCGAGTGTGACTGTGCAGAGACACCGAGAGTGAGTCTGCAGAGACACCGAGAGTGAGTCTGCAAAGACCCTGAGAATGACTGTGCGGAGACACCGAGAGTGAGTCTGCGGAGACAGCGAGAGTGAGCGTGCAGAGATCATGAGAGTGTGTGTGCAGAGACCCTGAGAGTGAGTCTGCAGAGAGCCCGAGAGTGAGTCTGCAGAGACCCCGAGAGTGTGTGTGCAGAGGCCCCGAGAGTGGGTCTGCAGAGTCCCCGAGAGTGTGTGTGCAGAGACCCCGAGAGTGAGTGGGCTGAGACCCCGCGAGTGAGTCTGCAGAGTCCCCGAGAGTGTGTGTGCAGAGACCGCGAGAGTGAGTCTGCAGAGACCCCGAGAGTGAGTCTGCAGAGTCCCCGAGATTGTGTGTGCAGAGACCGCGAGAGTGAGTATGCAGAGACCCCGAGAGTGAGTGTGAAGAGACCGCGAGAGTGACTGTGCAGAGACCCCGAGAGTGAGTCTGCAGAGACAACCAGAGTGAGTCTCCAAAGACCCCGAGAGTGACTGCGCGGAGTCACCGAGAGTGAGTCTGCAGAGACCCCGAGAGTGTGTGTGCAGAGGCCCCGAGAGTGAGTGCGTAGAGACCCCGAGAGTGAGTCTGCAAAGTCCCCGAGAATGTGTGTGCAGAGACCGCGAGAGTGAGTGTGCAGAGACCCCGAGAGTGAGTCTGCAGAGGCCCTGAGAGTGTCTAAAGAGACCCCGAGAGTGAGTGTGCAGAGACCCCGAGAGTGAGTCTGCAGAGACCCCTAGAGTGAGTGTGCAGAGACACCGAGAGTGAGTGTGCATTCACCCCGAGGGTGATTCTGCAGATACCCTTAGAGTGAGTGTGCAAAGACACCGAGAGTGTGTGTGCAGAGAACCCGAGAGTGTGCGTGCAGAGACCCCGAGAGTGAGTGTGCAGAGACACCGAGAGAAAGTGTGCAGAGACCCCGAGAGTGAGTGTGCAGAGACACGAGAATGATTCTGCAGATACCCCGAGTGTGTGTGTGCATTGACCCCGAGAGTGAGTGTGCAGAGACCCCGAGAGTGTGTGTGCATTTACCCCAAGTGTGATTGAGCAGAGACCCTGAGAGTGAGTCTGCAGAGGCCCCGAGAGTGAGTGTGTAGAGACACCGAGAGTGAGTGTGCAGAGACGCTGAGAGTGAGTCTGCAGAGACACCGAGAGTGAGTGTGCAGAGATCCCGAGAGTGAGTGTGCGGAGACCCTGAGAGCGAGTCTGCAGAGACCCCGAGAGCGAGTGTGCGGACACCCAGAGAGAGAGTGTGCGGAGACACCGAAAGAGTGAGTCTGCAGAGGCGCCGAGAGTGAGTGCCCGGAGACCCCGTGAGTGAGTGTGCAGAGACCCCGAGAGTTTTTGTGCATAGAGCCCGTGTGAGTGTGCAGAGATCCCGAGAGAGTGTGTGCAGAGACCCTGAGAGTGCGTTTGCAGAGACTCCGAGAGTGAGTGTGCAGAGACCCCGAGCGTGTGTGTTCAGAGACCCCGAGAGTGTGTGTGCGGAGACCCTGAGAGAGAGTGTGCGGAGACCCCGAGAGTGAGTGTGCAGGTACCCAAAGTGTGTGTGTGCATTGACCCCGAGATTGATTCTGCAGAAACCCTGAGAGTGAGTGTGCAGAGACGCCGAGAGTGAGTGTGCAGAGACTTCGAGAGTGAGTGTGCAGCGACACCATGAGTGAGTGTGCAGAGACCCCGAGAGTGAGTGTGCAGAGAACCCGAGGGAGAGTCTGTAGAGAGCGGGAGAGTGAGTGTGCAGAGTCCCCGAGAGTGAGTGTGCAGAGACCCCGAGAGAGAGTCTGCAGAGTCCGGGAGAGTGAGTCTGCAGAGACCCCGAGAGTGTGTGTGCAGTGACCGCGAGACAGAGTCTGCAGAGACCCCGATAGTAAATGTGCGGAGGCCCCAAGAGTGAGTGTGAAGAGACCGCGAGAGTGAGTGCGCAGTGACCCCGAGAGTCAGTCTGCAGAGATACCGAGAGTGTGTGTGCAGAGACCCCGAGAGTGTGTGTGCAGAGGCCCCGAGAGTGAGTGTGCAGAGACTCCGAGAGAGAGTGTGCAGAGACCGCGAGAGTGAGTCTGCAGAGACCCCGAGAGTGTGTGTGCAGATGATCCGAGAGTGAGTGTGCAGAGACCCCGAGAGTGAGTCTGCAGAGTCCCCGAGAGTGTGTGTGCAGAGACCCCGAGAGTGAGTGTGAAGAGACCGCGTGAGTGACTGTGCAGAGACCCCGAGAGTGAGTCTGCAGAGACAACCAGAGTGAGTCTCCAATGACCCCGAGAGTGACTGCGAGGAGTCAACGAGAGTGAGTCTGCGGAGAATCCGAGAGTGAGTGTGCAGAGACCATGAGAGTGCGTCTGCAGAGTCCCCGAGAGTGTGTGTGCAGAGACCGCGAGAGTGAGTATGCAGAGACCCCGAGAGTGAGTGTGAAGAGACCACGAGAGTGACTGTGCAGAGACCCCGAGAGTGAGTCTGCAGAGACAATCAGAGTGAGTCTCCAAAGACCCCGAGAGTGACTGCGCGGAGACACCGAGAGTGAGTCTGCGGAGAATCCGAGAGTGAGTGTGCAGAGACCATGAGAGTGAGTGTGCAGAGATCACGAGAGGGAGAGTGCAGAGACCCCTAGAGTGAGTCTGCAGAGACACGAGAGTGAGGGTGCAGAGACACCGAGAGTGAGTGTGCAGAGACCCCGAGAGTGAGTGTGCTGAGACCCCGAGAGTGAGTCTGCAGAGTCCCCGAGAGTGTGTGTGCATAGACCGCGAGAGTGAGTCTGCAGAGACCCCGAGAGTGTTTGTGCAGACGCCCCGAGAGTGAGTGTGCAGAGACTCCGAGAGTGAGTGTGCAGAGACCCCGAGAGTGAGGGTGCAGAGACACCGAGAGAAAGTCTACATAGACCCCGAGGCTGAGTGTGCAGAGTCCCCGAGAGTGAGTGTGAAGAGACCCCGAGTGTGAGTGTGCAGAGACCCCGAGAGTGTGTGTGCAGTGACCGCGAGCGAGAGTCTGCAGAGAACACGATAGAGAATGTGCGGAGGCCCCAAGACTGAGTGTGAAGAGACCGCGAGTGTGACTGTGCAGAGACACCGAGAGTGTGTGTGCAGAGACCCTGAGAGTGAGTCTGCAAAGACCCTGAGAGAGACTGTGCGGAGACACCGAGAGTGAGTCTGCGGAGACAGCGAGAGTGAGCGTGCAGAGATCATGAGAGTGTGTGTGCAGAGACCCTGAGAGTGAGTCTGCAGAGACCCCGAGAGTGAGTCTGCAAAGACCCTGAGAGAGACTGTGCGGAGACACCGAGAGTGAGTCTGCGGAGACAGCGAGAGTGAGCGTGCAGAGATCATGAGAGTGTGTGTGCAGAGACCCTGAGAGTGAGTCTGCAGAGAGCCCGAGAGTGAGTCTGCAGAGACCCCGAGAGTGTGTGTGCAGAGGCCCCGAGAGTGGGTCTGCAGAGTCCCCGAGAGTGTGTGTGCAGAGACCCCGAGAGTGAGTGGGCTGAGCCCCGAGAGTGAGTCTGCAGAGTCCCTGAGAGTGTGTGTGCAGAGACCGCGAGAGTGAGTCTGCAGAGACCCCGAGAGTGAGTCTGCAGAGTCCCCGAGAGTGTGTGTGCAGAGACCGCGAGAGTGAGTATGCAGAGACCCCGAGAGTGTCTGTGCAGAGACCCCGAGAGTGAGTCTGCAGAGACAACCAGAGTGAGTCTCCAAAGACCCCGAGAGTGACTGCGCGGTGACACCGAGAGTGAGTCTGCGGAGAATCCGAGAGTGAGTGTGCAGAGACCATGAGAGTGAGTGTGCAGAGATCACGAGAGGGAGAGTGCAGAGACCCCTAGAGTGAGTCTGCAGAGACACGAGAGTGAGAGTGCAGAAACACCGAGAGAGCGTGTGCAGAGACACCGAGAGTGTGTGTGCAGAGACCCTGAGAGTGAGTCTGCAGAGACCCCGAGAGTGTGTGTGCAGAGGCCCCGAGAGTGGGTCTGCAGAGTCCCCGAGAGTGTGTGTGCAGAGACCCCGAGAGTGAGTGGGCTGAGCCCCGAGAGTGAGTCTGCAGAGTCCCCGAGAGTGTGTGTGCAGAGACCGCGAGAGTGAGTCTGCAGAGACCCCGAGAGTGTTTGTGCAGACGCCCCGAGAGTGAGTGTGCAGAGACTCCGAGAGTGAGTGTGCAGAGACCCCGAGAGTGAGGGTGCAGAGACACCGAGAGTGAGTGTGCAGAGACCCCGAGAGTGTGTGTGCATTTACCCCAAGTGTGATTGAGCAGAGACCCTGAGAGTGAGTCTGCAGAGGCCCCGAGAGTGAGTGTGTAGAGACACCGAGAGTGAGTGTGCAGAGACGCTGAGAGTGAGTCTGCAGAGACACCGAGAGTGAGTGTGCAGAGATCCCGAGAGTGAGTGTGCGGAGACCCTGAGAGCGAGTCTGCAGAGACCCCGAGAGCGAGTGTGCGGACACCCAGAGAGAGAGTGTGCGGAGACACCGAAAGAGTGAGTCTGCAGAGGCGCCGAGAGTGAGTGCCCAGAGACCCCGTGAGTGAGTGTGCAGAGACCCCGAGAGTTTTTGTGCATAGAGCCCGTGTGAGTGTGCAGAGATCCCGAGAGAGTGTGTGCAGAGACCCTGAGAGTGCGTTTGCAGAGACTCCGAGAGTGAGTGTGCAGAGACCCCGAGCGTGTGTGTTCAGAGACCCCGAGAGTGTGTGTGCGGAGACCCTGAGAGAGAGTGTGCGGAGACCCCGAGAGTGAGTGTGCAGGTACCCAAAGTGTGTGTGTGCATTGACCCCGAGATTGATTCTGCAGAAACCCTGAGAGTGAGTGTGCAGAGACGCCGAGAGTGAGTGTGCAGAGACTTCGAGAGTGAGTGTGCAGCGACACCATGAGTGAGTGTGCAGAGACCCCGAGAGTGAGTGTGCAGAGAACCCGAGGGAGAGTCTGTAGAGAGCGGGAGAGTGAGTGTGCAGAGTCCCCGAGAGTGAGTGTGCAGAGACCCCGAGAGAGAGTCTGCAGAGTCCGGGAGAGTGAGTCTGCAGAGACCCCGAGAGTGTGTGTGCAGTGACCGCGAGACAGAGTCTGCAGAGACCCCGATAGTAAATGTGCGGAGGCCCCAAGAGTGAGTGTGAAGAGACCGCGAGAGTGAGTGCGCAGTGACCCCGAGAGTCAGTCTGCAGAGATACCGAGAGTGTGTGTGCAGAGACCCCGAGAGTGTGTGTGCAGAGGCCCCGAGAGTGAGTGTGCAGAGACTCCGAGAGAGAGTGTGCAGAGACCGCGAGAGTGAGTCTGCAGAGACCCCGAGAGTGTGTGTGCAGATGATCCGAGAGTGAGTGTGCAGAGACCCCGAGAGTGAGTCTGCAGAGTCCCCGAGAGTGTGTGTGCAGAGACCCCGAGAGTGAGTGTGAAGAGACCGCGTGAGTGACTGTGCAGAGACCCCGAGAGTGAGTCTGCAGAGACAACCAGAGTGAGCCTCCAATGACCCCGAGAGTGACTGCGAGGAGTCAACGAGAGTGAGTCTGCGGAGAATCCGAGAGTGAGTGTGCAGAGACCATGAGAGTGAGTCTGCAGAGTCCCCGAGAGTGTGTGTGCAGAGACCGCGAGAGTGAGTATGCAGAGACCCCGAGAGTGAGTGTGAAGAGACCACGAGAGTGACTGTGCAGAGACCCCGAGAGTGAGTCTGCAGAGACAATCAGAGTGAGTCTCCAAAGACCCCGAGAGTGACTGCGCGGAGACAGCGAGAGTGAGTCTGCGGAGAATCCGAGAGTGAGTGTGCAGAGACCATGAGAGTGAGTGTGCAGAGATCACGAGAGGGAGAGTGCAGAGACCCCTAGAGTGAGTCTGCAGAGACACGAGAGTGAGGGTGCAGAGACACCGAGAGTGAGTGTGCAGAGACCCCGAGAGTGAGTGTGCTGAGACCCCGAGAGTGAGTCTGCAGAGTCCCCGAGAGTGTGTGTGCATAGACCGCGAGAGTGAGTCTGCAGAGACCCCGAGAGTGTTTGTGCAGACGCCCCGAGAGTGAGTGTGCAGAGACTCCGAGAGTGAGTGTGCAGAGACCCCGAGAGTGAGGGTGCAGAGACACCGAGAGAAAGTCTACATAGACCCCGAGGCTGAGTGTGCAGAGTCCCCGAGAGTGAGTGTGAAGAGACCCCGAGTGTGAGTGTGCAGAGACCCCGAGAGTGTGTGTGCAGTGACCGCGAGCGAGAGTCTGCAGAGAACACGATAGAGAATGTGCGGAGGCCCCAAGACTGAGTGTGAAGAGACCGCGAGTGTGACTGTGCAGAGACACCGAGAGTGTGTGTGCAGAGACCCTGAGAGTGGGTCTGCAAAGACCCTGAGAGAGACTGTGCGGAGACACCGAGAGTGAGTCTGCGGAGACAGCGAGAGTGAGCGTGCAGAGATCATGAGAGTGTGTGTGCAGAGACCCTGAGAGTGAGTCTGCAGAGACCCCGAGAGTGAGTCTGCAAAGACCCTGAGAGAGACTGTGCGGAGACACCGAGAGTGAGTCTGCGGAGACAGCGAGAGTGAGCGTGCAGAGATCATGAGAGTGTGTGTGCAGAGACCCTGAGAGTGAGTCTGCAGAGAGCCCGAGAGTGAGTCTGCAGAGACCCCGAGAGTGTGTGTGCAGAGGCCCCGAGAGTGGGTCTGCAGAGTCCCCGAGAGTGTGTGTGCAGAGACCCCGAGAGTGAGTGGGCTGAGCCCCGAGAGTGAGTCTGCAGAGTCCCCGAGAGTGTGTGTGCAGAGACCGCGAGAGTGAGTCTGCAGAGACCCCGAGAGTGAGTCTGCAGAGTCCCCGAGAGTGTGTGTGCAGAGACCGCGAGAGTGAGTATGCAGAGACCCCGAGAGTGTCTGTGCAGAGACCCCGAGAGTGAGTCTGCAGAGACAACCAGAGTGAGTCTCCAAAGACCCCGAGAGTGACTGCGCGGTGACACCGAGAGTGAGTCTGCGGAGAATCCGAGAGTGAGTGTGCAGAGACCATGAGAGTGAGTGTGCAGAGATCACGAGAGGGAGAGTGCAGAGACCCCTAGAGTGAGTCTGCAGAGACACGAGAGTGAGAGTGCAGAAACACCGAGAGAGCGTGTGCAGAGACACCGAGAGTGTGTGTGCAGAGACCCTGAGAGTGAGTCTGCAGAGACCCCGAGAGTGTGTGTGCAGAGGCCCCGAGAGTGGGTCTGCAGAGTCCCCGAGAGTGTGTGTGCAGAGACCCCGAGAGTGAGTGGGCTGAGCCCCGAGAGTGAGTCTGCAGAGTCCCCGAGAGTGTGTGTGCAGAGACCGCGAGAGTGAGTCTGCAGAGACCCCGAGAGTGTTTGTGCAGACGCCCCGAGAGTGAGTGTGCAGAGACTCCGAGAGTGAGTGTGCAGAGACCCCGAGAGTGAGGGTGCAGAGACACCGAGAGTGAGTGTGCAGAGACCCCGAGAGTGTGTGTGCATTTACCCCAAGTGTGATTGAGCAGAGACCCTGAGAGTGAGTCTGCAGAGGCCCCGAGAGTGAGTGTGTAGAGACACCGAGAGTGAGTGTGCAGAGACGCTGAGAGTGAGTCTGCAGAGACACCGAGAGTGAGTGTGCAGAGATCCCGAGAGTGAGTGTGCGGAGACCCTGAGAGCGAGTCTGCAGAGACCCCGAGAGCGAGTGTGCGGACACCCAGAGAGAGAGTGTGCGGAGACACCGAAAGAGTGAGTCTGCAGAGGCGCCGAGAGTGAGTGCCCAGAGACCCCGTGAGTGAGTGTGCAGAGACCCCGAGAGTTTTTGTGCATAGAGCCCGTGTGAGTGTGCAGAGATCCCGAGAGAGTGTGTGCAGAGACCCTGAGAGTGCGTTTGCAGAGACTCCGAGAGTGAGTGTGCAGAGACCCCGAGCGTGTGTGTTCAGAGACCCCGAGAGTGTGTGTGCGGAGACCCTGAGAGAGAGTGTGCGGAGACCCCGAGAGTGAGTGTGCAGGTACCCAAAGTGTGTGTGTGCATTGACCCCGAGATTGATTCTGCAGAAACCCTGAGAGTGAGTGTGCAGAGACGCCGAGAGTGAGTGTGCAGAGACTTCGAGAGTGAGTGTGCAGCGACACCATGAGTGAGTGTGCAGAGACCCCGAGAGTGAGTGTGCAGAGAACCCGAGGGAGAGTCTGTAGAGAGCGGGAGAGTGAGTGTGCAGAGTCCCCGAGAGTGAGTGTGCAGAGACCCCGAGAGAGAGTCTGCAGAGTCCGGGAGAGTGAGTCTGCAGAGACCCCGAGAGTGTGTGTGCAGTGACCGCGAGACAGAGTCTGCAGAGACCCCGATAGTAAATGTGCGGAGGCCCCAAGAGTGAGTGTGAAGAGACCGCGAGAGTGAGTGCGCAGTGACCCCGAGAGTCAGTCTGCAGAGATACCGAGAGTGTGTGCGCAGAGACCCCGAGAGTGTGTGTGCAGAGGCCCCGAGAGTGAGTGTGCAGAGACTCCGAGAGAGAGTGTGCAGAGACCGCGAGAGTGAGTCTGCAGAGACCCCGAGAGTGTGTGTGCAGATGATCCGAGAGTGAGTGTGCAGAGACCCCGAGAGTGAGTCTGCAGAGTCCCCGAGAGTGTGTGTGCAGAGACCCCGAGAGTGAGTGTGAAGAGACCGCGTGAGTGACTGTGCAGAGACCCCGAGAGTGAGTCTGCAGAGACAACCAGAGTGAGTCTCCAATGACCCCGAGAGTGACTGCGAGGAGTCAACGAGAGTGAGTCTGCGGAGAATCCGAGAGTGAGTGTGCAGAGACCATGAGAGTGAGTCTGCAGAGTCCCCGAGAGTGTGTGTGCAGAGACCGCGAGAGTGAGTATGCAGAGACCCCGAGAGTGAGTGTGAAGAGACCACGAGAGTGACTGTGCAGAGACCCCGAGAGTGAGTCTGCAGAGACAATCAGAGTGAGTCTCCAAAGACCCCGAGAGTGACTGCGCGGAGACACCGAGAGTGAGTCTGCGGAGAATCCGAGAGTGAGTGTGCAGAGACCATGAGAGTGAGTGTGCAGAGATCACGAGAGGGAGAGTGCAGAGACCCCTAGAGTGAGTCTGCAGAGACACGAGAGTGAGGGTGCAGAGACACCGAGAGTGAGTGTGCAGAGACCCCGAGAGTGAGTGTGCTGAGACCCCGAGAGTGAGTCTGCAGAGTCCCCGAGAGTGTGTGTGCATAGACCGCGAGAGTGAGTCTGCAGAGACCCCGAGAGTGTTTGTGCAGACGCCCCGAGAGTGAGTGTGCAGAGACTCCGAGAGTGAGTGTGCAGAGACCCCGAGAGTGAGGGTGCAGAGACACCGAGAGAAAGTCTACATAGACCCCGAGGCTGAGTGTGCAGAGTCCCCGAGAGTGAGTGTGAAGAGACCCCGAGTGTGAGTGTGCAGAGACCCCGAGAGTGTGTGTGCAGTGACCGCGAGCGAGAGTCTGCAGAGAACACGATAGAGAATGTGCGGAGGCCCCAAGACTGAGTGTGAAGAGACCGCGAGTGTGACTGTGCAGAGACACCGAGAGTGTGTGTGCAGAGACCCTGAGAGTGAGTCTGCAAAGACCCTGAGAGAGACTGTGCGGAGACACCGAGAGTGAGTCTGCGGAGACAGCGAGAGTGAGCGTGCAGAGATCATGAGAGTGTGTGTGCAGAGACCCTGAGAGTGAGTCTGCAGAGACCCCGAGAGTGAGTCTGCAAAGACCCTGAGAGAGACTGTGCGGAGACACCGAGAGTGAGTCTGCGGAGACAGCGAGAGTGAGCGTGCAGAGATCATGAGAGTGAGTGTGCAGAGACCATGAGAGTGAGTGTGCAGAGATCACGAGAGGGAGAGTGCAGAGACCCCTAGAGTGAGTCTGCAGAGACACGAGAGTGAGAGTGCAGAAACACCGAGAGAGCGTGTGCAGAGACACCGAGAGTGTGTGTGCAGAGACCCTGAGAGTGAGTCTGCAGAGACCCCGAGAGTGTGTGTGCAGAGGCCCCGAGAGTGGGTCTGCAGAGTCCCCGAGATTGTGTGTGCAGAGACCCGGAGAGTGAGTGGGCTGAGCCCCGAGAGTGAGTCTGCAGAGTCCCCGAGAGTGTGTGTGCAGAGACCGCGAGAGTGAGTCTGCAGAGACCCCGAGAGTGAGTCTGCAGAGTCCCCGAGAGTGTGTGTGCAGAGACCGCGAGAGTGAGTATGCAGAGACCCCGAGAGTGAGTGTGAAGAGACCGAGAGAGTGACTGTGCAGAGACCCCGAGAGTGAGTCTGCAGAGACAACCAGAGTGAGTCTCCAAAGACCCCGAGAGTGACTGCGCGGTGACACCGAGAGTGAGTCTGCGGAGAATCCGAGAGTGAGTGTGCAGAGACCATGAGAGTGAGTGTGCAGAGATCACGAGAGGGAGAGTGCAGAGACCCCTAGAGTGAGTCTGCAGAGACACGAGAGTGAGAGTGCAGAGACACCGAGAGAGCGTGTGCAGAGACACCGAGAGTGAGTGTGCAGAGACCCCGAGAGTGAGTGTGCAGTGACCCCGAGAGTGAGTGTGCAGAGACCCCGAGTGTGTGTGTGCAGAGGCCCTGAGAGTGTCTAAAGAGACCCCGAGAGTGAGTGTGCAGAGACCCCGAGAGTGAGTCTGCAGAGACCCCTAGAGTGAGTGTGCAGAGACACCGAGAGTGAGTGTGCAGAGACCCCGAGTGTGTGTGTGCAGAGGCCCTGAGAGTGTCTAAAGAGACCCCGAGAGTGAGTGTGCAGAGACCCCGAGAGTGAGTCTGCAGAGACCCCGAGAGTGTGTGTGCAGAGGCCCCGAGAGTGGGTCTGCAGAGTCCCCGAGAGTGTGTGTGCAGAGACCCCGAGAGTGAGTGGGCTGAGACCCCGCGAGTGAGTCTGCAGAGTCCCCGAGATTGTGTGTGCCGAGACCGCGAGAGTGAGTATGCAGAGACCCCGAGAGTGAGTGTGAAGAGACCGCGAGAGTGACTGTGCAGAGACCCCGAGAGTGAGTCTGCAGAGACAACCAGAGTGAGTCTCCAAAGACCCCGAGAGTGACTGCGCGGAGTCACCGAGAGTGAGTCTGCAGAGACCCCGAGAGTGTGTGTGCAGAGGCCCCGAGAGTGAGTGCGTAGAGACCCCGAGAGTGAGTCTGCAAAGTCCCCGAGAATGTGTGTGCAGAGACCGCGAGAGTGAGTGTGCAGAGACCCCGAGAGTGAGTCTGCAGAGGCCCTGAGAGTGTCTAAAGAGACCCCGAGAGTGAGTGTGCAGAGACCCCGAGAGTGAGTCTGCAGAGACCCCTAGAGTGAGTGTGCAGAGACACCGAGAGTGAGTGTGCATTCACCCCGAGGGTGATTCTGCAGATACCCTTAGAGTGGGTGTGCAAAGACACCGAGAGTGTGTGTGCAGAGAACCCGAGAGTGTGCGTGCAGAGACCCCGAGAGTGAGTGTGCAGAGACACCGAGAGAAAGTGTGCAGAGACCCCGAGAGTGAGTGTGCAGAGACACGAGAATGATTCTGCAGATACCCCGAGTGTGTGTGTGCATTGGCCCCGAGAGTGAGTGTGCAGAGACCCCGAGAGTGTGTGTGCATTTACCCCAAGTGTGATTGAGCAGAGACGCTGAGAGTGAGTCTGCAGAGGCCCCGAGAGTGAGTGTGTAGAGACACCGAGAGTGAGTGTGCAGAGACGCTGAGAGTGAGTCTGCAGAGACACCGAGAGTGAGTGTGCAGAGATCCCGAGAGTGAGTGTGCGGAGACCCTGAGAGCGAGTCTGCAGAGACCCCGAGAGCGAGTGTGCGGACACCCAGAGAGAGAGTGTGCGGAGACACCGAGAGTGTGTGTGCATAGACCCCGAAAGAGTGAGTCTGCAGAGGCGCCGAGAGTGAGTGCCCAGAGACCCCGTGAGTGAGTGTGCAGAGACCCCGAGAGTTTTTGTGCATAGAGCCCGTGTGAGTGTGCAGAGATCCCGAGAGAGTGCGTGCAGAGACCCTGAGAGTGCGTTTACAGAGACTCCGAGAGTGAGTGTGCAGAGACCCCGAGCGTGTGTGTTCAGAGACCCCGAGAGTGTGTGTGCGGAGACCCTGAGAGAGAGTGTGCGGAGACCCCGAGAGTGAGTGTGCAGGTACCCAAAGTGTGTGTGTGCATTGACCCCGAGATTGATTCTGCAGAAACCCTGAGAGTGAGTGTGCAGAGACGCCGAGAGTGAGTGTGCAGAGACTTCGAGAGTGAGGGTGCAGCGACACCATGAGTGAGTGTGCAGAGACCCCGACAGTGTGTGGAGAGACCCTGAGTGTGAGTGTGCAGAGACCACGAGAGTGAGTGTGCAGAGATACCGAGAGAAACTGTGCAGGGAAATGGAGAGTGAGTGTGCATTGACCCCGAGAGACAGTGTGCAGAGACACCGTGAGTGAGTGTGCAGAGACCCCAACAGTGTGTGGAGAGACCCCGAAACTGAGTGTGCAGAGACCCCAAAAGTGAGTCTGCAGAGACCCAGAGAGTGTGTGTGCGGAGACCCTGAGTGAGAGTGTGCGGAGACCCCGAGAGTGAGTGTGCTGGTACCCCGAGAGTTTGTGTGCATTCACCCCGAGGGTGATTCTGCAGATACCCTTAGAGTGAGTGTGCAAAGACACAGAGAGTGTGTGTGCATTGACCCCGAGAGTGACTCTGCAGAGACCCCGAGAGTGAGTGTGTAGAGACACGGAGAGTGAGTGTTCAGAGACCCCGAGAGTGACTCTGCAGAGACCCCGAGAGTGAGTGTGTAGAGACACGGAGAGAAAGTCTACATAGACCCCGAGGCTGAGTGTGCAGAGTCCCCGAGAGTGAGTGTGAAGAGACCCCGAGTGTGAGTGTGCAGAGACCCCGAGAGTGTGTGTGCAGTGACCGCGAGCGAGAGTCTGCAGAGAACACGATAGAGAATGTGCGGAGGCCCCAAGACTGAGTGTGAAGAGACCGCGAGTGTGACTGTGCAGAGACACCGAGAGTGTGTGTGCAGAGACCCTGAGAGTGAGTCTGCAAAGACCCTGAGAGAGACTGTGCGGAGACACCGAGAGTGAGTCTGCGGAGACAGCGAGAGTGAGCGTGCAGAGATCATGAGAGTGTGTGTGCAGAGACCCTGAGAGTGAGTCTGCAGAGACCCCGAGAGTGAGTCTGCAAAGACCCTGAGAGAGACTGTGCGGAGACACCGAGAGTGAGTCTGCGGAGACAGCGAGAGTGAGCGTGCAGAGATCATGAGAGTGTGTGTGCAGAGACCCTGAGAGTGAGTCTGCAGAGAGCCCGAGAGTGAGTCTGCAGAGACCCCGAGAGTGTGTGTGCAGAGGCCCCGAGAGTGGGTCTGCAGAGTCCCCGAGAGTGTGTGTGCAGAGACCCCGAGAGTGAGTGGGCTGAGCCCCGAGAGTGAGTCTGCAGAGTCCCCGAGAGTGTGTGTGCAGAGACCGCGAGAGTGAGTCTGCAGAGACCCCGAGAGTGAGTCTGCAGAGTCCCCGAGAGTGTGTGTGCAGAGACCGCGAGAGTGAGTATGCAGAGACCCCGAGAGTGTCTGTGCAGAGACCCCGAGAGTGAGTCTGCAGAGACAACCAGAGTGAGTCTCCAAAGACCCCGAGAGTGACTGCGCGGTGACACCGAGAGTGAGTCTGCGGAGAATCCGAGAGTGAGTGTGCAGAGACCATGAGAGTGAGTGTGCAGAGATCACGAGAGGGAGAGTGCAGAGACCCCTAGAGTGAGTCTGCAGAGACACGAGAGTGAGAGTGCAGAAACACCGAGAGAGCGTGTGCAGAGACACCGAGAGTGTGTGTGCAGAGACCCTGAGAGTGAGTCTGCAGAGACCCCGAGAGTGTGTGTGCAGAGGCCCCGAGAGTGGGTCTGCAGAGTCCCCGAGAGTGTGTGTGCAGAGACCCCGAGAGTGAGTGGGCTGAGCCCCGAGAGTGAGTCTGCAGAGTCCCCGAGAGTGTGTGTGCAGAGACCGCGAGAGTGAGTCTGCAGAGACCCCGAGAGTGAGTCTGCAGAGTCCCCGAGAGTGTGTGTGCAGAGACCGCGAGAGTGAGTATGCAGAGACCCCGAGAGTGAGTGTGAAGAGACCGAGAGAGTGACTGTGCAGAGACCCCGAGAGTGAGTCTGCAGAGACAACCAGAGTGAGTCTCCAAAGACCCCGAGAGTGACTGCGCGGTGACACCGAGAGTGAGTCTGCGGAGAATCCGAGAGTGAGTGTGCAGAGACCATGAGAGTGAGTGTGCAGAGATCACGAGAGGGAGAGTGCAGAGACCCCTAGAGTGAGTCTGCAGAGACACGAGAGTGAGAGTGCAGAGACACCGAGAGAGCGTGTGCAGAGACACCGAGAGTGAGTGTGCAGAGACCCCGAGAGTGAGTGTGCAGTGACCCCGAGAGTGAGTGTGCAGAGACCCCGAGTGTGTGTGTGCAGAGGCCCTGAGAGTGTCTAAAGAGACCCCGAGAGTGAGTGTGCAGAGACCCCGAGAGTGAGTCTGCAGAGACCCCTAGAGTGAGTGTGCAGAGACACCGAGAGTGAGTGTGCAGAGACCCCGAGTGTGTGTGTGCAGAGGCCCTGAGAGTGTCTAAAGAGACCCCGAGAGTGAGTGTGCAGAGACCCCGAGAGTGAGTCTGCAGAGACCCCGAGAGTGTGTGTGCAGAGGCCCCGAGAGTGGGTCTGCAGAGTCCCCGAGAGTGTGTGTGCAGAGACCCCGAGAGTGAGTGGGCTGAGACCCCGCGAGTGAGTCTGCAGAGTCCCCGAGAGTGTGTGTGCAGAGACCGCGAGAGTGAGTCTGCAGAGACCCCGAGAGTGAGTCTGCAGAGTCCCCGAGATTGTGTGTGCCGAGACCGCGAGAGTGAGTATGCAGAGACCCCGAGAGTGAGTGTGAAGAGACCGCGAGAGTGACTGTGCAGAGACCCCGAGAGTGAGTCTGCAGAGACAACCAGAGTGAGTCTCCAAAGACCCCGAGAGTGACTGCGCGGAGTCACCGAGAGTGAGTCTGCAGAGACCCCGAGAGTGTGTGTGCAGAGGCCCCGAGAGTGAGTGCGTAGAGACCCCGAGAGTGAGTCTGCAAAGTCCCCGAGAATGTGTGTGCAGAGACCGCGAGAGTGAGTGTGCAGAGACCCCGAGAGTGAGTCTGCAGAGGCCCTGAGAGTGTCTAAAGAGACCCCGAGAGTGAGTGTGCAGAGACCCCGAGAGTGAGTCTGCAGAGACCCCTAGAGTGAGTGTGCAGAGACACCGAGAGTGAGTGTGCATTCACCCCGAGGGTGATTCTGCAGATACCCTTAGAGTGGGTGTGCAAAGACACCGAGAGTGTGTGTGCAGAGAACCCGAGAGTGTGCGTGCAGAGACCCCGAGAGTGAGTGTGCAGAGACACCGAGAGAAAGTGTGCAGAGACCCCGAGAGTGAGTGTGCAGAGACACGAGAATGATTCTGCAGATACCCCGAGTGTGTGTGTGCATTGACCCCGAGAGTGAGTGTGCAGAGACCCCGAGAGTGTGTGTGCATTTACCCCAAGTGTGATTGAGCAGAGACCCTGAGAGTTAGTCTGCAGAGGCCCCGAGAGTGAGTGTGTAGAGACACCGAGAGTGAGTGTGCAGAGACGCTGAGAGTGAGTCTGCAGAGACACCGAGAGTGAGTGTGCAGAGATCCCGAGAGTGAGTGTGCGGAGACCCTGAGAGCGAGTCTGCAGAGACCCCGAGAGCGAGTGTGCGGACACCCAGAGAGAGAGTGTGCGGAGACACCGAGAGTGTGTGTGCATAGACCCCGAAAGAGTGAGTCTGCAGAGGCGCCGAGAGTGAGTGCCCAGAGACACCGTGAGTGAGTGTGCAGAGACCCCGAGAGTTTTTGTGCATAGAGCCCGTGTGAGTGTGCAGAGATCCCGAGAGAGTGTGTGCAGAGACCCTGAGAGTGCGTTTGCAGAGACTCCGAGAGTGAGTGTGCAGAGACCCCGAGCGTGTGTGTTCAGAGACCCCGAGAGTGTGTGTGCGGAGACCCTGAGAGAGAGTGTGTAGAGACCCCGAGAGTGAGTGTGCAGAGACCCCCAGAGTGTGCGTGCATAGACTCCGAGAGAGAGTGTGCAGAGACACCGAGAGAAAGTGTGCAGAGACCACGAGAGTGAGTGTGCAGAGACCCCGAGAGTGAGTGTGTAGAGACACGGAGAGTGAGTGTTCAGAGACCCAGAGAGTGTGGGTGCGGAGACCCTGAGAGAGAGTGTGTAGAGACACAGAGAGTGAGTGTGCAGAGACCACGAGAATGAGTGTGCATAGACCCTGAGAGTGAGTGTGCAGGGACCCTGAGAGTGAGTCTGTAGAGACCCCGAGTGTGCGTGTGCAGAGACCCCCAGAGTCAGTGTGTAGAGACAACGAGAGTGAGCGTGCGGAGACCCTGAGAGCGAGTCTGCAGAGACCCCGAGAGTGAGTGTGCGGACATCCAGAGAGAGAGTGTGCGGAGACACCGTGAGTGTGTGTGCATTGACCCCGAGAGTGAGTCTGCAGAGACCCCCGAGAGTGAGTGTGCAGAGACACCAAGTGTGAGTGTGCAGAGACCCTGAGAGTGTCTGCAGATGCGCCGAGAGTGAGTGCGCAGAGACCCCGTGAGTGAGTGTGCAGAGACCCCGAGAGTGTGTGTGCATAGACCCCGAGTGAGTGTGCACAGACCCCGCGAGAGTGTGTGCATAGACCATGAGAGTGCGTTTGCAGAGACTCCGAGAGTGAGTGTGCAGAGACCCCGAGAGTGTGCGTGCGGAGACCCTGAGAGAGAGTGTGTAGAGACCCCGAGAGTGAGTGTGCAGAGACCCCGAGAGTGTGCGTGCATAGACTCCGAGAGAGAGTGTGCAGAGACACCGAGAGAAAGTGTGCAGAGACCACGAGAGTGAGTGTGCAGAGACACGAGAATGAGTCTGCAGATACCCCGAGTGTGTGTGTGCATTCACCCCGAGTGTGATTCTGCAGAAACCCTGAGAGTGAGTTTGCAAAGACACAGAGAGTGTGTGTGCATTGACCCCGAGAGTGACTCTACAGAGACCCCGAGAATGAGTGTGTAGAGACACCGAGAGTGAGTGTGCAGAGAACCCGAGAGTTAGTCTGCAGAGACACCTAGAGTGAGTGTGCAGAGATACCGAGAGAAACTGTGCAGGGAAATGGAGAGTGAGTGTGCATTGACCCCGAGAGACAGTGTGCAGAGACACCGTGAGTGAGTGTGCAGAGACCCCAACAGTGTGTGGAGAGACCCCGAAACTGAGTGTGCAGAGACCCCAAAAGTGAGTCTGCAGAGACCCAGAGAGTGTGTGTGCGGAGACCCTGAGTGAGAGTGTGCGGAGACCCCGAGAGTGAGTGTGCTGGTACCCCGAGAGTTTGTGTGCATTCACCCCGAGGGTGATTCTGCAGATACCCTTAGAGTGAGTGTGCAAAGACACAGAGAGTGTGTGTGCATTGACCCCGAGAGTGACTCTGCAGAGACCCCGAGAGTGAGTGTGTAGAGACACGGAGAGTGAGTGTTCAGAGACCCCGAGAGTGACTCTGCAGAGACCCCGAGAGTAAGTGTGTAGAGACACGGAGAGTGAGTGTTCAGAGACCCAGAGAGTGTGGGTGCGGAGACCCTGAGAGAGAGTGTGTAGAGACACAGAGTGTGAGTGTGCAGAGACCCTGAGTGTGATTCTGCAGAAACCCTGAGAGTGAGTGTGCAGAGACCCCGAGAGTGTGTGTGCATTCACCCCGAGTGTGAATGTGCAGATACCCCGAGAGTGAGTGTGCAGAGACCACGAGAATGAGTGTGCAGAGACCCTGAGAGTGAGTGTGCAGGGACCCTGAGAGTGAGTCTGTAGAGACCCCGAGTGTGCGTGTGCAGAGACCCCGAGAGTCAGTGTGTAGAGACAACGAGAGTGAGCGTGCGGAGACCCTGAGAGCGAGTCTGCAGAGACCCCGAGAGTGAGTGTGCGGACATCCAGAGAGAGAGTGTGCGGAGACACCGTGAGTGTGTGTGCATTGACCCCGAGAGTGAGTCTGCAGAGACCCCGAGAGTGAGTGCGCAGAGACCCCGTGAGTGAGTGTGCAGAGACCCCGAGAGTGTGTGTGCATAGACCGCGAGCGAGAGTCTGCAGAGAACACGATAGAGAATGTGCGGAGGCCCCAAGACTGAGTGTGAAGAGACCGCGAGTGTGACTGTGCAGAGACACCGAGAGTGTGTGTGCAGAGACCCTGAGAGTGAGTCTGCAAAGACCCTGAGAGAGACTGTGCGGAGACACCGAGAGTGAGTCTGCGGAGACAGCGAGAGTGAGCGTGCAGAGATCATGAGAGTGTGTGTGCAGAGACCCTGAGAGTGAGTCTACAGAGACCCCGAGAGTGAGTCTGCAAAGACCCTGAGAGAGACTGTGCGGAGACACCGAGAGTGAGTCTGCGGAGACAGCGAGAGTGAGCGTGCAGAGATCATGAGAGTGTGTGTGCAGAGACCCTGAGAGTGAGTCTGCAGAGAGCCCGAGAGTGAGTCTGCAGAGACCCCGAGAGTGTGTGTGCAGAGGCCCCGAGAGTGGGTCTGCAGAGTCCCCGAGAGTGTGTGTGCAGAGACCCCGAGAGTGAGTGGGCTGAGCCCCGAGAGTGAGTCTGCAGAGTCCCTGAGAGTGTGTGTGCAGAGACCGCGAGAGTGAGTCTGCAGAGACCCCGAGAGTGAGTCTGCAGAGTCCCCGAGAGTGTGTGTGCAGAGACCGCGAGAGTGAGTATGCAGAGACCCCGAGAGTGTCTGTGCAGAGACCCCGAGAGTGAGTCTGCAGAGACAACCAGAGTGAGTCTCCAAAGACCCCGAGAGTGACTGCGCGGTGACACCGAGAGTGAGTCTGCGGAGAATCCGAGAGTGAGTGTGCAGAGACCATGAGAGTGAGTGTGCAGAGATCACGAGAGGGAGAGTGCAGAGACCCCTAGAGTGAGTCTGCAGAGACACGAGAGTGAGAGTGCAGAAACACCGAGAGAGCGTGTGCAGAGACACCGAGAGTGTGTGTGCAGAGACCCTGAGAGTGAGTCTGCAGAGACCCCGAGAGTGTGTGTGCAGAGGCCCCGAGAGTGGGTCTGCAGAGTCCCCGAGAGTGTGTGTGCAGAGACCCCGAGAGTGAGTGGGCTGAGCCCCGAGTGTGAGTCTGCAGAGTCCCCGAGAGTGTGTGTGCAGAGACCGCGAGAGTGAGTCTGCAGAGACCCCGAGAGTGTTTGTGCAGACGCCCCGAGAGTGAGTGTGCAGAGACTCCGAGAGTGAGTGTGCAGAGACCCCGAGAGTGAGGGTGCAGAGACACCGAGAGTGAGTGTGCAGAGACCCCGAGAGTGTGTGTGCATTTACCCCAAGTGTGATTGAGCAGAGACCCTGAGAGTGAGTCTGCAGAGGCCCCGAGAGTGAGTGTGTAGAGACACCGAGAGTGAGTGTGCAGAGACGCTGAGAGTGAGTCTGCAGAGACACCGAGAGTGAGTGTGCAGAGATCCCGAGAGTGAGTGTGCGGAGACCCTGAGAGCGAGTCTGCAGAGACCCCGAGAGCGAGTGTGCGGACACCCAGAGAGAGAGTGTGCGGAGACACCGAAAGAGTGAGTCTGCAGAGGCGCCGAGAGTGAGTGCCCAGAGACCCCGTGAGTGAGTGTGCAGAGACCCCGAGAGTTTTTGTGCATAGAGCCCGTGTGAGTGTGCAGAGATCCCGAGAGAGTGTGTGCAGAGACCCTGAGAGTGCGTTTGCAGAGACTCCGAGAGTGAGTGTGCAGAGACCCCGAGCGTGTGTGTTCAGAGACCCCGAGAGTGTGTGTGCGGAGACCCTGAGAGAGAGTGTGCGGAGACCCCGAGAGTGAGTGTGCAGGTACCCAAAGTGTGTGTGTGCATTGACCCCGAGATTGATTCTGCAGAAACCCTGAGAGTGAGTGTGCAGAGACGCCGAGAGTGAGTGTGCAGAGACTTCGAGAGTGAGTGTGCAGCGACACCATGAGTGAGTGTGCAGAGACCCCGAGAGTGAGTGTGCAGAGAACCCGAGGGAGAGTCTGTAGAGAGCGGGAGAGTGAGTGTGCAGAGTCCCCGAGAGTGAGTGTGCAGAGACCCCGAGAGAGAGTCTGCAGAGTCCGGGAGAGTGAGTCTGCAGAGACCCCGAGAGTGTGTGTGCAGTGACCGCGAGACAGAGTCTGCAGAGACCCCGATAGTAAATGTGCGGAGGCCCCAAGAGTGAGTGTGAAGAGACCGCGAGAGTGAGTGCGCAGTGACCCCGAGAGTCAGTCTGCAGAGATACCGAGAGTGTGTGTGCAGAGACCCCGAGAGTGTGTGTGCAGAGGCCCCGAGAGTGAGTGTGCAGAGACTCCGAGAGAGAGTGTGCAGAGACCGCGAGAGTGAGTCTGCAGAGACCCCGAGAGTGTGTGTGCAGATGATCCGAGAGTGAGTGTGCAGAGACCCCGAGAGTGAGTCTGCAGAGTCCCCGAGAGTGTGTGTGCAGAGACCCCGAGAGTGAGTGTGAAGAGACCGCGTGAGTGACTGTGCAGAGACCCCGAGAGTGAGTCTGCAGAGACAACCAGAGTGAGCCTCCAATGACCCCGAGAGTGACTGCGAGGAGTCAACGAGAGTGAGTCTGCGGAGAATCCGAGAGTGAGTGTGCAGAGACCATGAGAGTGAGTCTGCAGAGTCCCCGAGAGTGTGTGTGCAGAGACCGCGAGAGTGAGTATGCAGAGACCCCGAGAGTGAGTGTGAAGAGACCACGAGAGTGACTGTGCAGAGACCCCGAGAGTGAGTCTGCAGAGACAATCAGAGTGAGTCTCCAAAGACCCCGAGAGTGACTGCGCGGAGACACCGAGAGTGAGTCTGCGGAGAATCCGAGAGTGAGTGTGCAGAGACCATGAGAGTGAGTGTGCAGAGATCACGAGAGGGAGAGTGCAGAGACCCCTAGAGTGAGTCTGCAGAGACACGAGAGTGAGGGTGCAGAGACACCGAGAGTGAGTGTGCAGAGACCCCGAGAGTGAGTGTGCTGAGACCCCGAGAGTGAGTCTGCAGAGTCCCCGAGAGTGTGTGTGCATAGACCGCGAGAGTGAGTCTGCAGAGACCCCGAGAGTGTTTGTGCAGACGCCCCGAGAGTGAGTGTGCAGAGACTCCGAGAGTGAGTGTGCAGAGACCCCGAGAGTGAGGGTGCAGAGACACCGAGAGAAAGTCTACATAGACCCCGAGGCTGAGTGTGCAGAGTCCCCGAGAGTGAGTGTGAAGAGACCCCGAGTGTGAGTGTGCAGAGACCCCGAGAGTGTGTGTGCAGTGACCGCGAGCGAGAGTCTGCAGAGAACACGATAGAGAATGTGCGGAGGCCCCAAGACTGAGTGTGAAGAGACCGCGAGTGTGACTGTGCAGAGACACCGAGAGTGTGTGTGCAGAGACCCTGAGAGTGGGTCTGCAAAGACCCTGAGAGAGACTGTGCGGAGACACCGAGAGTGAGTCTGCGGAGACAGCGAGAGTGAGCGTGCAGAGATCATGAGAGTGTGTGTGCAGAGACCCTGAGAGTGAGTCTGCAGAGACCCCGAGAGTGAGTCTGCAAAGACCCTGAGAGAGACTGTGCGGAGACACCGAGAGTGAGTCTGCGGAGACAGCGAGAGTGAGCGTGCAGAGATCATGAGAGTGTGTGTGCAGAGACCCTGAGAGTGAGTCTGCAGAGAGCCCGAGAGTGAGTCTGCAGAGACCCCGAGAGTGTGTGTGCAGAGGCCCCGAGAGTGGGTCTGCAGAGTCCCCGAGAGTGTGTGTGCAGAGACCCCGAGAGTGAGTGGGCTGAGCCCCGAGAGTGAGTCTGCAGAGTCCCCGAGAGTGTGTGTGCAGAGACCGCGAGAGTGAGTCTGCAGAGACCCCGAGAGTGAGTCTGCAGAGTCCCCGAGAGTGTGTGTGCAGAGACCGCGAGAGTGAGTATGCAGAGACCCCGAGAGTGTCTGTGCAGAGACCCCGAGAGTGAGTCTGCAGAGACAACCAGAGTGAGTCTCCAAAGACCCCGAGAGTGACTGCGCGGTGACACCGAGAGTGAGTCTGCGGAGAATCCGAGAGTGAGTGTGCAGAGACCATGAGAGTGAGTGTGCAGAGATCACGAGAGGGAGAGTGCAGAGACCCCTAGAGTGAGTCTGCAGAGACACGAGAGTGAGAGTGCAGAAACACCGAGAGAGCGTGTGCAGAGACACCGAGAGTGTGTGTGCAGAGACCCTGAGAGTGAGTCTGCAGAGACCCCGAGAGTGTGTGTGCAGAGGCCCCGAGAGTGGGTCTGCAGAGTCCCCGAGAGTGTGTGTGCAGAGACCCCGAGAGTGAGTGGGCTGAGCCCCGAGAGTGAGTCTGCAGAGTCCCCGAGAGTGTGTGTGCAGAGACCGCGAGAGTGAGTCTGCAGAGACCCCGAGAGTGTTTGTGCAGACGCCCCGAGAGTGAGTGTGCAGAGACTCCGAGAGTGAGTGTGCAGAGACCCCGAGAGTGAGGGTGCAGAGACACCGAGAGTGAGTGTGCAGAGACCCCGAGAGTGTGTGTGCATTTACCCCAAGTGTGATTGAGCAGAGACCCTGAGAGTGAGTCTGCAGAGGCCCCGAGAGTGAGTGTGTAGAGACACCGAGAGTGAGTGTGCAGAGACGCTGAGAGTGAGTCTGCAGAGACACCGAGAGTGAGTGTGCAGAGATCCCGAGAGTGAGTGTGCGGAGACCCTGAGAGCGAGTCTGCAGAGACCCCGAGAGCGAGTGTGCGGACACCCAGAGAGAGAGTGTGCGGAGACACCGAAAGAGTGAGTCTGCAGAGGCGCCGAGAGTGAGTGCCCAGAGACCCCGTGAGTGAGTGTGCAGAGACCCCGAGAGTTTTTGTGCATAGAGCCCGTGTGAGTGTGCAGAGATCCCGAGAGAGTGTGTGCAGAGACCCTGAGAGTGCGTTTGCAGAGACTCCGAGAGTGAGTGTGCAGAGACCCCGAGCGTGTGTGTTCAGAGACCCCGAGAGTGTGTGTGCGGAGACCCTGAGAGAGAGTGTGCGGAGACCCCGAGAGTGAGTGTGCAGGTACCCAAAGTGTGTGTGTGCATTGACCCCGAGATTGATTCTGCAGAAACCCTGAGAGTGAGTGTGCAGAGACGCCGAGAGTGAGTGTGCAGAGACTTCGAGAGTGAGTGTGCAGCGACACCATGAGTGAGTGTGCAGAGACCCCGAGAGTGAGTGTGCAGAGAACCCGAGGGAGAGTCTGTAGAGAGCGGGAGAGTGAGTGTGCAGAGTCCCCGAGAGTGAGTGTGCAGAGACCCCGAGAGAGAGTCTGCAGAGTCCGGGAGAGTGAGTCTGCAGAGACCCCGAGAGTGTGTGTGCAGTGACCGCGAGACAGAGTCTGCAGAGACCCCGATAGTAAATGTGCGGAGGCCCCAAGAGTGAGTGTGAAGAGACCGCGAGAGTGAGTGCGCAGTGACCCCGAGAGTCAGTCTGCAGAGATACCGAGAGTGTGTGTGCAGAGACCCCGAGAGTGTGTGTGCAGAGGCCCCGAGAGTGAGTGTGCAGAGACTCCGAGAGAGAGTGTGCAGAGACCGCGAGAGTGAGTCTGCAGAGACCCCGAGAGTGTGTGTGCAGATGATCCGAGAGTGAGTGTGCAGAGACCCCGAGAGTGAGTCTGCAGAGTCCCCGAGAGTGTGTGTGCAGAGACCCCGAGAGTGAGTGTGAAGAGACCGCGTGAGTGACTGTGCAGAGACCCCGAGAGTGAGTCTGCAGAGACAACCAGAGTGAGTCTCCAATGACCCCGAGAGTGACTGCGAGGAGTCAACGAGAGTGAGTCTGCGGAGAATCCGAGAGTGAGTGTGCAGAGACCATGAGAGTGAGTCTGCAGAGTCCCCGAGAGTGTGTGTGCAGAGACCGCGAGAGTGAGTATGCAGAGACCCCGAGAGTGAGTGTGAAGAGACCACGAGAGTGACTGTGCAGAGACCCCGAGAGTGAGTCTGCAGAGACAATCAGAGTGAGTCTCCAAAGACCCCGAGAGTGACTGCGCGGAGACACCGAGAGTGAGTCTGCGGAGAATCCGAGAGTCAGTGTGCAGAGACCATGAGAGTGAGTGTGCAGAGATCACGAGAGGGAGAGTGCAGAGACCCCTAGAGTGAGTCTGCAGAGACACGAGAGTGAGGGTGCAGAGACACCGAGAGTGAGTGTGCAGAGACCCCGAGAGTGAGTGTGCTGAGACCCCGAGAGTGAGTCTGCAGAGTCCCCGAGAGTGTGTGTGCATAGACCGCGAGAGTGAGTCTGCAGAGACCCCGAGAGTGTTTGTGCAGACGCCCCGAGAGTGAGTGTGCAGAGACTCCGAGAGTGAGTGTGCAGAGACCCCGAGAGTGAGGGTGCAGAGACACCGAGAGAAAGTCTACATAGACCCCGAGGCTGAGTGTGCAGAGTCCCCGAGAGTGAGTGTGAAGAGACCCCGAGTGTGAGTGTGCAGAGACCCCGAGAGTGTGTGTGCAGTGACCGCGAGCGAGAGTCTGCAGAGAACACGATAGAGAATGTGCGGAGGCCCCAAGACTGAGTGTGAAGAGACCGCGAGTGTGACTGTGCAGAGACACCGAGAGTGTGTGTGCAGAGACCCTGAGAGTGAGTCTGCAAAGACCCTGAGAGAGACTGTGCGGAGACACCGAGAGTGAGTCTGCGGAGACAGCGAGAGTGAGCGTGCAGAGATCATGAGAGTGTGTGTGCAGAGACCCTGAGAGTGAGTCTGCAGAGACCCCGAGAGTGAGTCTGCAAAGACCCTGAGAGAGACTGTGCGGAGACACCGAGAGTGAGTCTGCGGAGACAGCGAGAGTGAGCGTGCAGAGATCATGAGAGTGAGTGTGCAGAGACCATGAGAGTGAGTGTGCAGAGATCACGAGAGGGAGAGTGCAGAGACCCCTAGAGTGAGTCTGCAGAGACACGAGAGTGAGAGTGCAGAAACACCGAGAGAGCGTGTGCAGAGACACCGAGAGTGTGTGTGCAGAGACCCTGAGAGTGAGTCTGCAGAGACCCC